>NC_051181.1:104726684-105039184 GCF_013339695.2 Rhipicephalus sanguineus
TGAACTATCGCATTTTCTTGCGTACTGCTCGCACAAGTTAGCACAGGCCAATGTCAGCTAGTTTTAATGGCTAAAGATTGCGTAATGACCGCAAACGCCGGTTAATGTGGGCATCCGGGGACATGATCCTAACACTTCTTTCATTCAATTTCAATCCAACGAATCTGCTGTCTCTTGCCAATTTTGAAATCATATCGAGGTCACCCGCGGTGTCATGCATGTCATGGTGGAAAAAAATGCAAGGAAGAAGCGTCACGCGACAATATGGAAGCCCAGCCAAACAAAAAAGTCACAGTTTTACCGCAAGGGCGAAGCAATGAATGCGATAACAACAAATTATAGCGTTATACGAAGTGAGGCTGGCAGCTAACTGTTTTGTAAATGATTTCGCGTAACTACGAAACGCTGGTGTAAGAGAAAACGGCTTCTGTCCGCATATTCACTTCGCGTTGAGAGCGCAGCACGTAGAAGTGTACACGAGCTGCCCGCTCTGATGGCTGTCGAGATAGCGCGCGCGCCAGCGATCGCGACCGTACCCTTAGATTCAAAGCTCAATGTTGTTGCGCGCGCGGTAACCCGCCCCCTCTCCCGCGTGTTTTCATGCTCGTTGAAGACGGGCGGGGCGTTTCCTGTTTGCTTCGACGGCAGGCCTCCCGAGCGGGGTGATGCTATCGCATGCACCCTTCGAGTGACGGAAATGGGCCAGCGCGTTTGATCTCTGCTTCGGCCGCGTTCATCGCTCCCGCTCGCGCGCTTTTATCCGCGGTAGAACATATGATGCGTAGGGGGATCTTATCAATTTGACTTTGACCCGGACATGACGGCAACGGCAAAAACCCGTGGAAACTGTCCATATATTTGCTATCGCAATCGAAAATGAAACAGGAGCATGATGTAAATGCTGACATGGAAATAGAGAACGAGGGGCGAGCTGCTTCGGGGAGGTTGGTTTGTGGACGCTGGGCGCCCTCCCTCTTAAATTCTTTTTTTCCCCTCAATGAGACATGCACAGCGACGGTACGTACCGTCTTTGTAGAACTTGAAGTGCATGTGGTGCGGGTTGATGAACACGGAGATAGGTCCAACGACCGCCAAGACCCACTCGAGTAATTTCTCGTTGTTCTTCTCAAGTTTATGGTAGCCTGTCACGGTGGCACCGACGTTCTTCTTCTCGAATCTGCATTTACCCCGCTGTACACGTGTGGACCATACGTTATCAGAATGTGGCACTGGTTGATCCCCCAATATGAACAGGATTACAGGATAAGGGAACACAGGGGGGGGAGGGGAATCAAGTAAAATATGTCATTATAATAAAGGGCACGCGAAAACGGTGCGCATATCCATGATTTAGAATAGCTTTGTATGGATCTTTCTACCGTTTTTGCAAAAACATGCCTGCGCTTGTGCAGCCGAGCAACAAGGGGCGTCCTTTCGTGAACTTCGGTTTTTAGTGCGTATGCGTTCTTCGGCTGGGTCTCCAGGGAAAAGTGTGTGCGTGCGTTTGTGTGTGTGGGCGGGGGGGAGGTACGTGTGCGTGTGTGCGTGTGTGCACCAGCGTAGCACAAAAAGGTGGTACCAACGGAGATATCAAAGAGGTTCTTCTGTAGTTTACACCACATAGGAAAGCACACAGAACGCCCAGAGTTGCCGTAACCGGCGCTAAGTCGAAAGTAGGGCACCAAGTTTGCCACAAGAAGTAACTGTATCATCGAGCTTGTCCTATAGAAAAGCATTCCACTACATCTGCAGCAAAATTGTAACCTTACCACAGCAAGTAGCCATGCCATACTCCCGGCGTAGTTCTGGAGGTCTCATTACTTCAATTATCCTTACGTGTCAGCTAGCAATTTTCGAGAATTCTCAGTCCGTTTTCATCACAACTTCTTGAGACACACATATCGTCAAGGGGGTTCCTTGCGCCATTTATATATTCACGTGCTGTGATGTGGGTGCACTCGGGGAGAGTATCTTTCTGTTTCTCATTCATTCGCTGCCATATTTCCTGCTATTGGGGGGGGGGCTCTGACCACAGAGAAGTACTGACAATCACATTCAGCGCCAGCGCTGGAGCCTCTGGATATCTCTCCTGCTCCACCTCTGGATCAGCTGATACTGGACGGTTTCCCAAGGCTACCGATATGGAAGGAGCTTGTCATCTAAATGCACGGAGCGCGACGTAGAAGGATCACTGGAATGTCTCCTGTGCAGCTGCTCCGCCGTACACGCGCAGCTAGCCACCATTTCACTAAGCTACACCTCTACAGACTTGCAACGGTGAGACGCATAAGCACTCACTTTCTCCGGCCCGTGAGCATAGCCAGGTCTTAATGTCGATCCTGGGCTACCTTCCAGACACCGGACTTAATCGCTGGCTGTAGAGGCAGCTTGCCCCTAGCCATCTCTATGACTAAAACGCTGATCTCTTCTCCAACTCCTTTTCTATTTCTTGTTGTCATCTTGTCCTCAAACATTCTCCTCCCCAGAAACGCTGAGCCGTGCTTTCTTTAAGGGCTGCAGAAGTAATTCTTTTCTTGGGCAAATGAACAACCAACGCCCACCACAACACCTCCGGAGGTAGCCACACATGGTACAAAAGGACTTGTTTGTATAGTCACTTGAGTTATGCTGGTTAATGGCTTTGTTAACGTCTGACGAGGAAAAACAAGGATCATTCGAATATTCGCTTGAACATATTGGGCGTGCTTGTGCATTGTCGGAAGCTACAGCTTCCACTGCAGACACGTAGTCAAGAAGAAAATAATAGTCTATGTACGATTGGGCGGACGTGATTTTCAGCAAGTCGCCTCAAAATTTGCTGGGCTACTAGTATACGTACACTTGAAAGGTACTCACAATACCATCAATTATAATTTTTGTGAAGTAGGGAAGCACTCACTACGCCATTATTCATCCTTCTACGGAGAAGCAAAGTGCTCCATACACATCTGTAAGACATTATGTGTATTTTGTTGATGCGGCGGCTGATGACGATGAAGAATTATGGCTGAGACCTTTGTAATAGCTTAGAACCTTTAAACGACCCACTAGTTACGTAATTCGCATTGAGTGACGCCTGGTCGTTATTTTACTCTCCTAACACGCTATATTACATATGTTAACGTGAGAATGAGAGAGAGAGAGGAAAATAACTTTATTGAGGCCCTGAGGAAATGGATCATGGGGGCCTTACTAATACAAGAACCTTTGCGAGGTACCCACTACGCTATAAATCATAATTTTTGTGAAGGAGGAAAATACCTACTATTCTAATTTTCTTCATTCTGCGGAGAACCGTGGTATCTGCTACACACCTGTAAGGTATTATGTGCACTTTGTTGAGGCAATGTTCCTGACGAATGGAAGACAAGCCGATTAGTGTCACTCCTGAAGCAAGGCAAGTCCCCACTTGAACTTGCCTCGTATCGCCCTATTGCATTGGCCAGCTGCGTGAGGAAGATAATGGAACGAATGATGTATGGCCGCATGGATTGGTATCTCGAACACTACAAGATCTATCCAAAATCCATGGCTGGTTTCCGACGTGACCGTTCTTGCATAGACGATGTTCTTGATCTCGTTACGTATGTTCAACAGCAGAGATCACTTAAGCGACTATATGCAGCGTTGTTTTTGGATGTGAAAGGCGCCTATGATAATGTTCTACACGAGGCCATTATCGATGCACTTGAGGTGCTTGGTCTTGTTGGTTGAGTTCATCGATGGATTGGTAGCTACCTGTCTGCAAGATCATTTTTTTGTCCACTGAAGACAGCCCCACCACACTACGCTATACCTGCCGAGGCGTTCCTAAAGGCGGAGTACTAAGTCCCATACTATTCAATCTCGCCCTCATTCAAATTGTCGAATCCCTGCCAAGTAGGATCAAGATATCTATATACGCGGACGACATATGTGTCTGGACCTCAGCCGTTACACGACTTCAAATACGTGCGAGATTTCAAAAGTCTGCAACCTTGACAGCGCACTACCTTAGCAAACAAGGCCTAAGATATACCCGGAGAAATGTGCATTGGTGGCGTTCGCGCGCAAACCAATGACAACCTATAGGCACCGTCCACTGACAAGTGCGAGCTGTGTTGCTCGCACTGCCCCGTCCTAAGTTCGCTGACATTGGCCGTTAGGGGCACGCAGAAAACAGAGACGCGCGCGTGCGTCCCCGGTGTAGCCTGGCGACAATCCGCCCGCCCTTGCAGGGAGGGAGAAGCTTGCATCGCGTTTCATTTTGACCAACCCAGTCTCATTATTGCTTTTTTATCCGCTAGGCTGTGCGTTCTGGCGCTGCAGTTACACTGGAAAACGCTACTGCACGGCGCCTATGCCATTTCTATTGACGGGCAGTCGATTTCTTATGCCAGAACCTACACATTTCTCGGCATAATTATTCACGGAAACCTCAATTATTGACAGAAACCTCAATTGGAGCCCACACATGGCCTAATTGAAGAAGCGCCTGACGGCCATTGCCCAGCTGCTCAAGTTCCTGGGAGGGAAAAACTGGGGCATGTCAGTAGACGCAATGTTGGCATTATACAGAGCACTTTTTCTCGGGTTTCTGAGATATAGTCTGCCTGTACTAACCAACACTTGCAAGACGAATTTTCGCGTTCTACAGGCTGAACAATCTCGGGCACTCAGAGTTTGCCTAGGTCTGCCCAAATGTGCCCCAACAGAGGCGACTATTGCCATCCCCAAGGATCAACCGATGCAAACGCACATTGCGTTAGAAGCCTTGAGAGCTCACATCAGGCATTTTGCTCGAGCTCCTAACCACCACCTGGCAACACTGCCCTCAAGAAGAGCGCTAGCACCATACTGCTCAACAAGCTGGAACTACTCCGCCAACGTACCGTCAGGCTTCAGCCCCGCATCCAAACCATTGATTCCACCTTGGTGTTTGATTCGTCATGCAGTCATGCAGTGCACCTCAGTGTACCAGGAATGAAGAAATAAATCGCACCATCTCGCACTAAAGGGAATCACGTGAGGATGCGAAGCACCGCATGGGTCGACTTAAAGTTCCGTTCATCACGGGCACCTTGCTCGATGTTAACGCGTGCTTGCAAGTGGAGCACACCATGAATTCACTGTAGTCGCTGTTGCTGTTACTCGTCCCGAACTCTTGTTGGAGCATGCCACGTCAGTTCATCGCGCGTCTGCAGAATCTCGTTCCCCGGGGCCATCACAGGATTGCTGAGAGAGCATAAGGGGGAGAGGCCACAGCGTCTTAGCCAGCCTCTTACACAGGCCCGAATGCTCTAGCGCGTGCCAGCACACATGGTTCCCTTTAGTGGGAGATGAGCGGACGGTCCCCAATGGAAGGACGGACACAGCCCCGAGAAAAAGCTGCTTCGCATCTAAAATCCAATTTGTCATCGCCTGTCCTCAAACAGCTATCTCTGCTTCTACTGCAGAGGTACCCCGACCACATACATATTTACACGGACGGCTCAACGACCATCCGTGCTTCGTCCGGAGCAGTAGTTGTCCCAGTGAAAGGTGTAACTCTTAGTTTTAAGACCGACCACCCAACAACATCAGCGGCTGTGGAACTCACAGCTCTTCGCACTGCACCGTGTGTTGTCAATCGCGAACAACGGCGGCGATGGTCAATTTTGAGTGACTTCAAAGCAGCCCGACAGTCTCTCTTGTCAGCCCTACGGCGTAGACCATACGAACAACTGGTATTCGAGATAAGACACCTCATTCATACGTCATTTAAGAAGGGGTACCAAGTGACATTTCAATGGTTGCCAAGTCACTGCGGCGTGCTTGGCAACGAACATGCCGATAATGCTGCTCGGTCGGCTTTGCAAGGCGACAAGGAAGAGGCTATACCCCTTTCAAGGTCTGATGCTGCTGCCATGCTTCAAAGGCTCGCAAAGAATATTTCGCACTCAACACTGAATACCTCAAGAAGCCAAAACTATCGGCAACTCCACCTAAACGAGTTGCAGCGATTTCAAATACCGCCTGGACTCCGCCGAAGAATAGGCCACTGTGCTATGCCACTTATGGCTAAGAGTGGCTTTCAAGAAGTCATATTCGTTTCGGATAGGGATGGCCGACAACGCTCTTTGCGAAGCCTGCGGCACCGAGGAGACCTTGCAGCATATCTTATGCGGCTGTCTTCGCTACGCTACGCAGAGACAATCTCTCTTATTCACTCTCGCTCGTCTTCACAACAGAGCGATGACACTAGAAACAATTCTCCAATGTCATTCTGAAAAGTCATCGAGAATTCAAGCCACCAAGGCATTGCTCAAATTCCTAAACACAACAGACCTGCACGAGCGGCTGTAGACTCTTAATGATGCCGCATACCGCGCAAGACTGCCGCTCTGCGCTGTGAAGTTATGTGTGTGCGTGTGTGTTCCCTTCTCTTTCTCTCTTTCTTTACTCTTCATTCAATCTCCCCCATCCCTTCCCTCTGTACAGGGTAGCATACCAGTTATGCCAAACTTGTTAACATCCCTGTCTTTCCTCTCTCTCGTTTTCCTTCCTTCCTTGTTGGGGCTGTGCTTGATGACGGCGAAGAATTAAGGCTGAGCCTTTTTTAATGGGTTGGAACCATTCAACGATCCACTCGGTGCGCAATTCGCATTGTGTGTTTTGAAACGTTTTCAGCAATTCTAATATAAATATACCAATTACTTCTTGTCATTTCTGTTAGTTTTAATATTTTACACCTAGTTCGTTCATTTTAATCCAGTTTTTAGCATTTCGAGCCTTGCTATGGCTTGTGGTGAGGGCTTTTCTGTGAGCGTGATCACACCACATGACATGCATGGATGGACGGCAAGCCTAAAAGTGCTCATCACTTAAAAATGAAACCCAAGGAAAATGAGTCATGCAGTCAAGCAAACAAAAAAGCTGTAGTCGGAACGCCGAAAGCCCGCATCAAAAAAGAAAATTTATGTGAATCACTCAAAAGTGTTGCGAACATTCCGAAATACAAGCACAACCTGTCATTGAAGATCCAGATGGTAAACCAGCGTGTCAGAGAAGTCATTTCCTTTCCCTGAGCAGAAGGTGTACAAGAAATATTGAGACAGGAACTTTGTCTCGTTGGAGCATATATTCTGGCCAGGGCTGTGAACAGAAAATTTTTCGGGGGGTGGCACCTCCTTGATATGAAGTGGGGGCCGGTTAGGCACATGTGGTCGAGCGTCATTTTGTGCGAAACAAACGAGCGCTAAGAAACGGGACATAAACAGGAGGCACACAGGACAGGCGCTCATCCTGCCTGCTGTTTATGTCCTCGTTTCTTAGCGCTCGTTCTTCTTGCATCAAGTATGAGCCAACTTGCCTAAATACATGTCTTGCTAAGTCATTTTGCGCTCTGTATGCCATGGCAAAAAAAAGAAACTGCTGGGGGCTGGAGGGCGGGGGACATAGGCCCGGTGTGCCACTCCCTGGCTCCGCCACTGATTGTGGGGCTGCTGCAGAGAAAGGGTGTAGTAGCAGAAAACGTTATTTTGGCGTAATATGCAATGTATGTTCATGTCGCATGGGAAATAATTTCCGTTGCGTGAACTTTGTTTCCAAAGTGTAGAAAAATCACATTCAGGACTTTTTTTGTGTGTGAACAAGCAAGTGAAAAATGTACTCGTATTCGTCCATGTGCTCACCCTTGCTTCATACGGGTAGCTCTCTTCTGTGTCGATGCCACCATTTTCCATCACATATTTAAAAGACGTGACCGGGCTTGAACTGATGTGACAAGATAACTCCTGTTTTTTTGGACTGCAGTCGAAAAGATTTTGTTCGCTGAGAGAGACGAGTCGGCCGGTCTTCCTAAAATGCTGTCCTTCAATTGATCCTGTCTGCGGAACAGGTAAAACGGTACAAGAAAACAAAGCAAACAATAACTAAGAGGACTTGCAATAGGAGATTTAGGAGCATCCTCCGCACGAGGCTCATGAATTTTCTTCTGCTTACGAGTCAATGTTTACGAAGCAACTCGGCAAACTCGAGAATAGCAATCCCGCCTTGGTGTATATTATGCACTTGGCTAATAATTTCCTTTATCTACTAGATTTGGGTACCTGACTTTGATCATATTAGACCTTTTTTTCTTCGTTCCAAAACACGTGACGCAGAGGATGCAATCTAGGGCAGCAAAATTATATTTTTTCCACGTGAGACACCTACCACGTGCACAACCACCACATTCATCACTTGTCGACGTACTGCATTTCCAGTTCTGATAGCACGATTTATGGTCGGATCATGGCTCTATCTTGGTCTTTTGTTTTCACTTCTTTAGACGTCGCTTAGTTTTTTTTTTTATAAATCTCATCATACTTCTTGCCCTTACGCGGTTGCCTCGCCCACTTATGCGCACTGAGAATCCATGCCGAATTGCCCAACTTTCTGGCATTTAGCGGTGACGCACTTGTAAAGAACTTTCGGTTGCCGAAGCAAAAAAAATGCTACTCACCGAACCGAATGCCCAGCAAGTGCCACAGGCACCTTGGTCTTTTACAGGCGTCACGTAGCCTCTCTCCCGCCAATCGACATACTCTGGTAACACTGTTCTTTCACCAATAAATGTCGTGATATTAAATTCTGCACTATACCCATCGTCTTCCATTTCGCTCACGTTTCCACAGCCGGCCAACTGATGAAATTCATGGGCATGCTGAGGGAACAAGGCAGATTAGTTGTGCGAGACACAAACGACTTTAGTAGCACATCGTGACATTCATACGCCTTGTGTCTGCCGGTAATATTTTGGAATCTCAGATATCCACCCTCTTCCACAAGTCGAAAGTAAAGTCGTTGTAACTGTGCCTGACTCTTTAACATTACTAACTCTTCTATATTAGTAAATCTTCCACATTACTAATACAGACACAAGAAAATGAGGATCTTACATAGCTTAGACAACTGTTTGTACGAAGTCGGTTCGAGATGAATGCCTGCACTAATGGTGCATGAGTCGACAAGCATGCAGCCGCGCAATAAATGAATAGATAAATAAATAAATAAATAAATAAATAAATAAATAAATAAATATTATTCAAGCAAGCAAGCAACCAATAAATAAATCAAATAAAACGGACAGGAACAACCCTGATGTATTATTGAAGGTTGTTTGAGATGAATGCCTGCGCCAATGGCGCATGAGGTGAGAAACATGCAGCAACACAATCAATCAATCAATCAATCAATCAATCAATCAATCAATCAATCAATCAATCAATCAATCAATCAATCAATCAATCAATCAATCAATGAAATACCACCGAGAGGAAAAACTCTGATGTATTATTGAAGGAGCATTTCGTGTACTCATCACGGATTTCTATGTTTCATCCCTCAATCCCCTTCCCTCAACGTAGAATTGCAAACCGGACGCGCATCTGGTTGACCTTCCTGTCTTTCCTTCTATCCCTCTTCTTCCACGAGGTTGAACAAAATGTCGGCTAACGTTGCCATTTGAAGGAAGGCATTTCCCACATCTCATATATGGGTAATTTCTGAAGGGGTTGTGACGTCAGCATTCCAGTAACATATCGATAACGATCTTGACAATAACTAAAATATGGGCACCGATCCTGAAATACAGTTTTGGTTCCGCGGTTACGTTAAAGCGTTATTAATCCCTATAGAAGCGTAAACAACGCGAGCACCATTCAGAGATGTCACAAACAGTCGCAAAGTTATTAAAAAAATGACAAGAGTGTCATGCATAGGTCGGCAAAAATGTTGGAGCTCACTCAGACTCGCGCAACAAATATATTTTGCTCTGAGGACTCACTCGGACTCAGGCTCACCAATATTTTCCTCAACCGGACTCACTCAGACTCAGACTCTCTAAATATTTCGGCAACCGGACTCACTCGTACTCAAACTCACCAAAATATTACTCACCCGCACTCACTCAAACTCCGACTCACGGGCCCACCTGAGTCTGAGTGAGTCTGCGCGCGTCGACTCATGAGTGAGTTTCCCTACCTATAGTGTCATGTGGGGGCCGCGGGCCGCTAGCGAAAGGTCGACGGGCGTCGTGTTTAAGACCCCTGTTCTAGATTATCGACTCATATTCAAGTGTAGGATTTACGGGAGGTACCGCAGAACTGAATTTCCTTGATAGCCTGCAAACAGAGACGAGAGAGCCAGGAAGCCGCATAGCAACGCGCTTAGTAGGAGCAGAAAAGTGTAAGGTGGTATGAAAGAGGTAACTGAGATCATTCACCTCTCAAGCCTTACACAGCGATACGGAAGTAAAAGGAGTATTAAACTTTCATACGCTCGCTGTTTTGAGAGTGATGTTCATGATGTTGGTCTTAGCAATATTCAGGGGTACGTTATTATTGCGGCACTATTGAGAAAAAGTAAACAAATATGATTGCAGAATGCGACGGCCATCAATAGTTTGAACTTGTTTGAATATCTTGACATCGTCGGCAATTTAAGCAAAGAAAAATTATGGATGGTGGAAGAAACATCGTTAATAAAAATACTCAGAGCTACGCCACAAAGGCGAAGAAACGAATGCGATATGAACAAACTGGAATGTTATCCGAAGCAAGGCCAGCAGACAACTCCTTTACGGCCCGATCGCGCGTGACTTTACAAAACATTGGCGTAAGCGAATAAAACAGCTCCAGGGAGCGAAGCAGTTTTCATGCCGTCTTTAGACACAACGCGAAATAAGCGGTGACAGCGCAGCCTGTTGAAGGGTATACGAGCCGCCTGCTGTTGGTGGCCGAGATAGCGCGTGCTATCTGATGGTGGTGGGCGAGGGGCTTTCGTTACTTTAGCAGCACCCCTTCAGCGTGAAGAACGACAATTTTAGGAGTACATTCTCCGGCAAGAGGAAGCGTAGCGAGCAGCACGTAGCCAGCTGAAGTACCACTTCAACAGGCCAAGAAAATAAGGAAACAATGGATTTGTCTGGAATATACCGCAATAAAGAAAACTGTTTTTTCTGGGTCCCTATGCTAGCGTGCGCCATCCCCCCCCCCTCTTCCTTACTCCCTTCATTGAAGAGTTGGTAACCATAGTTAGCGAACCTTAGGACTGTGCTTTTTAGATGCGAAGCCTTTCTTAGCGAACCTTTGGCACTTTGAGCGTTTCTATCTATCTATCTATCTATCTATCTATCTATCTATCTATCTATCTATCTATCTATCTATCTATCTATCTATCTATCTATCTATCTATCTATCTATCTATCTATCTATCTATCTATCTATCTATCTATCTATCTATCTATCTATCTATCTATCTATCTATCTATCTATCTATCTATCTATCTATCTATCTATCTATCTATCTATCTATCTATCTATCTATCCGCCTACGTCTGGGTGTTCTCATGATCGCCGCCCTTAGCTTGGTGTAGACCAAAATTGGCATGGGAGGGTAAGAGGATTTGACGAATATGGCTGTCGGGTCACGGCATGAATAACGTGAAAATCCTGTCGCGTACGTCGTCAAACCCTTTCCTCTAGACACGTGTAGCACATACCCGCTCACCACGGGTCACGGTGCACGGGTATGCGCCACAGGTGATTGAAGGTTTATACCTACCCAGGAGCAGCGAGAACAGACATTAATAATAATAATATCCGGAAGGTGCTAACTCCGGAACCCTTCCGCCGCGGTGGGCCGCTGCCTTGCGCAGCCCCAGCCTCGGCGACCAACTTTGGGCTGTCCAGCAGGCCCGCGAGGCGGCGGTGAGGCAAGGCCTCGACGTCCCCACGTGGGAGACCTAAAGCCCAGTCGGCAAAAGCTCTGCCGGACCATCAATAAAGTTGTTACCAACCAACCAAATCTGGGGTTTAACGTCACAAAACCACGATATGATTATGAGAGACGCCGTAGTGGAGGGCTCCGGAAATTTCGACCACCTGGGGTTCTTTAACGTGCACCTAAATCTAAGCACACGGGCCTCAAACATTTTCGCCTCCATCGAAGCGAGAACAGACATTGGTCATTTAAATGCGAGAGCAGTAGGAAAATAATCACGCCATATCCACGAAGTGAATGATGATTGAGGAGCTGGCTCGGAGATAATCGGGTAAACCGTGAATGCTCCATACAATTACTCTACTGTCATATAAAGACTTCGCACGTTTTTATAGTAGCGATTGTGGTCAAGTTGTCGTCGAACCACAAGCGGTTGCAGACCTTGCAGCTGTGACCGAACGCGTGGTCGAGAAAATCGAGGAAATTTGGTTTTGCCTGCGTTAATGTCATCATGAAGGCGCTCGAAGAAGATGAGGAAGAAGACTTTTCTTTCGCGCGAGCGTGCGCATGCTACAGTTGGCTATGCTATATGTGGTCTTGCATGCGTTAATGTCATCATCGAGGCGCTCGAAGAAGAAGAGGAAGAAGACTTCTCTTTCGCGTGAACGTGCGCATGCTACAGTTGGCTATGCTATATGTGGTCTTGCATGCGTTAATGTCATCATCAAGGCGCTCGAAGAAGAAGAGGAAGAAGACTTCTCTTTCGCGCGAGCGTGCGCATGCTACAGTTGGCTATGCTATATGTGGTCTTGCATGCGTTAATGTCATCATCAAGGCGCTCGAAGAAGAAGAGGAAGAAGACTTTTCTTTCGCGCGAGCGTGCGCATGCTGCAGTTGGCTATGCTATATGTGGTCTTGCATGCGTTAATGTCATCATCAAGGCGCTCGAAGAAGAAGAGGAAGAAGACTTTTCTTTCGCGCGAGCGTGCGCATACTACAGTTGGATGCTATATGTGGTCTTGCATGCGTTAATGTCATCATCAAGGCGCTCGAAGAAGAAGAGGAAGAAGACTTTTCTTTCGCGCGAGCGTGCGCATGCTACAGTTGGCTATGCTATATGTGGTCTTGCATGCGTTAATGTCATCATCAAGGCGCTCGAAGAAGAAGAGGAAGAAGACTTTTCTTTCGCGCGAGCGTGCGCATGCTACAGTTGGATGCTATATGTGGTCTTGCATGCGTTAATGTCATCATCAAGGCGCTCGAAGAAGAAGAGGAAGAAGACTTTTCTTTCGCGCGAGCGTGCGCATGCTACAGTTGGCTATGCTATATGTGGTCTTGCATGCGTTAATGTCATCATCAAGGCGCTCGAAGAAGAAGAGGAAGAAGACTTTTCTTTCGCGCGAGCGTGCGCATGCTACAGTTGGCTATGCTATATGTGGTCTTGCATGCGTTAATGTCATCATCAAGGCGCTCGAAGAATAAGAGGAAGAGGACTTTTCTTTCGCGCGAGCGTGCGCATGCTACAGTTGGCTATGCTATATGTGGTCTTGCATGCGTTAATGTCATCATCAAGGCGCTCGAAGAAGAAGAGGAAGAAGACTTTTCTTTCGCGCGAGCGTGCGCATGCTACAGTTGGCTATGCTATATGTGGTCTTGCGTGCGTTAATGTCATCATCAAGGCGCTCGAAGAATAAGAGGAAGAGGACTTTTCTTTCGCGCGAGCGTGCGCATGCTACAGTTGGCTATGCTATATGTGGTCTTGCATGCGTTAATGTCATCATCAAGGCGCTCGAAGAAGAAGAGGAAGAAGACTTTTCTTTCGCGCGAGCGTGCGCATGCTACAGTTGGCTATGCTATATGTGGTCTTGCGTGCGTTAATGTCATCATCAAGGCGCTCGAAGAGCAAGAGGAAGAAGAATTTTCATTCGCGCGAGCTGCGCCTGTAGCGGTCGCCTATGGAACTAAGGTTACGCTTACCACGCGGGACATTGCCCCAGCTTAAAGGCCCCCTCACCAGGTGACATAACGAATGTTAGTTAGACATGGGAAGTTGTTGCGAGACCAATAAAGAGCCTTACGCTACAAGGATTTTTCTAATCGGTCCGTTGGAAGCTGAGAAAAACAATAATTTGTAGCGGCGCGAAACCATGATGCGAGGAGGCGAGCTGCAAACCCTTGCCGCTCGCCCCGTGTAGCCTTCGCAAGCCAAATCCCTTCCCTGCCCTCTTCGGCACACGAGCAGGAGGATCACATAACGCATACGCATGAACACGTCATGCGCACAAAATGTCACGAGCGCATGACGTGTCCGAACCAGCGCGAGCCCCCGAGACGCGAGCGGTATTGTGGCGGCGTTCTTTGCGCTTCATCTGTGCAAGTTATGCCGATTGCACCCTATTACTCAGCACGAAAGGTGCAACATTTGTACGGACGCGAGACTAGCGGTGTGCCGCATAAACATCCAATTAGACGCGGGAGGATGAATGAGCCTAATGAGCGCTGGAACGCATTAGAAAATTAGTTTCGTTGTAAAGGGTGGCGTCTGCACGATGCGCAAAGCGCGAGAACACGAACGCGTGCGAAACAGAGGAAGATTAGTCTCGAATCTCGCTGCAATTCGCAGTAAAAATTGAAAAAGAAAATGCACACATTCTGTTTGTGTGTTTTATTATTGCTCTGAAGTTTTATTCATCTATTCAAGCAACAAATTACACAAACTACACGTCGTGTCAAATAATTATCGCAGTGTCACGTGTTACTGTTGGCGACGTCGGAGCACAGTCGTCTACGTAGAGGAGCGACGTCACAGCATTACCATCTACGTAGGGCCATTCTCTCATGTACGTCATCCCCTCATTCTCTGGGCGCGCGGCCGCGAGAGGAAGGGCAAGAAGCGTTCAGCTTGAAATTTGACCCATTTACGCGGCGCGTAGCGTTGCAAATTTTCGCAGACGTGATCGTGAACGCCCACTGCGTGCATTGTGCTCGTCAGCTCAAAATTGTCAAACCTGGTGAGGGGCCCTTTAAGAACCTGGCCAGCCAGCTCCTAAAATCGACATCGGCAGCGTTGACCCGACAAATTGAAAGAACGTAAATTAGGATCGCAGCACGAATTGAACCCAAACATTCTGCGTGGCAATCAGGTATTCTACCACAGAGCCACGCCAGGTCTATAAACTGGTTTGTAAAAACAGCCTATGCAGGCGTAATGGCGGTGCAACGTCAATTGTGGTTGTGGTGCTGGCTATCTAATTTTGCAAGAAAGCAATAAAATACTACATGATACTCCTACGATGTGTACTCTTACGATACAGGCGTCATATCAGATTAACGTCGGTGGTTCAAGTGTTGGCTCCGGTTTTATAGCAGTCTAATAAACATTGCATTTGTGGTCTTGCATTTGTGGTCCGATGCTTCAGCAAGCTATATTGAAGCATTGCTGGACCCTGGAGGAATACATCAACGAAAATTACGTATGATATTCACACCATCGCACCGCAAAGAGCACTTAGTCCGCAAGAACGACGCATTGTCCTCTTCATTTCTTACGAGGCTGGGCGATGGCCTCTTGCTGACCGAAGGTAATGCCAGATTGTTTGACAGCCGCTTTGTAGATTAGGCAACGTAGGCCACATACGCACAGGTAGCCTACGAATACGACAAGCGCCACGCACTGATGTTGGTCTACGTAGCACTATCCAGGCCTACCAGCCTCGACGGGTTATTTCGACAGAGAATTGGTCGACGAAATGACCGAGGCATTCAGAATTTCCAAGAGCTGTACTTGTACTTCACTACACATGGACCCCTCGTCACCGCTATCACGACCGGATCCGATAACAAGTCATGACCAGCTGCTGGTGCTCACTGATCAAGGTGATGTTGACCTTGTTCAAGAACTGTCAAGAACTTCTTCCATACATGCACACGGGTTCGTGAAACGGGCGTGCGTTCTCCATCATAAAGGACAAATATAAGCACTACATATCAGCTTACCGTTTCTAGTGTTGATAATACCCACGTTGCCGTTGGCAGTGTTACCCAACTCTAAACAACTGGTTATACAACACATATGCGGCTTTTTAACATATATGTGTGCGTATAAAATTTATACAAATCTCTGGAGTAATTTTGTAGCGTTTCGCTCAATAAAAAAATTCGCCAGATTCCATGTACCGTGGGAATCGATGTTATGCGAAGCATGCGCAGGAAGGTGACTGTGTCGCAATTTTTCACATTGAGCGAAACGTTACGGAATGACGCTAGAGAAATGTACAAATGGTATACGCACACACATATTTTCAAGAGTCGCACGTGTGTTATATGGCCAGTTCTTTACAGTTGCTTACCGATGCCAACAGCAACATAGGTGCTACCAACAGCAGACGCGGTAAGCTGATGCGTAATGCTTATACTCTTCAATACTGGATAGCGCGAATTCGAATAGGACAGTGAAGGAACACAGATGCACATGGCAGGCGCTACTCGCAACTAAGCTTTATTCAGAAAAGTTTCCCTAGATATATAGACAGCCGAGTGCCACGCGCAGGCGCACTGCACGTACGTTACAGTCACAGTTGCAGTTGTTAGAGTTGCGTTACAGTTGTTATGCTTATACTTATCCGTTATGAGAGAGACCGCACGCACGTTTCACGAACCCGTGTGCATGCGTGGAAGGGGTTCTTTGCAGTTTTTGAATAAGGTCATCATCACCGTGGTCAGTGAGTACCCGCAGCTGGACAAGACTTGTTATCGGATCCGTTCGGGATCGCAGCTACGAACGGTATAAGTGTACTGAAGTACGAGGTATAGTAGAGCTAGTGGAAACCGCGGATAGCTTTACGAAGACATGATCTATGATGCCTACTGTCCTGGACGTGGCACCGAGGTCTTGTGATGCCCTGTTCACATCCGAGCCGTCTTTAAAGCCATCTAAGAACGAGGCGTTGTTGTGTTTCGATAACTCAATGCTGAAGCCACCGGTAATCATGGGGGAGATGGTTCTCTCGGCCGAGTTATTGTAGAAAGCATTCACCCCGGTTTTTGCGTAATCCGCGTGGTCGACGTTGCGGACCACGTGGACGAGCGGATGGTAGCCCAGCGTCCTCCAGGGGTGCTCTGTCTGCAGCTCCCTAACTTTCCTTGCGTCGGCCGCTGTGGTGTAGTGGTTACAGTGCTCGACTGCTGACCCGAAGGTCGCGGGTTCGATCCTAGCTGCCGCGGTCGCATTTCGATGGAGGCGAAATGCTAGAGGCCCGTGTACAGTGCGATGTCAGTGCACGTTAAAGAATACCAGATGGTCAAAATTTCCGGAGCCCTTCCCTACAGCGTCTATCATAATCATATCGTGGTTTTGGGACGTAAAGCCCCAACAATTACTGCTATTATCGCTTTCCTTCCGTGTCAATGTGTGTGTTCACGGTTACTGCGTTGATTGAAACTATCACCTGTGGCACATACCCGCATAACATGAACTCCGGTATGCGGGTATGTGCCACGCGTGACTGAGAGAAAGGGTTTTCAGACGTACGCGACATGTATTTTGCGTTAGTCATGTTATTATCAGTGAATCGCGTTCGTCATACACTCATCCTACGTTATGCAAATTTTGGCATTTTACAACCTATGGAGACGACCGGGAGAGCGCCCAGACGTAGGCGGCTAGATAGATAGATAGAGAGATAGATAGATGCGTGGAGAGAAACGCCCAAAGTGCCTGAGGTTCGCTAAAAAATGCTTCGCAGTTAAAATTACGCCACAGTCAACTTCCCGCCGCATGCTTCGCATAACATCGACTCCCACGGTACGTGGAACTTGCCGAATTTGTCCTGTATTATTGTACTTTAATTGTGTGTGCACTCTTTTTCCCCCGTCCATGTTCTGTTACAAGCATCGGTACGACGCTTTTTCAGAGGGGGGCAATGCCACGCGGGCTTCTTTTGGTATTTTTATGTGGCTAGTGCGCTGCACGCGTAGCCGCTGCCTTGCGCAAGCCGCGCCCTAATGTCTGGGTACCTTCCACGTTATTTTAGTCTCCTTATAGGCTTGAGTTTGCAAACGCGAATAGTTGAGTTTTTTCTGGAAGTAACGCGGCCATCATCGATAAGGCTGGAATGTTCGATGCCGCATGTATAAACGCCGACGCGACTTACTGCACATAAGTTTATCCACACCAGACGCTCTGTTCGCCGCTATCAATGTAAGCGTGTGTCGCTTGTAGCTTGACTTCTCGTTTACCGGCCACAGGTTCGCCCAAATAAAAAGTTTAATCTTGAACAAGCCAACTGCTGCCTTCGTCCACGTCACGACCCCATGACAATACGAAGTGTGGAGCAACGTTATCGCTTTGGACTTTATACGGAACATGACGGCGACGGCGACGACGGCAATAGCCCACCGAGAGTGTGCACATAATTGGTATCGCAATAAAATTGAAAACGGGAGCCGACCTAATAGTGACCCCTGTGAGACTACACTAGTTGCATTGTAGAAAGAAGACGTTTGGCTGTTTAGGGCAACATATCGCGATAAACAAAGAAAATAGCTGTGGAGGAGATTCAAAACAGAACAGTCGACGTCAAAGTGCATAAATTTAAACACCGTCAGTACATGATTCACTACCAGGGCTGGGCAGTATCGCGATACAAGAGTATCGCGATAGTATTTCAGAGATACTTTTGAGTATCTGTATTTCTGTATCGAGATACATTTGAAAAATGTATTTGTATCTCAGTAGTGAAATACATTTACGATGTATCGCCTGTATCGCGATACTATGCAGGACACGGGTATTTCGTTACATTGTTTTTTTTGCGTCGGAAATGAGTTGAGGCGCGTTTCCAATGGGGGAATGACGTGTTTTTTTGTGCCAAGACAAGCTAAGGTGCGCCGCCGGTCGCCGACAGATAGGGCGGCGATGGTTTCCCCTCAAGCACAGAATGGTCCATTTGGCAAAGCGCGCGACAACGCAGACGGCAGAATCGCGGGGGCAGTGTTGTCGGCCTCTGCCGACGAAAGTCGCTGTCTCTCAAGGTCAGTGCAGCACGCCTAATTTTTTTCGGGTGGCAAGCCATTACTTCGCGACCCCCCGCGCGGATACCGCCCTGGAACAGGCTTTGCAATGCTTCGCGGGCGTTCAGTTCTTAAAGCGGCGACACTTTCAAAGCAATTCCCGTCGTCGCGGCGGAAGTGACTAGAAGATGGCTATCTTTGACGCGCTTTCAGCCACCTCTCCAATGTCAGGGTGCATTGCTAATTGATGACATGCGTGAAACGGTCTTTTGTGGTAGCAGGCTCCCCCACCGCCGGAGCCGATTTCGCCTGTTGCGGCTTTCTAAAATGGGTGCTGGTAGCGTCGGTGGTGGTGACAGCTTCATCGAAGCCGACAGGGTCAGACGGCTGAGGATTCCGAAGATGGGGACCGACTTCGGATTCTGAACAGCCAGAACAACCTAAGTGAGGGCGGGAGTGTTTCGGTATCTATAATATATGACCCGAGAAGAGATATCGCCACGCTGCAGGGCAATCCGGCTATGAAGGCGGTATTTATTCACTATAACACGAATGTGTGCTCGCCTTCAGCGGTAGACACACTTTTTTTTTTTCGTGAGCCTTGTGCTGAGGCTGAACCGACGCTGTTAGAAGACAGCCTATTTGAGAAGCATACACAGCAACCTTCTTAGCAAAGCAGATCTTCAAAATAAATGTGTGCTTTTTCTGAATTCACTGAGGTTCATTAGTGCACTAGAAGAGATTCATTAGTGATTCGAGTGATTTGCTTAAAGTGTGCTATGTCTAGTACAGCTTAGTTTGTTCGCCAAGTATGTCGATTTCGGTGTCCAATCTTTGTTACTGTTGCTGTGAAATAGTGCATTTTTATTGCAATTGATACTTGTAATTATGTCATTATTGCTAATTATGTATTTTGTCCGCCCCCCTCCCCTGCAATGTCTTAACGGCGCTGAGGGTACCGTAATAAATAAATAAATGAACTGAACGTTTCGATGCGCTGTAACTTTAATTACAACATTATGCTGCACTAATAAGTGTATTTGAGTAGTATGAGCATCCTTGAAATAAAAAAGTATGTCAGTATCTGTATCGCTGTAACTGTATTCCGGAATACTTTTTTTGTCTTATTGCAAAAGTATCTCAGAAATATCCCGTTACGTTAAAGGCAAATGTATCTCAGTATCTGTATTTTAGGCTTCCAGTTCATGTATTTCGATATCTGTATTCCGGAATACTTTTCTGAGTATCTCTGCCCAGCCCTGTTCACTACATAAATTAGTAGAGAGGAGGATTTTTTATGCGTTTTTCGCCCATCAAAATGCGGCTGCCGAGGCTGGGAATCAAATCTGCTACATTCAGCTTGCTTGCACAACAGAGTGGTCACTGAGCTGCCAAATCGAGTAAAAAGGAGGTTATCATTAGTATTAATGCAAGTATACTCTTCCACGTTCAGAAAGATGTTACAGAAAACCTTTGAATTCATTGTACTTCTTCTAGAAACGCTTAGTGATGTAGAGAGAGAGAGAGAGAGATACGTCATCTCTGGGTGCACCTCCTCCTCCTCCATGGCTACTGTCCTTTTTGACCATTGTAGATTGCGGAGGAGCCAGCTACGTAAAATAAGCGCATCGAAACATGGTACTTTAGTAGCAGGATTTGGAGGAGAAGGAGGAACCTTTATTGAAGCAGGTGATACCCCTGATGACCACCGGGCTTGTCGACATCCCTGGTCCGGGACTCATTAGTGGAAGCCGCCGCACAAGCTCGCTGAACCACAGTTCTTTGTACCTTTAGTCCTGAACTATTGAGCAGGGTCGTCTCCCAGTCCTGTTTGGTGGGGTTGGGGATTGGGGTTAATTTTAGGTTGAGTTTGCAGGCCCAGACCATATGGTAAGTGTCGACCACTTCCCCACGCTACTGGCACTGCCCGCTTAATTTTGGGTCGTAATATTTCAGTACCGCTGGACGTAGCAGCAGGATTTGGGAGCCATTGTATTATTCCGTACAATGATGTGAAGATGAAGAAATGACCCGCAAACGCGATTTGTCGTTGCTCACCCAGTCTCCAAAGTGGTTCATCTCAATGCTGTGTGACACAAGCTGGCTGTTGAACTTTTCGTTGTGTTCTTGTATGAACTGTCTATTTTCGACGAATGCCTTGAACCTCTTAACATCCTCGGAATCGTCGTCGTAGTTTTTCCCTGCAGAAAGTGAAAACAAGAAAATCCACTTGATTTTTTGACGATACTAAATATTTTGAATGACCATCATAAAAGTAAACGTTGTTCATTTTCGTTTACTGTGAACGGCTAGATTCGCTTATTACCCAATATTGTATTTTCCTTAACTTTTGTAGTTTTCGCAGTTGTTCAGCATGTGTGCTCTTTTTCTACAAAGAAGGCTCCTGCTGAATAATAATAATAATAATAATAATAATAATAATAATAATAATAATAATAATAATAATAATAATAATAATAATAATAATAATATTAATCAAACGTTTATTTAATGTGCCCAGGAACAACCGTGAGGTCTTTGTACTGGCGCACGGAAAAAAACAAAAACAAAGGCAAACATTCATAATAAAATATCAGGGATAAAAAACGTTATAAAACTGCACATATACAACTATGCGCAGGCAGAAAAAAAAATGTCAACAGTGTACGAGGCTATGTAAGTACAGTGCAAAGCTGGGAGCAGAACAACGACTGGGAGCTGTGAAAAACATCGAGCTCCAAAAAGTAAGCATTGTAAAGACGTTGTATCCTGCCAATGGTCGAATGATCACAGAGGCAGGCGGTTACATGAAAAGGTCTATTCTCTCTGGTCAGCTTACGTGGAATTCGGAAATTAAGACAGTTGAGCAGTACAGGGCAGGATATGATACCATGCACAAGCTTGTAAAGAAATAAATAACAGATCAGCGCGATTTCGTCGGCAGCAAAGCGATGGCAATGATGATAATCCAGCATCGTTATAACGAGATCCAGAGTCATTTCTAGCGAAACGATTGTTGTAAATGCTTAGGAATTTTTTCTGGACTCGCTGAATGACGTTGCTTCTGGAATTAGGAATGCCATTCCAGATCACAGCTGCATACTCAAGTTGAGGAAGACATAGAGCGGTGTACAATTTTCGGAAGGGCACAGGAGAACGGAATTCTCTAGACATTCTGCAAACACAGCCTAGGGTGCGAAGACCCCGCAAAGCAACACGCTTAGCGTGAGCTGAAAAGTGTAAGGTGCTATCAAAAAGAACACCTAGATCATTGATCTCACATACCTTACACAACGACACAGAATTGACAGAATATAAAAATGGCACACTAGAATATAATCAATCATTTATTTATTTATTTAACGTGCCCAGGAACAACCGTAAGGTCTTTGTGCAGGCGCACGCAAAAAAAAATAAAAATAAACTATACAATACAGACAGTCTTCAGAAATAAAAAGAGCAAATACACGTAGACAAAGAGAAATGAACACAAAAGGGGAGGAGTAAAATAAGACAACACGAGAAATATTGAAGGGGAATGAAAAATTAGATTGCATATATACAACTATGCGGAAAGACGGAGAAGGGAAGACTTTGTACATTGTGCCGTACTATGTCAAAACAGTACAAAGCTTGGATAAAAACAATGATTGTGGACTATGAAAAATGTCAAGATCAAGAAAATTAACATTATAGAGACTTTGTATTCTGTGAACGGTAGAGTGTTGGAAGAAGCAGGCGGGTACATGAAACGGTCTGTTCTCTCTGGTTAACTTACGCGGAATTCGAAAATTTACACAATTGAGAAGTACAGGGCAGGATATGATACCGTGGACTAGCTTGTAAAGAAACAAGAGATCAGAACGATTTCGTCGGCAGTGAAGTGATGGCAATGATAATAATTCAGCAGTATTTGAACGAGATTTTTTAGCAAAGCGATGGTTATATATGCTAAGGAATTTTTTCTGGACTCGTTCAATGGTGTTACCGCTGGATTGAGCAATGCCATTCCATATCACGGACGCATACTCCAGTTGAGGAAGACATAGCGCGGTGTACAATTTTCGGAAGGGCATAGGAGAACGGAATTCTCTAGACAATCTGCAAACACAGCCTAGGGTGCGAAGACCCCGCAAAGCAAGACGCTTAGCGTGAGCAGAAAAGTTTAACGTGCTATCAATAACAACACCAAGATCACTGATCTCATAAACCTTGCATAAGGACACAGAATTGACAGAGTATTGAAATGACACGCTAGATGTTTTGCGAGTGATAGACATGAATTTTGTCTTCGAGGCATTCAGAGAAAGGTTATTAGCGTTGCACCATTCGGAAAAAGAGCGCAAATCTGACTGCAGCAAGCGACAGTCGTTAACTGAATGAATTTCCTTAAAAAGCTTGATGTCATCGGCATACAAGAGGAAAGAAGAATTACGAATGGCCAAAGAAACATCATTAACGTAAATTAAAAATAGGAGTGGGCCTAATACTGACCCTTGAGGAACCCCACTAGTCACTTTATACAAAGAAGACGTTTGGCCATTTACCGCTACATAACAATATCTATTGAGCAGATAGCTCTGCAGGAGATTCACAACCGACAAGCCAACATCAAATTGCGCAAGTTTAACCATAATCAGTGTGTGGCTGACTACGTCAAAAGCCTTGCTCAGGTCACAGTAGAGTACGTCAACCTGTCCTCTCTGAGAAATAGGTGTGGAGATCTGCGTCATGAAACTAGCAAGATTTGTGGTAGTTGAGCGGCCAGCGAGAAAACCATGTTGATTAGGAATCAATGAGCTTTTAACACTAAAAGACAATATTTTGTGAAGAGCCAGCTCGAAGATCTTTGATGTGGCACATAGTAGAGAAATCGGGCGATAATTAGAAACATCTGTTTTAGAGCCCGACTTAAATACTGGGAAAACACGAGCAGTTTTCCACATGCTAGGAAATGTGGAAGTGTCCAGGCAGTTATTAAATATCGTAGTCAGTACTGGGACAAATATACTACTATAAGCTTTTAGTATGGCGGAGGGGATGCCATCTGGGCCACATGATAAGGATGGTTTTAAGCACTTAATGCATTCGCAGATAAGATTTTCATCCAGCGACAAAGCACTGGGTGAGCGAACTGCCTTAGGCTGTCTGATATCAGTGCTAGAGTCTGAGGCCTTATAAACGGATGAGAAATGTGCGGCAAAACAGTCAGCGACGGCATGCACTTCTACCCCATTTGAGTCTAGTAGTCTGAAAGACTCTCCGCTTTTGCTGGACCGTTTACGTACATGCTTCCAAAACTCAGCTGGCCTGTCAGAAGCGCTTTTTTCTAAGAATTCAATATACGAACTATGATCCCGTTTATATAGGCGTTTAGCGAGAGTTCGAAAAAAGCTGAACTCTTCCTTCCACTCGCTCGATGGAGAACATTTAGATTTCCTGTGTGCGCGATCTTTATGCTTCAGTGCACTGATAAGTTTAGATGAGAACCAGTGGGGATATTTACGTTGTTTATGTGTGTATTGGGGAATAAAATTACGCATGCTGCTCAGTACAAGCTCCGCAAACTGATCAACCTGGTCATCAACAATCGGTTTGTCAGTAACCTGTGACCAGTCAACGGTGGACAAGTGATGATAGAGGCCCGTGTAATTAGTAATAATAGTAATAATAGTAATAATAATAATAATAATAATAATAATAATAATAATAATAATAATAATAATAATAATAATAATAATAATAATAATAATAATAATAATAATAACTTCTTTATTTCCATCAACGATGGAGGAGGCTGCGGATAAAAGTTGCTTGAAACACAAGCAACTTCACAGAGGCCCGCAGCCACCTTTCAATGACTTTTGAATAAGTTTAGCCCAAAGTCGAAGAGGCAATATTTTCCGAGTAAACTTTTTCGCGCGCAATATTTAACAAAACGGGTAATATTCACGCACAAGCAGAGAGCGAGAGGAAAGTAGAGGAAAGAGAGAGAAGCGAACTAGACGTGATCTCTGGTTGGCTACACTGTACTCGGGCAGGGGAAAGGGGGAATCAAAGAAACAAAGAGGAGAAGACTGTATGAAGGCGCTTCAGAAACATATACTATAATAACGCCAAAATAATGCGAAACGACATTATCAATGTGCAGTACCACTATGTCATTCAGTCGATTTTGCGCGAATCGCGTAGCCCCGTGTACAGTAATCTTAATCTAGCAAAATTAGAATGTGCTAGCTTCAATTTTGTTGAATTACAATAAAATAAAAAGTATGCCATTTCAATCAACGTGAAAACTATAGAAAGTGCGTAGGAGTGATTCGCCGGCGCTTCGGCGACACTGGCATTCACGGCCAAGCACTCGCTGGCGTTCCAAACGGCCAGTCTGCTCGACGTCCATGGCAGGAAAGGAAACGTTCATTTGTGATGCAGTGTCGCCGTCTCCCTTCCTCCTTTCCTTTCGCTCCTCGGCCTCCTCACATCACTCCTCCCCAGTCTCCCTTCCCTTTGCAACCCTCTTGCTATTCTATACTATACACGACAATGCTATGCTATGCTTTTTCCATCCTCTCCTCTTTTGCCTCCTCCTCAACTTCACTTCCCTTTCCCACTTCTTGCTCTACTATACTGGACAAGGCTATTCTATACAATACATGGCTATTCTAGGCTTCCCCCTCTCTTCCTCACCCCCCCACCCCTTTCACACTCCTTGCTATACTATACTATACTGGACAAGGCTATTCTATACAATACATGACTATTCTAGGCCTCCCCCCCCCTCTTCCTCACCCCCCCACCCCTTTCACACTCCTTGCTATACTATACTGGACAAGGCTATTCTATACAATACATGACTATTCTAGGCTTTTCCCATTCCCTTCGCCTTTCCCTTCTCCGCACACTCACTTCCCTTTCCCACCCCTTGCTATACTATACTGGACAAGGCTATGCTATACAGTACGTGGCTATGCTACGCTTTACCCTCTCCCTTCCTTCTTTCTCTCCTCCTCACCACCACTTTCTTTTCCTGCTCTCTTGCTGTACTGTACTAAAGATGGCTATGCTATAAATGCTTTTGCCTGCGTGATGCCAAGCGACGACATAAGGTCAAAGAAGATGAAAGCATGTGACATGAGATGATAGCCTCGGGCCCTTAAAGTGATCCGCATTAGGAAACTGTTGGAAAAATACTGGAAAACGTAGGGTACTTACCGTGTTCTTTCTTGAACGCCTCCCACTCATTTTTCAAAGCGTCGTTGTCGTCTTCTGCGGTGGTACCCGCAATAGTAGCGGCCACCACCAGCAAGGTGCCCAGCAAGACGTTAAATTTAGTACGCATACGAAACTCCGTTACCCTACCTCATGCTCGAGTTTCCTGATTGTGTCACAATATGTATGCTCAGCTAATTCGTTCGCACAACTGTGCGAAGCGATTTCCGCTGTATATACAATAGTACACGTGTCCTAAATAGTCTTTAGAATACGATAATATACTTATAACAGTTAAAGTTGCCCTGTATTTAACTCGTGCATATTATGAAGAATTTTATTAGGAGCATTAAAAATATGATGCTGCCGCGAAGGCAAGAGCTAGAACGGTGCCTCATTATGCGCATATCCACGGCCCCTGTCGCCCCCCCCCCCCCCACACATATATATATATATATATATATATATATATATATATATATATATATATATATATATATATATATATTATGTGTGTGGGCGAGAGAGAACAAAACTTAGCATGCGCAATAAAAAGAACTGCAATTGCTCATCACATTTATGCATACTTTTAATTATTCACATGGCTATGGCAGACATATGGTCATTGTTGCTGAGCTTCGTAAAGCTTGTCACATTTCAAGCATCATGAGACAAACGAAAACGTTTGCCTTTAGAAACAATGCACTAAAATTTTGATTTTGCCTTCACGCCACAACTAAATATTTGATAGGCGGTTTAATGTAATTCGCTCAGCATAGAAGATAATATATAATTTTTGTTTTTTTTATTTTTTTATCCTAACAACAATGTGGAAAGGGGTAGCCGTCACCAAGAAATGGGGACGACAACTCCTTCGTTTATTTTCTATTTCAATGAAAAAAAGGGGAAAAAAAGAGCTAATGCAATTCACACTATTGAAGTCTATTGAACTTTTGTGTACAGGGCTTTATCCAGGCACGCAAATCAGGAACGTCACTCTCGATAATGTGACCAATCGCGGATGAGTAAGTTATGCGGATGGGAGTGAAAAAGAATCGCGTTTGCTGCTATCGTGGCAATAATATGTGCGATAAGCACACACACTCACTCGTTCGAAAAGTGCTCCACGGAAATACTCATATACTGTTATCGACCTTGGTGAGACAAGTCACATTTGCGGCGAATTATACCATGTGAAACGCGACCGAAGCAGTGATACCTTGCATTGAGCAACTAGGTTTGTCAGTTTCCTGATAAGATTAGCACAACTCTTCGCAACCGAGGAAATACTTGTTCGAGGTACACTTAAGTTGACCAAACGTAAGAACGTGCGGTTCGTTGAACAAACTTGGCTACGTGAATAATCTTCGGAAACGGTAGGGCTAAGCCAAATTTTTCGTTGCATTGTGTCCTGCTGTGTCATCAACCGACGAGAGGGTCACGCATAGGAGAGTTTTTTTATTGCGATGGCAATTATGTGAACACTCCAGGCTAAGTTTTGTTGTCGATGTCGCCGTGATGCTCCATGTAATATCCAAGTCGATAACAACGCCCCACGCGTCGCGTGTTCTATGGGCGAATGAGTGCGCACGAAGGCAGCCGACGATTGTTTCTCAGTCAGAGCGGAATTACGCGACGGCCGTCTTTTGTCGCGCGATGTGCCATGAGGAGGGGGGGGGGGGGTTACTGCAGGGATGCTGCGATGCTCCGGCCGCACTGCGTACCTTGACCGGCCGGGTTTGGTCGCGCGTGGCCTATCTTGACATTCATTAGCAGACGGCTCCTACATTTGTACGCGCTGTGCTCTCGGCGCTCACTTGTAGTTGAAGCGATAGAAAGCACGATGGTCACTTCAACCGCGGCAGCGACTTTTTCCTTACGCCAGCGTTTTCTTGAGTTAGGCCATAGCAGATACCAAAGGAGTAAGCTGATCGCCTTACTTAATATGACATTCTTGTATGTCGCTATCGCATTAATTTCATCGCCCTAACGGCAAATCTGTGACATTTTTAAAACAACACAACGGTTTAAGAAAATTACGTGTGAAATACAGTTTAGTTGCAGTTATTTAGCTTCGTTAGTCCACGCGTTGGAGACCACTTGCGCTAGAAACCCAAATACATAATCGGCTGAAAAACAGAAATTAACAAATCAACAGCTTAATTAGGTGGTGGTAGCGGTTGCAGTGTAAGTGTTCGAGCCTTTGAATTTTATTTATTTTATTTTATTTTTTATTTAGAAATACTGCAGGCCAATACTTTGGCCCAAGCAGGAGGGGCATTACAGAAAGAGAAAAAACAAACAAGCAAAAAAAGAAAAGAAAATACAACATGCGTAAACAATGCCATATGAAATGTACATAGTGCGTAAAAAGAAACAGCAATCTCACCTCGACATCACTAAAATTCACAAGAAAAATGGTTTGTCAAGGCAGCCATGAAATCGTTCGATTGAAATACATGAATAGGAAGAGAATTCCACTCGCTCACCGTTCGAGGAAAGAAACCGTACTTGTGGGCGTTTGTTCGCGCGAAAATCGGCGCAAGCAAATGTTCGTGAGTGTGTCTTGTTTTTCTCGAATTAGCGTGACCTGCCTCGTTTGAAGGAATTACAGGATGACGCCAGTTTCCAAGTATTTATTTGAGAAGTGCGTGACTATATAGATAAACAATTACAGAGAGCGAATGAACAAAAACTTCTTTTTCGAAAGTGTTTTTTTTTTACAATTGGACGGCCGCTATTGGTAATGATATGTCGAGAATGGGGATAAGATGACATATTCTCCTACGGACATTTTGAGGTTAAGATTTTTTTCGAGAGCGCGGCTCCTGGATACCAGACGTCTTAATATTCCAAAAATTGCTGAAATGTGCCAGAATCCTAAGACTGAGGCGAGAACACGCGGCACGAACGCGAGCTAACAACAGGGCTATTCTTATCGCAAACTCAAATAAAAAGCCTAACAATATTTCAGCGTCGCAGAAAGCCAGTTTTCCGACCTTTTGTGATGTTGAATGGGTCAGAAATGACTTAACAGGCCGCTAATTTCGAGGTTATTCTTGCGTTGGTG
Organism: Rhipicephalus sanguineus; assembly: GCF_013339695.2. Taxonomy (NCBI): domain Eukaryota; kingdom Metazoa; phylum Arthropoda; class Arachnida; order Ixodida; family Ixodidae; genus Rhipicephalus; species Rhipicephalus sanguineus. Next base: position 104,755,699 of record NC_051181.1, read on the forward strand.
TTATGCTTTTTGAGTTGGCGTTCCTGGTAATAAAACCCCAGCTGTTAGTATGCGTTCGTGTTCCGTATTCTGGCCTCTGTGCCTTGTCTCTCGCGCTTCTCAGCTTAATTATAAAAAAATCAACTACAATTGTGCACTATTACAAAAGAGGACATTTTTACCAAAAACAGGGAGATGAACAGCGGCGCATCCCTTAATACGTGGCACAATTATCGCAACCTTCAGATTCCAGTCTAAGTGAATATGCCTTGAAAAGTCAGCGGCTGCAGTTGCAACCACAAAGATTTTGATATCATAGTTACCGCAAAATAATTAACTAAAATGTAATAATAGCCTACTACTCAGTAGATGAAGTGCTTTGATTTTTCAGTTATGCCCGCCGTGGGAAGTAACAAAGCCCAAGACTTACAATGTCCTTTTCCGTCGCAGGCGGTCCTTAAAAATTCTCAATTACCTAAAAAGACCGTATTCGTACAAACGCGCTTTAGCTTAGGTCAATGTACTTCCTCTATGCTTTGTGGCAGTTTTTTTTCTTTTTTGCTTCTGTTTCTAATTAGTGGGGTGTCGCTACTGTGGAGCTAAAAAAGCTCTGCTTGGAGGATCTATGACTGAAGGATCTGTACTTTGATATTTGCAAAGATTTAAGTGGTGAAAATGGGCACATTGCTTCTGATAGATTGCAAGCAAAAAAGCTCCTTTCGTGGAGCTTGAGTTTGTGCGAAGATCAGATTTCAGAGACATGAAATTCATTCTTTACGCCATGTAAAAAAATTTTGGATGCAGATGGTATAAGCTCATTGACCGGTTGCCTGTCACTCCTGGAATCCTCTGTGGTACTTTTTATCGACTCTACCAAAGTGCATGCACCTGAATAGTTCCGCGTGTCCGAACTTGAAAAGCGTGGAGTACGCGCTATTGTTTCGCAGCTTACGTTGAAGTAATCGTATGTTCCCTATCTATAGCATTCCGAATGGTCACATGCTTTGCTTTTATGTACGACTGATATCGAGACACACGGAGCACTGTCATGAAAATCAGTACGCGAAAACAGCGTAGCGCTGATGAAAGCTTTCGAAGCGTATAGACACACCCACAAGCCTTGGCCGGTGTAGCTACTGGAGAATTAGTAAAATGGCCAGAAATAACTGTTTCGCTATAATCATATGTGAAAAACAGTTTGTTCATCGGAGCTGTTAAGCTTTTTGTTAAGCCGCGTGGCGCAACCTGAACGCTATGATCATCGTGAATCGGCACGCATTTTCCTCAGGGGAAGTTCAGGGGAAGACGGAATCCTGAAGCGGTGAAAAATGCTTGTAACACAGGGCGCCAATGGAGCCAACAAGACAAATCCACTTGTCGAAACTGAAGACGACAAGTCCCCTTGTCGAAACGTTGACTCCAGTGACATGCCGTTTTCCAAGAATTCTTGATGTTACTCTTTAGTTTGATAAGTCCAATTCATAGTGTAAATTTTATGCTAACGTAATTGGAAATGTGCGCTCATTTTCTTCATTTTCTCGTTTTTTTTTGTTCTCTTAGATTGCTATCGCCGAGGGAAGCATCTTGTTTTGTAGCAACTACAATTTCAAACGAGATTATTTCGCCTCACGAGTCTCGTTGTAGGGACAGCATGACGAGGGTGCCGTGTTGATGGCAGCTGGGCTTGCACATTGACGAAATAACGTGTCAGTGCATCCCCACAATGTGATATGGTTGCAGTGAGGAATTTTCTAGCCTTTACTAAATGCGAAGCATTTCACGCTACTACAATGACAATGATAATGAAATCAGACAGCGACACCAGACAGAGAGAGAAACATTTTAATGAAAAGCTTGAGACGTTTGCCTGGCTATTCGCCTGACGTACTACTCCAGGTGCCGGGTGATGATTTTGATATATACACTGATAAACGCGTAACACGTACAGCCACACACACGTAGACTACACTGCTTACAAAGTTTCGTTCAGGCTCGTGGCCCGCAACAAAGTCAACAGCGCTGTCGTGGCGAATAGCGCACAGGCGCTGCTTTGCCATGGGCTCAGAATATGTCGCAACTCTAAGCACGAGCCCCGTTGAAGATGTAAGGCCGCCTTGAGAGACTGTCGCTCTGATTCGTATCGCTTGCATTCACAAAAAACACGATTAAGATCTTCTGGGACGTTACATTGGACGCACAATGGTGAGTCCGACAGTTCCTCTGTATGGGCTGAACGGGCAGCTTGATCGGCCCGTTCATTGCCGATAATCCCACAGTGACTTGGTAGCCATTGAAATGTAATGCAGTGTCCTTTCTCGATGAGGTGGTGAAACATCTCGGCAGTCTCAAATACCAATTGTTCGTGCGGACCGCGGCGTAAAGTCGACAGTAGAGACTGCAGTGCCGCCTTGGAGTCGCAGAAAATCGTCCACCTTTTCACCGTTCTCTGTAGATTATGGCTGGGCGTCGCGTTTACCCATGCGTATGCATTTCGCATAGGGATGGCCGACACCACCGCCTGTGAACACTGTGGCGACGAAGAAACGATTCGGCATGTTCTGTGTGACTGTCCGAAGTATAGAACACAGAGACAATCTCTTTGCCATGCTCTCAACAAGATAGACGACCAGCCTCTATCAGAAGAAAGACTTTTACGCCATCGTCCGGACATAACGTCGCAGAAGAAGGCTTTACAAGCACTACTCGCCTTCCTGCGATCCACTGGCCTGTCAGAGCGCCTCTGAGCGGAACGCTCTTGTGTGTGTGTGGTTGTGACTGTTTTTTTTTGTTTTTTTTCTTATTATTTATTTTCTCTCTCTCACTTTCAACCCCCTATTCCCCAACCCCACTGCAGGGTAGCGTACCGGATGCAAACTTCTGGTTAACCTCCCTGCCTTCCTCTGCTCTTTCTCTTCTTCTTCTTCCGACAGTTTAATCTTGCTCCTAAAGTAGTTCCATTTTCGACAATTTGAAACTGCATATGGGACACGAGGTCGATCCGGGTCATGCGACTCCCTTTTTCAACGGAGTGCAATTGTCAGTCGTCACAAAGACAAGCAGGTGTGGAAGATTACAGAGGTTATGAACAATAAGAGTGCGGGGAACAAGTGTGTGAGCGAGGCATCTCTGGCACTATCAAGCAAAGAGCTTGCGCTTTCAGATCGTTGGCAATCAGCACAAGGCCGAGTCGTTCAATGGATATCGCCTAATCTTCTTTCTTTTTTGCTTCTTGCTGATGGTTTGCGTAGGTATTTATACGCGGCAAACGCAAGAAATAGTTGATAGTCAGCGCTCGTGTCGTCGTGTGTGTTCGTTCCTTGTCCCGTGCTTTACGTTCGGGCTGTTCTTACCATCATTAAGCATTCCTTAGCAAACTAAAGACACTTTCACCGTTTCCATCTATATATAAACCTATCTATCTAGCCGCATACGGCTGGCGCTCTCGTGGTCGTCTCCTTAACTTGTTATATATAAAGATGGCATAAGAAGATATGAGTTTATAACGAACACGCAGTTACGGCATGAATAACGTGACTTCCCTGTACGTCGTGAAATCCTTTCCACCAGTCACGTGGGGCACATACCCGCATGCCGCTGCCCGTGGTATTCCGGTATGCACTACAGGGGAATCACAGTCTATATCAACTCAGACTTTGGAAACCTTAAGCTGAAAGCCTGAAGGAGCCTGTGTCGCTTTGTCAGTAGGAGAAATATTCCGATGGAAGCAAAAAATAAAAATCAAGACTCTAGCCGGAATCGAACCCAATCATTCTGCATCGCGGTCACGTATTCTTCCTCAGAGTCAAGTCAGTGCTTCAAACTGGAGTTGTCCTGGCAGCGTCATGTCAGGACAACGCCAGTTGTGGCCGCAGTGTTGGCGATCCGCTTTTATATAAATATAATGAACATATGTACACCTATAACTCAGCAAGCTATAGTAAAGCGTTTCGCAAATACGCCTAAGAGCGCTACTTGAAATGATGAAGCGTGGGTGCGTGGATGCGCTTCATCGCACCACAGTTTGCACTTCGTGGCGATGGAACTGGCGTCTGTGCTCAAGCCTGAGTTCCGACGTTAAGTCGGACCATGAGCTACCCTTCACACGCCAGTGAGCTCGCTATGCCTCTTAAACCAACGATATGCGAACAACTGCTCAATTTAGACAAAGACGTCGATCCTCCTCGTAACGTCTGGTTCAAAGCGAGAAATTCGGCATATGGACCCTTCACATAAAATTGATTTCAACAATGCGTGGATCTGCCAGCTTTTTTGCAATGTAACACGATAAAAAGGCGGAGAGGTGGAGGGGAGAGGGAGGGCGCGCCATTTGTACCCGCACTGTGCTAAGAGTGTGTGTATGTGGTGCACGTGTCGGGTGGCAGAATTATGTGTAGTTCACATTGAGATCCGTTTTTTAAGTGGGCATTGTCAGTAGCACACTCGAGTGCAGTTGACAGGGTGGCGGTATCTGGTCTGGCCACGATGATTCTTGCGGAGAAGAATACAGAGTCCCACCGAAGTAATAATATATTTGAAAACAAGCTGGCATAGGCGGGGACAGCGCATCTGCCCTCACATTTCAGATGACTTTCACTCAATGTTTTTAACCTGTATTTCCTTTTCCTTTTTTCCTTTTTCATATTTATATTTCCTTTTTTTATATACCGTCTACTTTTTCTATGTAAACATCTGCCTGAATTTTTACAAACTGCAACTGATGTAAATGTGTATTATTGTTCTTTTTTTTCTTCTTTTTTTGTAATATCTCTTTTCTATCATCTTTCACTTACCCTTCCCCTTTCCCCAGCGCACGGTAGCCAGCCGGTCTGAAAACTGGCTAACCTCCCTGTCCTTCCGATTTTTTTTCCCTCCTCAAGGCAACTGATGTAACTGGTTAAGTAGAGACTGCGTGATGCAAGTTTTCTTGCAGGTAATTTCGCGTTTGGGCAGATACTCTATCAGCGTACAAACACCCCTATAAACTTGCTTCGCCTGAACAGTGCTTTCGCCCTGAAATATAGGTTTTCTCTGGCGATATTTTGTACTAGTTTCGAGATGACTTGATGGCGAGTACTCCTTCACTGCTCTCAAACGTTCTTCTTAAGTTTCGGTTTACAATTGTGGCGGTTTGGGCGTGTTGGTATGACATGACCAACAAATTCTAAGCGCACCTATAGACGAGGACAAAGAACACGTATGACACACAGGCCCTAAACACGGTATGACACACACAGTATGAACACGTATGACACACAGCGCCTGTGTGTAATACGTGTTATTTGTCCTCGTCTATATCTGCGCTTAGAATTTATTGGGTCGGTTTACAAGCTTTCTTCCATCATTTGCAGAAAAACGTGTTTTCATTCTGTCCAGTATGTACTGACGTTAGTGGCGCGGTATTAACTTTGCGGTTCTCTTCTGCAGGACTTCTACATTGCGGAATTTATTCTATACAAGGACATACAAGAAGTGGAACCACCATTCTGCTTTCACAGGAAACAGCACACGATTAGTTATTGAAGCACGTGTTAACTTGCAGAGCACCGACTGCTTCCTCGTTGTCGTTTTTTTGTTTTTACCTAGGATTTTTTTTTCAGTTGACGGCGTTCTTTTTGCTTGATAAATTTTCTAATTATTCACAAATTTCTCGTAACGACGGACAGTTTGTTGAAATGTTCTTTCCTGATTTCGCTATGGCCATTCTCATCGGCGCTGTTTCAGTCCTGATTGCAGAATAATTGAAATAAAACACGATAGACAGACAAGATCTCCAGTTTCCGAAACGCTATGGCGCGACTCGCTTGCCGATAAATACTCCCCTTAGGTAACCGATTCGAGCGCATCGGGTAGACTTATTGCGTCTTGAGAAGCAGTGAAAAACCCTCGATGACGGCAACAGCGAAGGCGGTGCTCGCGTCCACGCATGCTGGTGACAGTTCGGCCGCGCGGGTGCCTTATCTAATGCACGTGATGGAGCTGGCAGCGGAATTCGATTGTCCCGCAAAACAATGGCTTCGCTGCACGAGCCACATCCAGAGAGCGACATGAGGCAGGCTTATCGCTTCCGATGGGTCTCGTGGACTTTGCTGAGCTAGATCAATACCGATGACGAAATTGCGGGGTTATGCGATAAGCAGCTCTGCATGAAAGGGTATAAAGACCGCCCGACGGCGCAGCCGACACCGCAGGGTGCATTGAAAGAGCTGAGCTCTCCACCAGGTGAGTCTGGGGTCATCAAGTGATGATCGGGTTTCTCGCTAATTGCCGCAATTGCGCAATATAGATTGGAAGGAGTTTCCTCTTGTCGGTCATTTTACGTCTTAAATCTGTTCTGAATTCGTCTCGCGATAACAGGTGTCCTCAGTTCGATTACCAGTTTATAAAATGTCCCTCTGCGTGTAGCTTCACTCTTGAAGTATGCTCACATAAGTTCTTTCATGGCTAAATGTGTGTCTATAGGGAAGGCCGGCACCATGCGTGATGCCCGCTGCTGCTTCTCTCTCAGGCTAACACCGCGTGGGAAAGATAGGTCGATTCAATATTCTAAACTTGTGGAGCAGATTTCAAAACATCGCGAGGTTATTGATCGCTCTATTTTAGAATAGAAAATTAGAAACTTGCATTGGCCATTCTTGTCGTATCGTACTTTTAAACGGTACAGGCGGGACTCTCGCGCTGTTTTGAGACGTCAGGCCGTACTTTGTTATTTTCGTTTTCATATAAACAAACATGTCCCCAATTTTCCGTGCTACCTCAGCATACGCATTTATATTGATTGATGACGTATCTCGATGCGTCCTAAGTGGCGATTTTCTCAGAGTTCAGCGCTGCCTGAAAACGGCGCTCTCCTTAATCTTCCATTCTATCAAGTACAAATCAGTAACATAAACGTAGCGACTTAAGCCATTCTCACCCATTATTGCTTACGTTTCGTTGATTATGAATTATTTGTTACGTCATTCTCTAATACTAAAGCTAAACTGTAACTTAAAGTGCATTCACTGTGTCCTTAAATAGGGCTCACCCTAGGGGACAGAATTCAGAAATTAGGTCTAATGTAAGTCTTGTGCAGAAACCTTACAGCAATGCCTTTTTTATGTCTTATTGCGTCCAAAAGAATGCTTCCATTCATATGGATGAATAACGCTTTTCACATTGCAGGTGCACGATCCTTGCCTCCACCATGCTGAGATTAAGTCTACTTTGCGCCATTATGGCGGTAGCCATTGCCGCAAACTCTCAAGAAATCCTACGCACCCAATGGGAGGCATTCAAAGCTACCCACAGTAAGCATTTTTGTTTGAAAATGATTTCATTGGAACGAACATAACCTTTTTTTCCTCTTATTGGGAGCAACACGGGTTTTTCACTCTACACTTTAAAAGAAAAAAAAAAGGTATATTTTCTGCGCCTTTCTGCCACACAGCTATAATCGTCATCTATCTCGCGTGATTTCCTTGCATTGTCGCTGCACGCCCAGAAGTTCGTGGACACGAACGGCATGCCACTATCAGCGTGATATAGGGCTGTTGATAATAAATTAGCGAGTGTAATTTTTTTGAGAATGGAAACGCAAGGAAGCCAGATGACGAATATTTTTCCGTGGCAAAAAAGACGGAACAGTTTTACGTCATTCCACCCCAGATCACCTCAAACAGCTACATTGTATAGGAAGAGGTGGCTGTTAAAAGCAGTTCAGAGTACGATCAGATTGAAATTTGAGCCATGTTATGAAACACAAAATTATTGCTTCAACATTAAATTTTTTATTGAGCAAAAAGAAGTATATTCTATCTATCTATCTATCTATCTATCTATCTATCTATCTATCTATCTATCTATCTATCTATCTATCTATCTATCTATCTATCTATCTATCTATCTATCTATCTATCTATCTATCTATCTATCTATCTATCTATCTATCTATCTATCTATCTATCTATCTATCTATCTATCTATCTATCTATCTATCTATCTATCTATCTATCCATCCATCCATCCATCCATCCATCCATCCATCCATCCATCCATCCATCCATCCATCCATCCATCCATCTATCTATCTATCTATCTATCTATCTATCTATCTATCTATCTATCTATCTATCTATCTATCTATCTATCTATCTATCTATCTATCTATCTATCTATCTATCTATCTATCGTTAAAGACAGTATAATCCATCATTTCGCGTTTCCCGAAGGAAGTATCCTTACAAACAGCGCAGCAGCTGCACTATACGTGGGCAAATGAAAACATCAGGTATGTGGCTGGTGCTGCCTATTCAGTGATAGCTCGAGAAATTTGACACGAGAAATTAGACTTGATCAAGCAGCACTATTCCAAGGTGAAGTATAAAGTGCTTTATTATCGCATAATTTAGGAAAATGTTAAACCAAGCGCTTGATTCAATCTTCCAGATAAATCCTACCAATCGCACATGGAGGAGCTCCTGAGGTTCAAAATTTTCACTGAAAACAGCCTGATCATTGCCAAGCACAACGCGAAGTATGCTAAGGGTCTCGTTTCTTACAAGCTCGGAATGAACCAGTTCGGAGATCTGGTAAGCAAAGTTATTTACGTTGTGTAGTTTATCTTTAAAGCGAATGGAACTATCTTGGAAATCTTAAGTTGTATTCGAAAAATTCAGTTTTCCGGCCTCATTTGTTGATACGATGCAATTACTTGCTCTACTTGTGTTTACTTGTTTAATAATGAAAAGACCCGCACCCTTCTCTCTCTGCTTTCCGGAAACATATAATTGTCTAATGAATGACAGAAACTCATGAAACATAGAAGTTTGGTGTGTCATTCAATGTTTAGTACAGATACAAAATTGTAGACATTTTAGTATAGAAAAAGATCCCATTGTGTAAACACTGTAGGGGAACCTTCTTACAATGTTCAAAAAACACCAATACTAGTTAATACAAAAAAGCAGTAAAATATTCATAATACAAAGTAAAAAAAGAAGAACGCGGGCGATTCGTATATTTAGGTAAACTTTATAACAATGAAAAACAAAACGGTAGGGATAAGGAACTGTTGCAGAAAACAAAGCAAACAATAGTCAGAACGACAGAGTTGAAAAAGTGTTTGAAGGACATTGAATAAATAGCGCCGTATGTTAAAGTTGAAATCGCGAAGCTGGTTTTTAAATGACGGTAAAGAACAAAACACACGTAACGTTACACGGCAAATAATTACAAAGTTTTATTAAGCAGAAACTAGCCTTTGAGAACCACAGTTAGTTCGGACCTTTGGAAGTTAAAAAAAATATGATTTAAGCAAAAGCGCGTGACATTTGAATTAGTAAGGTTTTCGATGAGAAACAATTTCAGCAGACTATGGTCTTTAACTGCTTGATAAGCAAATGTGCAGATATCAAATTTGATTAAATTGTTATATTTAGTATGAATGTAATACATATAGCAACTTAGATTGTTATACTTACCATTTATTTCACGGTGCAGATCTGTAGCATGAGAACGTCGATTGCTCCCGGTAAGATGCGAATGGCTTGATCTTGTGCATGTTGGAGGGAAGAAAGATGTTAATGATATATTTGACCTCATGAAGCATTGCAATAGATAATATGACTGAGAATGAATGAGTAATATAATGCAATCGAGGTTGTCAAATAAAAATTTGATATCTAGCTTTTAGTAATGCTCTAATATCGTAAGACGTTTTCCGCTGCCGTTCATTAATATGCAAGTTGAATTTCAACTGGGAATGGAGCTTAGTTCCAAGGAAGAAACAATGATATGAAAATGAGTAGGATGTGTGTTAATAGAAAGGGGCATAACTTAGGTGTTATTTATTGACCTGGAATTAACAGAAGCACACATAAAAGTTATCTTGTATGTGCAGTTATTTCTGAAAACAAGATGTCCTACCTCAAATAAAGCATGCTAGGAGTCACTCTGGGAGGCCTACATTTAGCATGTTGGGCAGTCTTGTAAACCTACGTTAACCACATGCCGACACGTGCTATCTGCATCATGCAAAAACCTGAACTACGAATTGCCAAATTTGGAGTTAGATGAAGCACAAGAAAAATATCAATCGCTTACATATTGTGCTAGTGTTAACTTTCAGGTAGTGTAATTAAAATCTGCTTGCTTGCAGATTATCATCGTACATTTGTGGGCTTATTTAAACCTAAGCACCACTAATGGTACAACAAATAGTCATACACAGCTGTCTGTCGTTTATATATACAAGACCGCCACAAGTCACAAATTCCTGGCTTAATAGGAACAGGGCATGAAGCTATAAAGAGCAAAATGGCTGTTGACGCTTTTCTGGCAAATAAGAGTTTGCGCTGAGGCTCTGAAGTTTGTTCGCTGCCTGATATTTTTATGCTCGCGTAAAGAGAACTAAATTTCGCGTAAAATCAGTTAAACTCTTTCTCTTGCTATTTTGTGCAGTTTCTTGCGCAGAGAATGGCCGCTTTTTTCCGTTATATTCGACGATTCAGCACGGCATACTTAAGTCAAAGGAGTTGAACGAGATGCTTACGTTTAGAATGACACGATTAAAACTAAGCTAGTTGGTAGGGATGCATGATAAAAAAAAACTTTAGACTTTCCACGACGGGCCCAACGGAGAAGTCACGACAACACAAACGCTGTCAGTGTTGTCCTGACTTCTCTCTTGTGTTCGTGTTTGCACGCCTGGTGTCTCCTATCATGCTTACGTTGCCTTGCATCTCAAAGCTTTTTTACACAATGCAGATAGTGCACCCATTTCATTTTGCCGTCTCATTACCTTCGTGCACACCTATGTAGGAATTGTTGTATTATCTGGTAACGATAACTTCCTCTTCTCCTTCCACACGAAGCTGGCGCACGAATTCGCCAAGATCTTCAACGGTTACCGTGGTCAGCGCTCAGCCCGCGGATCCACCTTCATGCCACCAGCAAACGTTAACGACAGCAGCCTGCCAAGCACTGTCGACTGGCGCAAGAAGGGAGCTGTCACACCTGTCAAGAACCAGGGACAGTGTGGTTCCTGCTGGGCGTTCAGTGCCGTGAGTTCCCACTTCACCAGAGTATTTAGTAACAACTTGATGAGGGCTAGTCGGTTCACATTTATAACTATGGACGAGACGGTGCGAGCATACGAAGACAACAAGACAAGGGTAGCGCTTGTTTTGTATTTGTTACTCTGTTTGCTTGTTTTAGGTACCGGTATTTCATCATCAGTTCATCAGGATATCTTCCTGTAGTACAATAAATATCGTGGCATGCATAAATCAGACTATACGTTATAAGCTCTCTAATGCGATAACTTAAAAACTCTCATCCCGTTTTGTATTTGTGAAAAGTGAATGCCTTCAACGAGGAAGCATGCGTTTTAAATAGACAAATAATGAATTCGGGAGTTATTTACAGCAGTTAACTATCTCGCACTTATAACATATTGAAAGTACGCTTATATAAACGAGCGACTCTGACAGCATGATTTTCCCGCACCAGATTGGTGTTGAGTGCTCGGAGGGGTTATCTGAATAAGCGTTTTAGGCGTTCTTATTTGAACGTCCCGGGCTGATGAAAGGCGGTTACGGGAAACCGGGATAAAACAGTATCACAGCTAATCAAAATAAACCAAAAACAAGGCAGCCTGCATCTTTCCGAGTATACTTCTTTTTCAGTTAGGCAAGGTAAGGCACGGCTAGGTATATGGCTAGCCAGATAACGCGGCGCCACGAATAGCTCTCGAGGAACCGCTTTGTATATTATATTGCTTTCACCGAGCAACCAGCTGTGAGTATTCTGTTTATTTACATTTACATTGTTTGCCAGGCCCTGCTGAAATGTACTCATTTGGAAGCCTTTGAGAATGTGCTTTCGCTTTCCAACAAAAATGTGGATTTTCTTTTTTCAGACCGGTTCTCTGGAGGGACAGCATTTTCTGAAGGACGGCGAGCTGGTTTCACTCAGTGAGCAAAACTTGGTCGACTGCTCTCAGTCCTTCGGCAACAATGGTTGCGAGGGTGGCCTTATGGACAACGCTTTCAAGTACATTAAGGCTAACGATGGTATCGACACCGAGGAGAGCTATCCATATGAGGCTGTGGTAAGGAATAGTGCAATACATTCTAGATTCTGGCGTCTAATGTTACGTATACTGCCGAGACATCCAAAACCAGCCTAGATCGTGCACTTAGCAATGGGTATGTGCACCCAGCCCAACATTACCAAAGTGGATGACAGTGAGGTGCATGATCGTGCTAGGTGGCACAGTCCATGATGTCGTCTTAGAGCAAGACCTGTTGGACAAGAGACGAAATGAATGCGACACACACAAGCGACTGCATGTGTCGCATTCATTTCCACACTTGTCCAAAAGATTTTGCGCTTACACGACATCGTCGATGAGAGGCCTTTTACGAAACGAGATATCTTACCAACACGGTCTCGTACTTCCGAGATGCGCAGTGCCACAAAAAAACGTTGCTGCGGTCCTTGACGTACGCCATCCCGTCAGATCGTGTGTGACGAAGTGTAACCACGAACGCTTAATTGTGCGTGTGTGCTTCTTCGTAAAATCTGAATTTCTCTCCTCCCCTTAGAGCTCCCTGTCCGCTTCTCCAGTGCAGAGTAGCCAGGTGTACTAGGCATTGTTAAAGTACCTTCCTTTTTCTTACGCCACACCTTTCTTTCACTCTACTAAAACTTGCGCTGAATGATATAGAACGATATCTCCAGCATATAATAATGCATTGCCGGCGACGCTCTCAAGGAAACTTTCTTTCTAAGTAAATAAGTAGCAATGTCTGCAATATAGGAGTTTGCAAAGACTGTAGTCAAGGAAAGGAAAACACACATCGTGTGTGTATCGTGTGCATATATCGTGTGTATATAAAGTATATATGGATTTGACTGTTATTGTAAGCTCTTGATGGTCGCTTATATCCCGAGTATACTTGTGGTGTGCAGGATGCCAAGTGCCGCTTCAAGAAGGATGACGTTGGTGCAACCGACACCGGCTTTGTAGACATCGAGCAGGGATCTGAGGATGACCTGAAAAAGGCCGTCGCTACCGTTGGCCCAATTTCCGTAGCCATTGACGCTGGACACTCATCATTCCAGCTGTATTCCGAAGGTAAGCACTGGTATATATGTGGCCAGCACGTGGGGCTTAGTAACTAGTTCACGAGTGCAATGTATTAATTCGTTAGCAGTTACCTAACCTTTACAGCTTAGGTGTACTTAGCTACAAAAGAGGTTTGATACCAACCTTGTGAAGCCAGCAGACAGCGAGGCGTAGGTTCTTTAAAGAGCTGCATTCGTACCTGAAAAATACTGCCTTATTTCAAAGAGAACTATTGCTCGACGTCGCGCGCGGCCTATTTTTATATTACAATTGAAAAGTTGCAAGTAATGGTTGCCGATCGTTCTTGTTTTCGCCCTGTTTTATGTTAAATCATATCTGCAGATGCCCAGTGCTTATTGTTGCATCCATGCTGATTAGTTCATGTTATGACAGTTCTTTCATCAATTTAACATTATTTTATCGGTTATTCAAAGTTCAGCACTTTATTTGTATAAGAGAGCGACATGCCACAGTAATTGAGCAACACCAATCTTTGATTATTTCGCAGTAGGAAAACCTTAATGTGAACCGGTATTCAACGATCTAGAAATGCGGCTATTCTCACAAAAATTGCAATACTTCCAGATAAACCTTAAAGCAAGGGACTGTGAGTTCTTTAAAAGCCCATACTTCTTGTTGATTCGTGAAGCCAGCGAGATCTGGAAGCTGTCTTTTCGGCTATTGTAGTTCGCTTTCACATCATGTGTAAATAAATAAATAAATAAATAAATAAATAAATAAATAAATAAATAAATAAATAAATTTGAGAGCTTATGGTGGAATAAAACTTTTTGTGGTTGTTTCAGGAGTGTACGACGAGCCCGACTGTAGCAGTGAGAGCCTGGACCACGGTGTGCTTGCTGTCGGCTATGGTGTCAAGGATGGAAAGAAGTATTGGCTCGTCAAGAACAGGTGTGAACAATGTGTGTTCTTGGTAATTGTTAATTAGAGCCACGAGAAATTCAGACATGCTGTTTCAATCAGAAAATGTTACACACACATTATGAATCCTTGTGGTTATTCCTGATATGATACTCTGAAAGCAAGTGGCAACATTTTACGGCCATGTCACTAGTTCTGATTCAAACTAGCTTTCGACCATTACCAACTCGGTATGCTTGGGACAATAATACCGATGTTGTAAAATCCTGCCGAATCATGTGATATGTTCTGTTCTCTTACATCATGCAGCTGGGGTGAGTCCTGGGGAGACAACGGCTACATCCTGATGTCCCGTGACAAGAACAACCAGTGCGGCATTGCCTCTGCGGCCAGCTACCCTCTCGTCTAAACAAGTGATTTGACGTTGTGACGTTCCCCTGAACGTTTCGTAAAATGTACATAATTTGTTCACCCAAATAAATTACCCATATTTCACCACTGTAAGAAATTGTGTTGCTCTTCTAGCTGCTTTATAAATAGGACAGTTGCATACCATTTAAACATAACTTCAATCATTATTTCGGAGCAGTTCACTGTTTTTTATAGATGGCGGCCTACTACACAGTAGCTGCGTTAATCAGTCACTCGGTAATAGTAACTATTTTTTTCCTGGTGGAGAAGAGCCAGGAATGCTACTATTTGTAAATACAGAGAACGCAAAGGAGTTAACGGTGTTTCTCATAAGAGGATTGCATTGAGTTCTGTGTGTGACAGCACCTGCTGCTCTGCGCATTTTAATTTGTTATAGGACACAGGCTTTAACAAGTCACTCTCAATTTGTTCCTGAAATACTTCTGCAGGCAAGTTTCCTGTGTCACATCAAGGTGAAGAAAAGCAACCTAGAAACGCTTTCGGTTGCCTATTTAGGATACTATAGGTGGAATATAAATCTTTGAAATACTGTTTTGTACCTTCGCGTCACTCCTACCACTCCCTCTCGGCATTTTGCTTTTAGGAGCTGCTGCCTAAATCCCCAATCCAATTTTTTCTCAGTTAACTTTGTGATTTCTATCTGACACATTCGCGCTATTGCACTTCCTACTACCGCGGAAAATGGTTACCCCGCAAACTTTCCAACTTCTTCGGCCAGCTACATCTCATCAAAAACATAATATCTCTAATCAACACACCTCCATTCAACACGTCTTCATTCAACGCACGTCCAATCCTCCCGAGGCCAGAGCGTAACATTAGCTTACTTGCCGAAACGAGTTAGCCGATTCCGGAAAGGGTGTCACCATTACTGAGCGGATTCTGCAAAAGGTCTATCCTGCAACACATGTTATTTCTGGCGCAATGCTTGAAACAAGAAGAAAGGACAGAGAAAAGAGGCAGAGGGGGCCCCTGTCCTTTCTTCATGTTTTAAGCATTGCGCCAGAAATAACATGTTCAGCAAACTTAGGAACCAACTCACCCAGGAACTTCTTCTAGTGCAACCTGCAGTCCCCTTCATCAAGTTGGTCGCTAGGGAGGGGCAAGAGGACCGACAAGTAGATCTGTGTTGCCGGATAGGCACAGTCAAACGGCTATTCCAGAAACATGGGTAGCTAACCTAAACGGAATTCGTAGTCAATTATGAAACATTTGTTTCGTTCAGGGTCACCTAGAATCATGCTCACCAAAAGCCAATCTGCCGTCCTTGCTGAGACTCAGACTGTTAAGAATTCTACTGAGCGAGGCTTGCTTGGTCTCGGACACCACCAACACGAGCGAATATTGTCCTGATTTCGGCCGGTGTTTACGGAAGTCAAACGAGGTATCTTGTCTACACCGGCGGGAGGAATGCCTTTCTCCAGCCCCCTGATTTTCAAAGCGCAGCTCTTAGGTGCCTGCTCCTGCGTTGAGCGGCGTCTCCGTTGGCGTCGGCGTAACCGATAGACATGAAAAAAATAAAATGTTCAAAAAATATGCAGGATCGAAAGCGACTTGAACCCGGGCCCTCTGCGTGGCACTCGAGCATGCTACCAGAGGGCCACGCTGGGGCTCGAAATTGATGTTCAAAAAGACCCTATACAGGCGTCATGTCGGGCAAGTAATCGCGTTAACCTATGTAATATAGGGCAGCAGAAGATTAAAATAACAACCAGGCATCACACAATGCTAATTGCGCAAGGATTGTGTGGTTTAACGCTTCCCACCCACTGCAAAGTGCTCAGCCATAATTCTTCATCGTCATCAGCCATATGCAGCGTCAACAAAGTGCACATTATATCTTACAGGTGTGTAGCGGCTACCTCTTTTATCCGCAGAAAGACGAATAATGACGTAATGGGTGCTTGCCTACTTCACAAAAATTATGATTCACGGCTTATTGGATACCTTGCATGCGTACTTGTATTAGTTGCCCCAAGAGAGTATAGAACGGGCTCTAGAAAGGCCGCTCTTCCAGCTTTCGCTGGGACTGCGCTGCGCGTTCCGTGCAGGCCTGGCGTTTTAGAGCGCGGCTATTAGGCGCCCGTTCCAGCGTTGAGCGGCGTCGGTGTTAGCGTCGGCATCGGCGTAACCGATAGAGCGAACGAGGACGAAAGAGAGCGAATGCGGCGTCAGTCGATCTCATGAGCCACAGGCCCCTAAGCTCGCTTTCTTCCTCCGCCACGCGCGCTGGCCCCTCGGTCGGATCTGGTGCGCACGAAGGGCTGGAACGTGCACGGCGGCTGGCTTTGGTTGTCGTAACGGAGCTGTCGGCTTTTAGTTTGATTCGGGACTCCTGCAATGCACAGAGTGGCGTGCGTAGCACTCGAGCGCTTGCGGTTTCTGTGGCAACATGTAACGAACGTTACATTGCTACGACATCCGAAAGCGAAAACTTCAAATACAGTTGGCGTTGTCCCAACGCGAAGCTGCGCTCAGACTTCGCATTAGGTGGTATCATAAACGTCGGCGATCTTTTTTTCTCACGCAACAACACGGGCAGTCTAACAATAATGCACCCTGGCCATGACAACGATGAAATGGCGCACTGAAACATGAGCGTCGTCGTTGTGTTGTAATGTTCATGGCACGGTACCACATATTGGTTCTTTGTTGTAAGTGTTGTCAATATATAAAGAATTTTACTACATTATTCAGACATGTGAAGCTTATATTTCTTTCAAGGTAAATATTATCATAGAGCGCCTTCTAGATGTAGCAATGTTTCTCACGTTGATCCCCAGGAGAGAATTAAAACGCTGTATTCTGCTAAGAGCTATTTCCAATAGAGGCAAGCCTAAAAATCTTTACATTACACCGCTGTCTGAAATTACATATTAACATGCAGACGTTTCTGCAGCGTGAATCTATCGGAAGTTCAATCGACACCGCGGCCAATCAAAATAAACCACTCTGAAACATGAGCTACGGCCTAATCACCAATATTGTTGCATCTAAAAAGGTATACTCCAGGTTGCGGAAACCATGACTAACGCCGCACAACAAGGTTGTCAATTATTTAAGACCGCATTACTAGATTTCTGTAAATCTTGCAGCGGACGATAATACGGCACTTGTAAATATCTTTTCTGTTCCAATACCAATTGTGTTTCTTAAAACGGCATCTGCAGTATGCATCACTCTACACTGCTTGGCGCCCCATTAGTTAGATCTTTAATAATGTATCGAAGATGCAGCGGCGCAATTCCTGGCCATCTGCATACAAACGAGGCTACAGGTCCAGGCTGTTTGCTATATTGCATCCCCAAACCCACTTTGCCTATTCGTTGTTGGTCTTAGCGTGAGGGAAATTGCTGGTGGTTCTCTGTAAGCCTTCAGTGCAGTGACAAAAACAAAAAAATGAAAAATAAAAACCATTGGATGCTTCTCCCTAATTTTTATTGTTGAACGCCTACAGGTACCTTCGAATGGCTGGCACGGTAACGTTTTATGGGTAGGGCGCACCACCTTCTTTAGGGTCGCCAATTATTTAAAGACTCGCAGGTCCCACCAAATACCAGGCGGGACTTCTCTGCAGCAACGTTTATTTCTTTTTTAAGTGTCTTTTATATCGTTCGGCATGGACTGTAAACATATTTCGAAGCCTTTTTAACTGGGCTATGCTGCACTGAAGTTAATCCGGAGTTTTGCTTACCATAAAGTGAGTCACCGTTGCAGCTCACGTGGAATTGCATGCCACAGAATGGATGCTTATGACTCAAAGTGCTGCGATATTCAGAAGGATCGTAAGGCTGGACTGCTCCCGTGTTCGTGAAATTTTCGTCAAGAAATTTTAATATACGTTCGCAGTTTAACACTCATGATAAAACAGTCAGGAGCAATCCAACTGTGGTGTTTATAACATGACAGAGTGTACTGCGTAAAAGCGAGGTGACCCTCGCTCCGTCAGTGAAGGTGGCAGGTGCGTTCACCCTAGCACTTATTTAATGCGTCGATCTTCGCAACATCTATCGAACTCTAGGAATGCTTTTGAATCGACTTTCCAGAGTCATTGACGGCCCCACGAGAAGTAGACGTCCACCGCTCCACAACTGACACATGGCAAAACAAGCTTATCGGATAACCTGTAGCCAGGTACAAAAAGCACTGCACTCGTGGTTTCACAACTGGAACATGGCACTTTCTGTTTTATCTACTTCCATCGGACGTGTTTCCTCGAAAGCAGACAATCGTTTCATATCGCCTTTATCGTCCTGTTTGTGCGATGCGTTCATGTGACTCCGCTGAATGGGGCAGATGAGAGCCCGGATTTGATAACACCTATACGCACGAGTGGTGAGTGACGTCCTCCGCTTAAGCGAGGGTCTTTGGATATCTTTAGGCTAACAGCGAGGAGTACTTTGTTGTTGCATAAATAAGATGTGTGTCAACATGCCGAGCGTTGTGGTCTAATGCGATTTGCATCAATAACATCCTTCACATAGTTTCTGGTGTTTATCGCTCAGTCAATGTCTCGGAAAGTTTTCTTGCAAACAAGGGCACTGGGTAATGCATAGTAAAACGAATTAAAACAACAAACAGTTAAACCAAGGAAAGCATTGGGGAAATTATTTTTATTTGTTTTTGATTGTAGTGTACTGAATATTGCCTAAATTGAAAGGAATTAAAACAGACGAAAAAGCAACCTTTTCGTCTGTGGGATCCGAGCCCACAGCATTCTATTTACGCGTCTGATGCTCTACCGATTCGGACGCATAATTTGAAGGTTGTGGGTTCAGATCCTACCGACGGAAAGGGTGCCTTTTTGTCCACACTAATTCCTTTCAGCTTAGGTAATAATCATTTCGCTACAGTTAAAAACAACAAATAAACTCCCCTACGCTTTCGTTTGCTTAACTGTCTGTTGGCTTCATTGGTTTTGTCTAAAAAAGAAACGAGCACCTCCAACAATTGCCTTTCTTTAGTACTTTTACAGTACAACAAATGCCACATGTGGCTGTTCCGATGCAAAAATTGGTATCGAAACCTACCGTCGAATCAACCTGGCTCACTGGGCCTACGTGATGAGGTGTATGAGCCTATCGTCAATGAGCATCTTTGTCGCCAGCATTGGTCATGGAAAAAAGTATCCGGTAATTAGGGAAGTTGAACCCGGGCGTAGTAAACTTTCATATTGTCATGTCTTAGTACTCACCAGCAGATGTGTCTGCATCGTATGTATATAGATGTATATAGCTGCTATCCACCGCTCTCGGCTGACAACTCTGGTTGGCTGCGATCCCGGTGGTGGAACGCAACAAAGATCATTAGCCATCTTGTAAGTGCCGATGCAGTGTCACGCGCCACAAAATGACGCATTTTGTCCTAACAGCGACGCCAGAGAGGCGGCCGGATATGCGAACGCCTCGTGCACGAGGCCTTCGTCGCTTGGTTGATGGAGGTCACAAATGTGCACACGCTTTCCCCGCACCCTGACTTAGGTCTACAACCTCCTCTCTCTTTCATTATTTTATAGAGCTACTCTCTTTCATGTTGCAAGCTGTGTTCTTCCTCTTGTTCCTCTTTCCTGAAACAGTAAGCCTACAATATGTATCCATATCCTTCCCGAGAAAAAAAAGCATACTGCAAAACATTGATTTTCTTATCCACTTTTCTTTACCAACACTAGAAACACACACTTTATATGTACTGAAATTATACTTTTTCACTTTCAGGTCCAACTCGATTTAATTATTAAGTCAGTAATGAGGATTCTAATGCCCACCGTGCTACTGGTCGCCATGCTGATGGCTGGCTTCGCCGCTCTTGACCAGGAGTACACAGAAGAACAGTGGGAATATTTCAAGTTGACTTACGGTAAGTTATCACTTATACGGCCTAACCTTTTTCTAGACTGCTGGGACGTGGGAAGTGCATGATTGAAATCGCTTCGAGAGTTTTCGAGAAAACTGAGTTTTTCATCTCATAGATACCTTCATTTTGGAGATTGGTGCCAAATGAAGTGCTGCGATGAATGCGTGCACATAGATGAAGATACCAGTCTTACGCAATTAAAGAATTGGAAACGGCTCGGGGTACAAAGAAATAACTTAAGAAGTTAAAGAAACATAACTTATTCGTAAGGCAAGCAATCTCTCTGTCGTGAGTGCCGTAATTCTGTCTACCGTTAAGAATGAGCCATGAACATTTGTATTCCAAGGGGAAAGTTTACATGCAGGCGTCAAATTAAATGAGCGAAAAACGCCCTGGCTGCCAACTAAAAATTGCTGCACAGAGGACTACATTTGTTATTGTTCTGTGCTGGAAGGGCAGAACGAAACAAGCGTGCCGAAGAATTCGGTGGAAGTTTATTGGCGAATGCGAAAGAAATGCGCGAGCATTACTTCGGGGCCCTCGTCGTACACTTTCTACTTTGTAGGCTTACATTTGGAGGGGTTACTGCAAACTTCCCTCTGATTATCGGCGCTGTTCGCGTCGCATGTCACGCTCCGGTTCCCAGATACACCCATAGATGGCGTAACGGCCTCGGTCGCGCAAGAAGTGGTAGCCGCACAGTGAAACGGCGAAGGGCGGCTCGCGTATGAATGGAGCCTAAAGTCAATGTAGCGGGGGCGGGGGGGGGGGGGGGGGGGGGAGGAGGGGTGCTACACGCATAGAGTTAATATACTAAGTCTAGAGGAAAAGCGGCGCTGGTAAAGCGATAACCACAAGAGCGCCAACATCTTGTTACGTTCTCATTGTTGCCATTACAATACTTTAAAGAAGCGCCAAGATGAGCTTTATAAAACGCTCACAATACTCGTAATATCAATCGTAAAGAAGCATTTGCACAATTAAAAACGTGCGGACATTGTTTCGTGTTTATTTCGAATACTTTTAGGAAAGGTAACAATGGGTATTTATGCTATTTACTGCGCGCAGAAACGAGCGTTTTCAGGCCGGTTTGCTAGATGGCGCCATTATATCAACATCAACACTCAAGAATGCGCGAGTGCGAGCGCGCGGCGGCCGATTGCGCCGGTTTGCGCGTCGTGTACATCGTAGTTGTCGTAGTGTCTCATCATGTGCGTTTTCTCTCACCACGTACCAAGAACACGACTTCATGTGACAGCTTTTTACTTTCAAGGTGAAAGCTTCAATGCAAATCAGGACGAACCACAAAGAAGAGATGGGACAAGCACTGAAAGTTATGTACCAACTAGCCGCAACCGAAATTTTTTAGTCTTTTCAACAGCGATAGAACTTCATATGCCGTGTAGCTTTAGTTTAGATTGAAACTTTTGAGTGATGTCTCACTCACAATAGGCACTGCATGCTGCAATCGACATTTTTCTGCTTTATGGCTCTCTGCGCTGAAGTACGGCGTCACTGAGCCGAAAAGAATGCGGATACAGGTGTCTCGTCGCTGCGAATGGAAGCACCCCACGACCACGACCTACGCTCTTTACTTCGAGCTGCGAATCCGTCGAGCCGTCGAGGGACCCTTGTGCCAGCGACCAGAGAAACTCTATTCGCTATGCATTACTGGTAGGGCTGTCGCAATCGTACGCTCCAAAAAAGGCGATAAACGCATGCGCTGCAATAAAAGAAAGAAGTTGCACCAGCTAAACGGGAGAAAGCTTTTCCAAGATAGGTTGTTGGAGCACGCAGAGAAATACCCTTGAAAAAATGAAATGAAATGCCTCTATGCTAGATAGAGGCCTTTCATATTAGGCGGTGTGAGGGAAAATGCGTCAGTGCCCCCTTCATGACAATAACAGAAGTTGACTTTCCTTTATCTCATCAGCACTCTGAAGGTGCGAACTAAGACACTTGTTTCTAGCACCTTGCTCATCTTCGTAAATTTTATTTTTACTTTCTGCCATGGGTGAGAGTAGTGAGATCATGTGACAAATGTGACGTGTATATATATATGCATATATATATATATATATATATATATATATATATATATATATATATATATATATATATTGTTAAGCTGTTTATTGGACGGCACTCGGCGAGAATGCACTATGGCGACAGTAAAGGCAAAAGCACGGGCTCCGAGCGCGAGCGGCGTGTAGAAGAGGACGACCCACTAGGAGCCGCTGGAGAGCGCAACCGTTAAGCAGCACCAATTGCTTCGCCACAATTACCCCAGGTACGAAAAGGGAGCCGCCCGGCGACCTAACAGCTCGTTACTATGAGTGGGTCATAGTAGGCCTTAATGCGCTCCACGTTGACTATGTCGCGCCCTCGACGGCGCATGTCCGAAGCTGGTTCGATGGGTTCGATCAGGTAGTTGACCGGGGATGTGCGCTCGACGACCCGGTAGGGGCCTTCGTATTTCGGCAGTAGTTTTGAGGAGAGGCCGGTTGCAGTGGTAGGGACCGAGAGCCATACGAGCGCTCCGGGGAGGAACGTGGACTCAGAAGTGGTGGTGCCACTGCGAAGGCTCTTCTGCCGCTCTTGTTCGTGCGTTGTAAAGGCCTTTGCAAGCTCGCGACACTCTTCAGCAAGCCTGGCTGTGTCAGAAATAGGCGCACAATCACATGGATCCGGCTTGTAGGGTAGTATCGTGTCAATGGTGTGCAACGGGTGCCTTCCGTACAACAGGAAGAAGGGTGAAAACCCAGTAGTGCTCTGAGGGGCGGTAATATAGGCGTAGGTGACGAAGGGCAGAATGGCATCCCAATTTGTGTGATCGGCGGCGACGTACATTGAGAGCATGTCGCCGAGCGTGCGGTTGAAGCGTTCGGTTAGGCCATTCGTCTGCGGGTGGTAAGCAGTAGTTTTGCGATGAACAGCATGGCATTCTTTGAGAATGACTTCGACGACTTCCGACAAGAAGACACGGCCTCGATCGCTGAGAAGCTCCTGGGGTGGACCGTGACGCAGCATGAATCGGTGTAGCAGGAAGGAGGCAACATCACGCGCTGTAGCCGCTGGGAGGGCAGCGGTTTCGGCGTGTCGCGTTAGATGGTCAACGGCGACGATGGCCCAACGGTTACCAGCCGACGTCAGAGGAAGTGGTCCATACAAATCGATGCCCACGCGCCCAAACCGACGGTTAGGGCAAGGTAATGGTTGTAGACCGACTGGTGACACGTTCGTTGAAGGTTTTCGGCGTTGGCAATCGAGGCAGGAGCGGACGAACTTCTGCACGTAGCGGTACAACCCTCGCCAGAAGTATCGTTGTCGAATGCGGTGGTAAGTTTTGGATACCCCAGAGTGCGCGCATTGCGGATCAGAGTGGAAGGACTCGCATATTTCAGCACGCAGACTTCGGGGTATCACAAGTAACCACTGGCGGCCGTCGGCGTTGTAATTGCGTCGGTGCAGTAGGTCGTCACGAATGGCGAAATGGTGGGCTTGACGACGCAACGCGCGAGTGGTTGGTGTTGTCGACGGATCAGTGAGCAATTCTGTTAGCGAAGCGATCCATTTATCCTTGCGCTGCTCGGTAGCGATGGTGTGAACATCGATAGAAGAAACAGCATTGTGAGACACTGAGCAGGAGGCATTGTCGTCAGGCAAGGGGGAGCGCGAGAGGGCGTCAGCGTCAGCATGCTGACGTCCGTTGCGGTACAGCACGCGGATGTCGTAGTCTTGCAGGCGAAGTGCCCAATGGGCGAGACGGCCCGAGGGATCCTTCAATGACGACAGCCAGCACAGTGCGTGGTTATCGGTGACGACATCAAATGGGCGACCATACAAATAAGGTCGGAATTTTGTAAGGGCCCAGATGATCGCCAGGCACTCTTTTTCCGTGACAGTGTAATTGGTCTCGGCTCTAGTAAGCGTACTCCTTGCGTAGGCGACGACATATTCGGGGAACCCTGGTTTGCGTTGCGCAAGAACAGCACCGAGGCCTACACCGGTGGCGTCCGTGTGTACCTCCGTTGGGGCCGTAGGGTCGTAGTGGCGTAGTATGGGAGGAGACGTCAACAAACGACGGAGATTTGCGAACGCGTCGTCGCATTCGGACGACCACGAATGTAGGGGTCCGTTACTTCCAAGGAGCTTCGTCAGCAGCGATATGATGGCGGCAAAGTTGCGTATGAAACATCGAAAATAGGAGCACTGTCCTACGAAACCGCGCAGTTCTTTGACGGACGTTGGTTTGGGAATTTCGGCCACGGCCCGAAGCTTGGCCGGATCGGGAAGGATTCTGTCCTTGGACACGACGCAGCCTAGGATTGTCAGCTGCCGTGCTGCAAATCGGCACTTCTTCAGGTTCAGTTGGAGGCCGGCGTTGGTCAAACGCGTCAAAACATGCCACAGACGTTGAAGATGCGTGGAGAAGTCCGGAGCGAAAACGACGACGTCGTCCAGGTAACACAAGCACGTGTTCCATTTCAAGTTGCGCAGAACGGTGTCCATCATGCGCTCGAAGGTCGCGGGCGCATTGCCCAGACCAAACGGCATGACGTTGAACTCGTACAAGCCGTCGGGCGTGACAAAGGCTGTCTTTGGTCGAGCGTCATCAGCCATGGGTACTTGCCAGTACCCCGAGCGCAAATCGAGAGATGAAAAGTATTCTGCTCCTTGGAGGCTGTCAATCGCGTCGTCGATTCGCGGCGGTGGATAAACATCCTTCCGAGTGATCTTGTTGAGCCTTCGGTAGCCCACACAGAAGCGCACAGAACCGTCCTTCTTGGCAACGAGAACAACAGGAGACGCCCACGGGCTGTCCGAGGGTCGAATAACGTCGCGTCGAAGTATATCGTCCACTTGCTCATTAATTACCCGACGTTCTGTGGGAGACACGCGATATGGACGTTCCCGCAGTGGTGGTTGGGCGCCAGTGTCGATGCGATGCGTAACAGCGGACGTGCGGCCGAGAGAAGTTTGCCCGACATCGAAAGAAGAACGAAATTCTTCCAACAGGCACAGAAGCTGGGAACGCTGGACTGACGTAAGGTTGTCAGCAATGGAGGGACCAAAAACATCCGCGGGTGAGGAATCAGACGTGGAAACGGCACTGATGGTACGGGAACTGGTGCAGTGCGAGTCATCGGGTGCGTCCAGAACTTGTGCGTCTTCGAGGGGCTCCACTCTGCCGAGACATTCCCCTCGCACCAACGTAACAATGTGCGGGGATGGGTTGGTAACAAAAATAGCGGTGCTACCCTGAGTGACTTGCACGGTCGCGAAAGGTACCAGCAACCCTTTCCTAGTGCAAACGCGGTCAGATGGCGAAAGGAGTGCAATTGTGTCGCAGAGACCGGCGCAGTAAACTGGCACAGCCGTCGACGAGTTCGGAGGAACTTTGGTATCGTCTTTGACGAGGGTCTTGGTGAATGCCGATGGACTGTCTGCCGGCGTCAAATGTGAGAACGTTGAGAGGTCGAGGGCGGCTGGTGCGCAGTGAATTATGGCGTCGTGGCGGGACAGAAAATCCCCTCCTAGGATGACGTCGTGGGAGCATGCAGCAATTATGTGAACTCGACGTCGTACAGAACGTCCTCAATGACGACGCGAGAAGTGCATACTGCTGCAGGCCTAATACTCTGGGGGCTGGCGGTACGGAGGGACATCCCAGAAAGTGGCGTCGTCACTTTTCGAAGTAAGCGGCTAAGTTTTGCGTCCATAACGGATACGGCGGCTCCAGTGTCGACAAGGGCAGATGCGCGAACACCGTCCACAAACACGTCTATGACATTCGATGGACTTCGCTGAGGGCTTTTACAGTTCAATAGCGTCGCAGCCCTTGCCTCGTGGACTGCGACTAGTTTTCCTTCTCTCGTGCGACAGAACGTGGCGGCATTGGTGACAGTGAGCGACGGCGTGGAGACGGAGAGCAGCGAGTGGATGGAGCTGGGCGTGACGTCGGCGACATAGGCGGGTCGTAGAATGCACGGCTGGACTGGCTGGTGGTGGTTGACGCCACTCGAGGTGGCTGCACGCGATGGCAGTAACGGGCCACGTGACCGGCATAACCGCAGGCAAAGCAGATGGGCCGATTGTCGGGTGTGCGCCATCGGCTCGCCGGGGCAGGTCCCGCCCACGTAGCAGGATGCGATTGACGGGGCGGCTGCTGAAACGACTGCAAGGTGGGTTGCAGTCGGGGCCTAGGGATGACGGCAGCATACGTAGCCGGCACGCCTGCTTCGAAGGACGGAGGTCTAGCGGCGCCTTCGGCGTAACTCAACGGTGCAGCCGCAGGGACTGCCGGGTGCGTCCTGGCGACAACCTGAGCGTAACTCTGTGGCGCAGGAGCCGGAGGTTGCTGGTGGTACTCAGGCATCACCTCCGCGATTTCCTGCTCAATCGCTCGACGGATGGGAGGAAGAAGGGTCGTCGACGACTGTTGAACGTGCGGCGGGTGGGCGAAGGCCAGGAGAGAGAACTGGCGTGCGATTTCCTCGCGCACGAATGCCTTCATTTCTGCCAGCAGCGTGGCCTGGTCAGGTATGGCCGCCAAGCCAGCAAGCTCTTCGTCGCGTGATGGAGAACGACGGGTCATCGAACGTTGCCGGCGGAGTTCCTCGTAGCTCTGGTACAGTGTGATGACCTCGGCCACGGTGGAAGGGTCTTTAGCGAGCAACATGGTGAAGGCATCGTCGTCAATGCCCTTCATAATGTTCCGGATCTTGTCAGACTCGGACATGGTGCCGTTGGCTTTCTTACACAAGTCCAGGACGTCTTCGATATAACTGGTGAAAGATTCACCGGCCTGCTGAGCTCGTTCGCGTAAGCGCTGTTCTGCTTGCAGCTTACGAACTGCAGGGCGGCCAAAAACGTTGATGACGACGGTTTTGAAATCCGACCAAGTACCAAAATCGGACGCGTGGTTGTTGTACCACAAGCTTGCTACTCCCGCGAGGTAGAAGACTAAGTTGCTCAACTTACCTGCTTCGTCCCATTTGTTGGGTACGCTCACGCGCTCGTAAATTGCGAGCCAGTCCTCCACGTCGGTACCATCGGCGCCAGTGAAGATAGGTGGATCGCGGATGCGTGGGACACCGGTAAATGTGGTCGGTGTGGGAGGCGGCGTTTGCTGAGCGGCGTCTTGGGGCATAGTAGATGGCGGGGTACGGGAACGAAGCTCCAGGGGCATTGACTGGGAGCACAGCACTCTCCACCAATTTGTTAAGCTGTTTATTGGACGGCACTCGGCGACAATGCACTATGGCGACAGTCAAGGCAAAAGCACGGGCTCCGAGCGCGAGCGGCGTTTAGAAGAGGACGACCCACTAGGAGCCGCTGGAGAGCGCAACCGTTAAGCAGCACCAATTGCTTCGCCACAATATATACATTATATATACAATATATACACAATATATACAATATACATATATATTATATATACATTATATATACAATATATACAATATACACATCTATATATACATATATATATATATACCGGGTGTCCCAGCTATCTTTAGCCAAGGGTTGAAAAATACAATATTAGAGGCAGGAGAGTGAAATCAGTTGCAAATTGCTGACAGCCACCTTGCGCGCTACAGACAATTTTTTGTTTTGTAATTAACTAATTTGTTAATTAGAACGATTTCACTAATTTGCCAAATATTGACTTTAGGCAAGAAATCCTGCTTGCAAAGTTCGAGAGCGTCCTCACAAACCCCAGCTGCATTATTTGCAATAAAGAAAGTCTCACGTATACCATTTTTTCCAAGCTGTAAAGAAAGCCCGCGAAATACAAAAAGAACCACGTAACTAGCGCGCTCGCGCGCCGCGAGAATGCTGTACTCAGCCGAGGTTTGAGCGAACGAAATCACCTGCGGCCGGGACTTGCCGGCTCCGTTGCAGCGGTAGGCCTATAAGTGGGCGGTGGTTTCTTGGCCCGTTGTCAGCCAGCTGCGCGTGTGACGGTGCAAGTTGTAGCGAGCGCGGGCCAAGAAACCACCTTTAACTTATCGGCCTACCGCTGCAACGGAGACGCCGAGTCGCGGGCGCAGCTGATTTCGTTCGCTCAAACCACGGCTGAGGGCAGCATCCTCGCGGCGCGCGAGCGCGCTAGTCACGTGGTTCTTTTTGTATTTCGCGCGCTTTCTTTACAGCTTGGAAAAAATGGTATACGTGAGACTTTCTTTATCGCAAATGATGCGATTGGGGTTTCTGAAGACGCTCTCGAACTTTGCAAGCAGCATTTCTTGCCTAAAGTCAATATTTAGCAATTTAGTTAAATCGTCCTAATTAACAAATTAGTTAATTACAAAACAAAATATTGTCCGTAGTGCGCAAGGTGGCTGTCAGCAATTTGCAAGTAATTTCACTCGCCTGCCTCTAATATTGTATTTTTTAACCCTTGGCTAAAGATAGCTGGGACACCCTGTATATGCTTTCCTTAACTTCTAATAAAACTTAGTGGCGAGTCAGCGTCTGTGTTGTTTCCGTCTTTCTTCTAGTGTTGTCCGTGTTGGTGTGCGCGCCATATTTTGTCAAACATGAATTTCCTGTGTCCGTGAATAGAGGACTTCTTCATGAAACAGGCTGAATACTGACGAAATGCAATTTGCGCGAAATCAACGTTGCTTCGTGGTCCAACATTACAGCTTGTTTCGCAAGGGTGATGCTTGCAGAATAAGAACTGTGAGAGTTCGGCATTCGGGATACATAGGCGTAAACTACGAATACTTTTATATTGCCTTGCATAATCAACATTCTTGGCCGTTAATGATTTCGTGTCTCTTTTTTTTTTGTCGGCGTAGGAAAATTCTACCATTCGAAAATGGAGGAAGAGAAAAGGTTCGTTATTTTCGCAAGAAACCTCCAGTTAATCATGGAGCACAACCAAAAATACAACGAAGGAAATGTCAGCTTCAAACTGGCTATGAATCGCTTCGCGGATATGGTAAGAATTAGGAAAAAAAGCATATTCTGGCATGAGTAAAATCTTATTTTAATAGTTTCTTTAATGACGTGCCTTCGTTTTAAATCTTATTTACAGTACGATTTATCGTTTTTTCACAGTGGCAAAGGAGCAACGTAATTCCCCAATTACCTTGCAGGCCTATTTTTTGTGCCTAACGTCCAGGTATCCTGCAGCCTGACAACGCCTATTACAGTGTGCATAAATTAGTATAGGCGTAAATTTAGAAGCTTATTTGGTTCAAATAGTTGAGATGGTGCCGCAGATAATTCGAACAACTATTGAAGTTGCACAACATGAAAATAATCCCCACTGTCTTTTTTTGTTCTAAGTTTCAGTTCCTGCAGATATCTTCGCGATGCTGTTTCAGTAAAACTAATTACCCTAATTGTTATATCTGATTCTCATGCACAACTTTCATGAGAACGCCTGATCTGGAAAATAATGAAATGCTCACTTACTGGTGTTAATCAACAACATCTGAATTTGAAGCATGCAATCACGTTACCTCCAAAGTAAGCTTGTTGCACTCTCAAAAAAACATGCTACTCTATATGAAAGAAATCGCTATAGTCTTTGTTAGGCCTAGTTGGTTTATGTACATCATGGCAAAACAACGTTAACGACAGGACACGCTTTGTCTTCTGTTTTCTTCCGCTCGGCCGTTGTTCGTGCTATTTCGCCACAAAGTAACATTTGTTTTTTGCTCTTAATGCAATTAAATAGTGAACACGTATTCACAGCGCGCAAAAACACTGATATTCCGTCTCTTTTTCTTGCTCTATATGTGTCGTTAGTACTTTACTTTCAGTATAAGAGTAAATAATGTCCAAATTATACCAATGTGCCCATTACATATGTTTTGTCGCCGTTTTTCAATATGAGACTAAATTTTGCCACAGTTACCAGCCGAACTCAGGCAAGCACCAGCAGTGTTACCTGGAAGAAGATGGAGCTTAAAGAAGCTTTCATGTCCAGATGCACCGGTTCAACTGAATGTCAGTGACTTGCCCGCGGAAGTGGACTGGAGAAAAGAGGGCGCTGTGACGCCGGTACCTGATCAAGGGTCGTGTTTGTCGTCGTACGCGTTCAGTGCAGTAAGTACATGAGCATGACAACTATTGACAGACCACGGCTACGTTAGTACACACGTTGAATTCCCTTTGCGCTGGTTCGTCAACTTGATAATTCAAGTGTAAACAAGTTAGCAGCAATGCTTCCTTTGGGCAACACTGATTAAACAACCTTAAGTACATTAACAAAGTCTTATAAAAGAAAATATAACTAGTACTTTGCTCACTAAGGTAGAAGGATACACGTACCTGAGAAAGATTTCATATTCATACTTGCTGCTCGAGATAGCACAAAACATATGAAGCCCTTATCGGCACTATTCAATGGCGGTAGTTTCCGGCAATGACACGAGAAATGTACGCGTTGTTGCTGTTGTTTACTTTCAATGAATGATGACTGGCGCAGCTCTGAATAAAGACTCAGAACCTGATACGTCGCTCATTCATATTTGTCCTCCTTGCTTCACAATTAGCTTTTGTGTATACCGTACTACAGCATTGTTCTCAACAAAACATCAAGTATATTTATAACTGTGTTTGCCGAAGCACATATAAAATTATATTTTCGCATTAACTACCAGCCTGTGACTAAGAAAGGTAAACGTATAAGGCAGTATTCGTGTTAACTCATTCGAGCTTTATTGACGACGTCATCATCTAGTGATATACTCATTTTTAGGTACTACATCACGTACACTTGTTTTGTTTTTGTTTTTTCAGATTGGAGCTCTCGAAAGCCAATGGTTCCGCAAAACTGGCAAGCTTCTCCCGCTTAGCGCTCAAAATATTGTGGACTGCGGAGCCATGTTCCACAACAGAAACTGCGACGGAGGTTTTATGGATTCCGCTTATGGTTATATTAAAGTCAATGGTGGTATAGACAGTGAAGAGAGCTACCCATACGTGGGAACAGTAAGTCGTTTTCGATATGTGAACTGAGTTTAACTACTGTGTGAAAACAATCCTACAGTGACGTGATTTCGATTAGTATTAGTGCGAACGAAAAGGAAAGAGCTCATCAAGGTGCCAGATTTTCGTTATTCAAAGCCGCATAATACCCTATATGAATGGCGTCAGGAATTACACAGAGCAGCCTATTTGTTCCCCTAACTTCAGTGTATAAATAATCGGCTAATAAAAACTTAAATGGACAAAAAACAACGTGTCGCATGCTGGGAGCCATTCACAATTTCCGTACGATTTACTTCACTTTTAAGTGTGTGCTTGTCCTTCGATGTTGCGAATGGCTCATTGTTACACTGCTGCTTTTCAACGTTTTATACTGCGGTAGTTCTTAGATTTATTACTAATACTGTTTTAGAAAAGGTTTTTGACAGTCGCCATTTATTTGTCCGAAAAATCGCTTCCAGCGAGAGCAGAAAAGCAGCAAGATTTGTAATGTCACAAGTAACGAAATGCGGCATTGTTAGGCGCTTCTGTATGTGTCACTATAACCTGACACA
Source organism: Rhipicephalus sanguineus (assembly GCF_013339695.2). Lineage (NCBI taxonomy): Eukaryota > Metazoa > Arthropoda > Arachnida > Ixodida > Ixodidae > Rhipicephalus > Rhipicephalus sanguineus. Next base: position 104,787,460 of record NC_051181.1, read on the forward strand.
AAACTGTTAAATCTAGTAGTCGATATACAAGTGCATCCCAGTGTGCAGAAACTTATGCGTATACATAGTGTTTCAGTACGAATGCGTGCTCTTTTTTTTCCTGGGTGGCGTCCTAAAAAAGTGCCGTTAAATCATGTCTGAGCCGCGCGAACTCCATGTATAAAGGTTTTTTGTCGAGCATTGACAGCGTTTCCTGCTTCAATCGCTGCGTTTATGTCGAAACCAAATGTGTCGCACAATGGTCTTCTGCAGACAAGCTGACAAGCAGACAAGCTGACAAGCTGATTGTTTCCTAATCTGTGCAATGCTTTTTACGCATTTTCTAACCTGACATTTCATTACAAAAATTTTGTGTAAGTATAAGCCGGCTGTGTTTATAATCTCACACTCCTTTTTTTTGATGGAGTGATTCACCAACATACAACATACCTAGCCATGCCTGCCGGCAGTGGACAATGCAGGCGATGGCAGGATCAATGGTCGGGTTCCACTGGTGCTACGCCTGCAGCAAAAAACTTGAAGGACGCTTGAGCTTCGCCTTTAAGAGTAGAGCGCGATAGCGTGATAGCGTGTTCGCATCACCTTCTAGTTTTATTCATATCGTAGTTTTGGGGCGTTAAACTCCAACAATTATTATTATTACCACTTTCTCTATCGCTAGCCTCGCTTCGCTTCTTGGTGGACACCTAAACTGTGCCGCAAGGAAAGGAACGTCTGTGCGCCTGTAAATTGGTCCTTTCAAACTATCTTAGAATGCCTACTGCAAGTGCAGTTGCAAATTGCCCACAACGACATTGTTCTTCTTTTTGCGAGTTGGCGAGGTACCTGCTACGCGTCCGTAAGGCAACACGCGCACGTGCGCAGCTGAACACGTTGTTGAAGCTGTTGTTGATAACGATAACTAATTATGCCTGTGTGCTTTGTAATTGGTCCGTGTATAAACGAACCACTCATTGCGCAATTCACGTGTTTTGCCGCCTGGTGTGATTCTGTGCTTCTGCCAGGCAATATTACATGTGTTAATGACACTCTTGGCAGTACATAACATTCATATAGTGTTTTTTTTTTTCGAAGGAATTTTTAGCAGGGGTGTGGCTCTGTGGTACAACACCTGCTTGCTGCGCAGGTGTCGCAGTTTCGATTCCCATTGGGGCCTATAATTCTTTATTTATTTATTTGCATCTAGTTAGAATTCTCGCGCACGAACAACGCTGACTTTTCGCTCACAACCAACGACGCCGACAGCTGAATTTCAGCGAAACGAGCTCTGTAACGCTATCGCCTTAAATGCAGGTGCCAATAACTAACGAAATATATGATTTTGAAACTCCCTTTGTGGTACAGTGAAACCAACAGATCATGAAGCCAAGGAAGGCATAGGGGACATTATTTGCAGTTTTGGACTGTAGGGTAGCAATTCCACTTTACTATTTTTCATTCATGCGATAGTTACTACACTACAGTTAAAAACTACGGATAATGTCTCCTACACATTTAATCAGGTCCTGGTTAAATGCTGGCTATGTCCAGGAAACCAGACGAAAAATGTCCGGTTTCCTGGTTATATCCATCACTTTGAGTGGGACCTGATTAAGAGTGTACTGCTTGCCTACATTATCTGTTGGTTTGATCAGGTTATGTCGAACAAATAGACGAGCCCATGATTCGTTCCGCTTTTTTCGCGCTATGTAGTATAAGTGATACAAAATATTACACAAGTACAATGTTAGCTCTGGACGTCCAAGTATGTGACTTTTGAATAAGTTTAGGCACCGAGAAGCCAATGACAAGTAGCCATTCTATCATTGCTGCACTTCCAATAATTTCCTGCAGTGGAAGTTAAAAGGCTATAAAATTTAATTTTTTTTCTCGTTTCACTTCCCCGAAGAAAGCTGACTGCGCATTTGATCCAAGTGGAGTGGCTGCCACAGTGTCCAGCTTTGTGGACATTAGCTCTGCAACGGAGACGACGCTGATGACCAAAGTGGCTCTCGTGGGCCCGGTGTGCGCTTTTGTCGACAATAGGCAGCCTACGTTCACCCTATACTCTGAAGGTAAAGCTTTACTTCGCCTATGAATGCAGTATAGTCCTTGTCTCACATGAACGATCTGCGTTTTCCTTCCACCCCTGCATGCTTATATGAAGTGCTTCAAGCTTGCACAGTCCGGCATACGCAGACATTGCGGCTCCGCAGCTCTTTGTGCATGGCTTTGAAGTTCAATACCCAAGATTACTGGGTGTGAAAATAATGAGAACACAGAGTAACTGTACTGCACCGTAAATTGTAAACCCAAACATTTCTGAACTAATGATGCTACTGAAACGTCACTTCTAACTATCTCGCATTTGCCCAGCGCTAAATTGGGCCATTAGTAAGAAAAAGTAGGTTGTGCATTACGATCTATGGTGCATTTCAAGAATTCTGCGGTTACTATATAGTCTAGGCTAAGACAAGATAATGATTTTGTGCTGTATTACCTTTCGGATTGCCTTGTACAGCACAGTATATATCTGTCCCATCCGGGTGTACAGTCGTGAGCACGCTTAATGCGAACACGGGAGCGCGAGCCGCACGCAGCTTTCAGCGACACCAACACGTCTCGGCGCATGCGCAGTGCGCCAGCGGCGACGCTATTCTAACTTCTCGCGCACCACATCTTCGAAGAGCACCGTCGTTAGAGGCGCTCACTGACGACGCGATGCACGCGACAGATGAATAACCACGGCAAAAACGAACTGCGCATGCGCAGGGCTTCTTGTTGGCGTAGGTAGGCGTCGCTCATAGCACCGTGCTGCGCGCGTTCCCATGTTCGCGCTAAGCCTGCTCACGACTGTACACCGATTAGGAGAGCAGCTGTAATATTCGCGTAGGGCGAAGCGAAGAGCTCACACCGAAAAGTACATGTTTACGCGCGAATATCACGTGAACGCGCATGCGCAAATTGTCTCCAATAAGAGCCGTGCTTTCAATCGATGATCAGTCACGCCCTGTCATATTGTAGCCGAAATCTTTGTGTTACAAAAGTGCCCTGTACGTTGCTGTAGGCACCGGTTATGTAAGGATTACGTTCACACGTTTCCGTTGATTTTTTTTTTATATTGCGTCGGGACAAGGGGCTGATACCAGCGATAAGGAGGATATGGCGTCATACGAATTGACGACAAAGGGCAGAAAGAGGGGAAAGTGGACAGAACTCCTTACATGATTTGCCTCTTGATCACTTTAATCGACCGGTACTTTAAGGTAGAAACGGCGGGCTGTTTGCTCGGAGACACGAGGTTCGTTATCGTGTCAATTGAAGTATGGAGCTGTTGTCGAGCACATCATAATAAGGTAGTAGAACGCATGCTATCCCTAATGGAAGTTACTTTTACGGAGAGACGATCGGATTAAACAAAACGGTTTCATCACATCTTTAAAGAATTTTCTTTTACGTAGAAACGATTTATTCAAACGAGACCACATGATCACCAAAAGCATATTCAAGGAGACTCTTCAATACGGATTGCTCATGGCCCACTATACAATGCTGTGCGCCGCCCGTCCCTGATATATCGATTGCTCCGGTGAATGAAGTTCGGTGCAACACTACAGCAGCCGCATAGTTTTGCATTGTACCGTGTACCGCGCAGTTCAATCAGGCGATTGATATCTTTAATTCAGCGTGCTATAATACTTTTCCCCTTGCCTATGTTATAAAATCTTAGTGCACATGTTAGTTAAAATTGTACCGCATGCTCCCTTTACTCAATAAATCCCATGATGTATTTGAGTTATTCCTATATATATAAATAAAATCAAATATTCAAACAATACAATTTTGTTGAAGTGAACTTCCGTACACCATAGGCGAAGTGTTTAAAGTTGTAGGATGTAAAACGTCTCTTTAGGGCCTCACGGTTCCGTTGCATGACCTTATAGCCAAGTGTTCTTTTTAATAAATACGTAACCACTCTTAACTTTAGCTCCTAAGTGGCCTGCTGGTGAACAGAGCGATATAATCGCTCCTTGGCAAATGATTACGGCACTGCGAAAAAAAGACCCTTCCCATAAAAAGCTTTTGTGAATGTCAAACGTAATGAAAGGAACTGCTGCTTGAAGACCTTATTCGAGGATCACGTTCGTAAGGCGCACGCATGCCAGCTGTTAGAGCAGCAGGGAAGCAATAATTTGCTTACAAGTGAAACAGGCATACGAAATAATGGCCCATGCACCCTCTCTCTTGTCCTTTCAGGAGTGTATCACGATTCTCGATGCGCGAAGGACACTATGTACCAAGCTGTACTGATTGTTGGTTACGGAGCCACTAAAGACGGCGAGAAATACTGGATTGTGAGGAATTCGTAAGTTTTCGCACGCACTTGTTACATTATCAGTGATTCTCACTGATGGTGTAGGAGTTACTCACTGTATAGTTATATTCAGTTCACGTTCCACGGGAGCCGCCTTAAGGATTACCGCTCTTATCACAGTTATTACAGATTGTCTTAGCGAAAGAATTCCTTCCATCAGCCTTAAAGCGTCCACACTACACTCCCAATTTGACCTTTTCTAACTTCAAACGTTTTGCGTGGATGAAGACTGGACTACCTAGACGACACTGTCTAGCAATTATTCCTTAACGCAGCCCTGTGTCACATTAGATAGACACATATCTTTACAAAGTCTGCGCATGGATCCTCATGCCTATGCATTTGGGTAAACAGTCAAACATCCGAATTGATTACTTAGCAGGCTTTTCAAGGCTGCTGAAGCAACTAGGTTTTCTTCAGCATGGAGCTGCATAAGTTTCTTCGTTTCTTGGTTTCGCTTGTGCAATAATGTGGCAGTTATTTTTATAACGTTCTTTCTCTGTCTGGTTTAAGAAATATATCCATTTTTTAAAACCAGACGCGACCGCCAGTGTAATTCGCACGGCTGCGTTTCAAATGACGTCAGAATAACTTCAATTAGGTCGTTAATTCTGGTTGCATTTGTTTCAGATGGGGCACCAACTGGGGTCAAGAAGGCTACATCCTCATCAGAAGAGATTCACATAACGAATGCGGAATCGCTAGCTTCATTACGTATCCTGTCATCTAACTCGTCGCACCTTGCTGTACAAAATTTAAACTGAATGACAAGTTTTCGAAATACTCTTTGAAATTCACGTACAGGGGACACATCTTTCGGTTCCGTTTCTCCTTCTCGTGACACTATGAAATGCATAAAATATCTTATGAGATCCTGTTTTCCTGTCGTGCTTCTTGAATGTTAACAGAATTAAAGGAATGCTACCAAGCGAACAAGTGAGACAAATTGCATTTTAAAGAAACAGGGAGGTAATCAGTAGGAAGGCGAGTGTTTGCTACCCCATCCAGAGAAAGTGAAGCGCTGTCCAACGTTCCATAGAGGCCATGGACCAGAGCTTCTACGATAAAAGTTCTTTTGGAATATTGACTTGGATCGCGTACACTTTTCGAGATATTAAGTCAAGATAAATAAAAAAAACTTAAGACATCTTTGCACTAGTGGGGTCAAGCCTGAAGCAACAGCAAAGCTTGGCAGTCTTTCTTGTTTCTGTTTACTTTTCTCTTTCTTTCTTTCTCTCTTTCTTTCTCTTTCTCTCGGTTTTTGCTATATCTTTTCTTTCTCTTTCTTTCTATTTCTTTCTTTCTCGCTCTTTTTTTCTTTCTTTTTTCTTTCTCTCTGTTTCTCACTTTTTTATTTCTTTATGTTTCATTCTTTTTTCTCTCTTTTGCTCTCTTTATTCCCCCTTCTGTTTTGTCTCCTTAAATTTCTTCTCTCACGCTCTCTCTCTATTTTTCGCTCCCTCTTTCTTTGTATCTTTCTCTCCTCTATTTCTTGCTCTCTCTTTCTTTGATTTTCTCTCGTTCTCTCTTTCTCTTTTTCTTTCTTCCCTTTCTTTCTGTCTATTTCTCTCTTTCTTTCTGTGATATGATTTACTCTCTCCCCTCTTTCTTTCACTCCTCCTCGCCCTAACATCTTTCCTCCTCACTTTCGCTTCCCTTTCCCACCCCCTTGCTATAGTAAACTATACAAGGCTATGTTATGCTCCGTTAGCGTGCTGGATAGCCGAGTGGTTGCGATGCTCCCCTTCGGATCCTGGGTACGCGTGTTCCAAGCCCGCCTCGACAAGAAATTTTTCGCCAAGAATTTCTCTCTTTCTTCCTATATCTTTCTTTCTTTCTCTCTTTCTTTGTCTGTCTGCGTGCTCGTTCTCTTACCCGTCATAGTTATCAGAATTGTGCGCTGGACAAATGGTGCGTGTGTTCTGTGAGCGAAGCAGGAGAGGAAGAACAGGAAGAAGAGAACGCATGTCAATTCACGATGATGATGGTAGTCTTTGTTCACAGATTACGGACTGAAGCTCGACCTAAACAGCTCCGTGTTAAAACTCATATCACAGCTTCTTCAGACCTTGTAGGTGATAACCTAGCGCAATAATTTGCTGGTTTGACGTTAACTGTTGGAACCGGTCTCAATTGTAGTAATGATTGTCTGTTGGCACCGTAGCATCATGTATGGCGGCGTAATATCATCTGTACTTAGGCGCAAAATGTAAACGGAATAAATTGCCCAGAATTTGGGCGCATATTTAGAAATTCAATCGAACATTATATCGCTCCCACCACTGCATTTGCAGTTAGATTTTAGATTGTACCAATATTGTTTTCCCTTACCCACACTTGGCTACAAAAGCTCCACTAGCGAAACTCATGAAAAAAAAAAACGCCCTCCGGCTAAATCGTATCTAAGCGTTCACACCAGACTGCACGTCGGAACTTTCTAGGAATGCTTGTCGAGCATATCTCGGTTTCTTGATAACACTCGCCATTGGTCTTTGTCTAATGTTGACGTCAGATTGACTCACTCCACACCCAGAGATGATACTATAGAACAGGTGACCATTGTTGACGCTGTTTTCTCATCGTTATCGGACTTCGGTAAGTGGGCTTCTTTGCTGTTCTGCCAATTCGTCTTATTTTCAGCCGTCTTGGTCTCCGACACGCTGCAACAAAACGTGAGACCAACAGAGAAATTCGTACATGTCAAACGTGCTCTGAAACATACCGTCATTTTGCCTGTAGGCTTTGAAGGCGAATACGAAGTGCACGTGTTTGCAAACATGGTTGGTAAAATACATATTGCCTCATAGCAGGGGCCTCAAAGTCACCTCAGCTAGCGGGCCGCAGTCACGAAACGTAATCTCGCAAGGGCCGGGAGAGTAAAAATTGTGTGTGTGTGTGTGTGGGGGGGGGGGGGGGGGTGTTGAACAATATATAAGTCAACGTCGCCATTTGAAAGGCAGCCCTTTCCCATATCTCATATATGGGCCATTTCTTAACGTGATTTGGCGTCAGGATTCGGCAAATCTGCCGACAGCGATCTCCAGAACGACTGCAATATGGACGCCGATTCTGAGCTATGGAGCTTTTGTTTCAAGGTTCTTTCGATATATGGGGACCGCATGAGGTACCTCAAAAAAAATGTTTGCGATCAGTCAAGTCCGTGCAGCTTACCCGAGCAAATTGTTGTTAATCGCAATATAGGCGTGGAAGTATTGCGAGTATCATTCAAAGAAAGTGAACGCCTATGATCCTGCTTCTTAAGGAACACAAATCTGGGACAAAGACAGTTATGAGCGGACCGGGCTGCAAACGAAAGCTTCTGGGGCCCCTGCTTTACAGTATAAATATACCAGAACAGATGTAGTGAGAAATTGTGAGCGTTAGTACCGACCCAAAACAGCAGCACTCCAGTACTTTACTTTGACGAATACCCATTAACGGGTAACTACAAATGCGACGAGCCACAGCTATTTAGATATGATAAGCATGCTCTGGTGATACTGTTTGAGTCGACTACAATGACGAATCCAATGCATCATGCAGGAATTTCATGCATGAAAAACTCATTATTTTATCAGCGCACTTTAAACAGTGCTTAACGTGCGCCGCTGCTGACACGAAAGACGTGGGTTCGATCCCTACCGCGGCAGTCGAATTTTGGTGGAGATGAAAGGCCAGAGGCCAGTGTATATAGATTAATGTGCACGTTAAGGAACCGCAGGGGGTGGAAATTTCCGGAACGTTGCACTATGGCATGAATCGTAATCATATGATGGTTGTGAGACGTAAAACCCCAGAAAATATTTCTTTGAAAGAATCATGTCTCATTCATTGCTTCTCAACAAAACATCACCAGCAAAAGCATTTGCTTCAGGCCAACGTTTATGTTTTACTTAAAGCGCTATTGCGGACTTTGTGATCTGTAGTACGACTAAACAGCAGGACATTCAATGTTGTCCCACTCCTGCCGATGTGCCCTTACTATTTGCCTAGGCAAGGAAGGCTTCTAATCTGTAGCATAATGGCAACGCAGTAATAGGGCTGAGCTTGTGCTCACGGCTCTTGTCTCGGCCATGGTAGCTGCATCATCAACTGAACAATATTAAAATAAACTAGTGGGCTGATATCCGCAATAAGTGACAGCAATGGGCAAAGAAGTGTTAATTTCAAGGGCTCGTTTTCTTTGTTATACACAATATTAATGAGAACTAACAGACAATAATGCCAAGGAAAGTATAGGGGATGTTTTTTTTTTTTTTAGTAGTAAAGGTAAGGTAAATGTGAAGAAAGAAAAGTGGACGAAAAGATAGCTTGCCGCGGGCAGGGACCGAACCTGCGACCTTCGAATAACGCGTCCGATGCTCTACCAACTGAGCTACCGCGGCGGCCATCCCCCCGTCCACTTTATAGGGTATATGTGTGCATTTAAACATGGGAGCGTCAGTCAGCGCCGCCTGTAGCCATGATGGCGAGTGTGGAACACTCTTTTTTTGCCTGTTGGAGTCACGTAGCACGTGAACTTATTACGAGCTGGCAGCTGACCAATAATCCCTCGCATACTACCTGAAAGCATCAAGTCTGCCAGAACGAGACCCTCGCTATGAATGGAGGAAAGAAGTGTTAATTTCAAGGGCTCGTTTTCTTTGTTATACACAATATTAATGAGAACTAACAGACAATAATGCCAAGGAAAGTATAGGGGATGTTTTTAGTAATAAATGTAAGGTAATTGTGAAGAAAGAAAAGTGGACGAAAAGATAGCTTGCCGCGGGCAGGGACCGAACCTGCGACCTTCGAATAACGCGTCCGATGCTCTACCAACTGAGCTACCGCGGCGGCCATCCCCCCGTCCACTTTATAGGGTATATGTGTGCATTTAAACATGGGAGCGTCAGTCAGCGCCGCCTGTAGCCATGATGGCGAGTGTGGAACACTCTTTTTTTGCCTGTTGGCGTCACGTAGCACGTGAACTTATTACGAGCTGGCAGCTGACCAATAATCCCTCGCATACTACCTGAAAGCATCAAGTCTGCCAGAACGAGACCCTCGCTATGAATGGAGGAAAGAAGTGTTAATTTCAAGGGCTCGTTTTCTTTGTTATACACAATATTAATGAGAACTAACAGACAATAATGCCAAGGAAAGTATAGGGGATGTTTTTAGTAATAAATGTAAGGTAATTGTGAAGAAAGAAAAGTGGACGAAAAGATAGCTTGCCGCGGGCAGGGACCGAACCTGCGACCTTCGAATGGTCAGCTGCCAGCTGCCAGCTGCCAGCTGGTCAGCTGCCAGCTCGTAATAAGTTCACGTGCTACGTGACGCCAACAGGCAAAAAAAGAGTGTTCCACACTCGCCATCATGGCTACAGGCGGCGCTGACTGACGCTCCCATGTTTAAATGCACACATATACCCTATAAAGTGGACGGGGGGATGGCCGCCGCGGTAGCTCAGTTGGTAGAGCGTCGGACGCGTTATTCGAAGGTCGCAGGTTCGGTCCCTGCCCGCGGCAAGCTATCTTTTCGTCCACTTTTCTTTCTTCACAATTACCTTACATTTATTACTAAAAACATCCCCTATACTTTCCTTGGCATTATTGTCTGTTAGTTCTCATTAATATTGTGTATAACAAAGAAAACGAGCCCTTGAAATTAACACTTCTTTCCTCCATTCATAGCGAGGGTCTCGTTCTGGCAGACTTGATGCTTTCAGGTAGTATGCGAGGGATTATTGGTCAGCTGCCAGCTCGTAATAAGTTCACGTGCTACGTGACGCCAACAGGCAAAAAAAGAGTGTTCCACACTCGCCATCATGGCTACAGGCGGCGCTGACTGACGCTCCCATGTTTAAATGCACACATATACCCTATAAAGTGGACGGGGGGATGGCCGCCGCGGTAGCTCAGTTGGTAGAGCATCGGACGCGTTATTCGAAGGTCGCAGGTTCGGTCCCTGCCCGCGGCAAGCTATCTTTTCGTCCACTTTTCTTTCTTCACAATTACCTTACATTTATTACTAAAAACATCCCCTATACTTTCCTTGACATTATTGTCTGTTAGTTCTCATTAGCAATGGGCAAAGTTATTGCGGAGACTGTGTTGTGGAACATCTTGTTCCCAGATCTCCTTTCCACAGGGAACCTAATTGTACACATCACATTAACCTAGCATTGCATAAAAAGTAGCCTTGGACGGCCCTGTTCCTTGTGCTTCCAGGTCATGGCACGCTCCTTGCTTTTGGCGCTTCTAACCTATGCATTGCTGTGTGTTGTAACATGTGGCTCAGCCGGAGTCAACTTGACTAGTCTTGACGAGGAGTGGAGTGCCTTTAAAGTGAAATATGGTAAGTGGTTGCTTTACCTCGATGAATAATATCTCGTCCAGTCAAATGCGCTTGGTGTCCTCCTAAGGCTATGTAGGGAGAGAGAGAGAGTGAGATGCAAATGAGATAAATTCAGAACGATAGACTGGAATTAAAACATATGGTTTGCTACCATACAATGAAGAAATGTGTTGGAGATAACGATGGGAAGAGGAGTGGAGAGAAAAAGCATCTGTTAAAAAAAACAGCGAAGAACTTCAGCATTGCAGTCTGCCTAAAAGGTCACTGCCGCGTAATGGTTTCAATACATCCTTTACAGACTTACAGCACGACTACATTTCTGAGGCTACACACGGGGAGGTTTTTATGTAAGGTGCGTATGTAATTAAGACAACAAATTAGATTTTAGAGTAAAATGTGTCGCCTAAAAATTACGCAACGAAGATAAACGGAGAGGTCAGAGGAAGCATAGGGGATACTATATCGAATTGTTGAGTAACGCAAATAATAAAGAAACGACAAGAAATAGCACAAGGAAAAAACAACTCACCGCAGGTGGAAGCCAAACCTCTCCGTTCCGGCTTACGTGTTTTCTATATAAAGAGTCGGAAAGCGGAAGGTTTTAATTGCGCTCCTGTCTACGACGTTTCTTTTCTGCAATTATTTTGCCTTGGGTTATTGTCCTTATACAGCTACAACCATTCAGCAGCACTATATTTATTGTACCCTGAGCCTTCCTCCATCTTCAGCCTCATAGAAATGTAACTAAATAGAAATAATGTCCTCAGTCTTTGTTTATTACATTTTTGGGAAGTTAGCCAGATATAGTGTGATGCATGAACAAACTTCCCGCGGACATTATAAACAGTAGCACGGTTTGCATACTCAATGAAACTCGGAATATTCGCCATGTGCACTCTGTAGACCACTCTGCATACTGCTTGCGCGATCTTCTTTCCTCTTTTTTGTTTGCCAGCGCCTTGTGGACTAACAGCAAATCATCTTCTGTAGACCCCTCTATATACTGTTTGCGCAATCTTCTTTCTCCCTTTTTTATTTGCCAGATCATTGTGCACTAATAGTAAATCATCTTCTGTAGACTTCTCTGTATACTACCTGCACAATCTCCTTTCTTCGTTTTTGTTTGTCAGAGCATTGTGAACTAATAGTAAATCATCTCCTGTTTTGTTATGGTATATAGAGAAGTATTACTCGTCGCAAGTAGAAGATCGGGCGCGGAAGCTGGCATATCTTCGAAACCGCCTCGAAATCACTGAACATAACAAGAAATACGGAAGAGGAGAGGTCACCTACACACGCATAATAAACAAGCTCGCCGATATGGTTAGTAAACCGTATTTGTTAATATATATGCGCAAACGAATTTCGTTTGTTGAAAGAATTACGACGTGTTTCTTTTTTTTTTTTCTGCGCTGCTGTCGACGCAGATGTATAGCAAGCACATATACTGAGAAAAAGGATGAAAATAATGCCATATTTGGCTGAACAACCAATTTTTCTGAAATCCTGTTTACCCTGCCCGGAAAGTAATTTAAATCTCAGCAGAGAGACTTCGACAAGGGGAGAATATCTGGGCAAGAAAATTGCTCACATATCCAAGCATGATTGGTAAGATCTACGAAATACGTTGTAAATCGACTAATCGTCGAGGAGTCATACCGATGAACAACAAGGACCGCCATTTTTTGTATTTTTAAATAATTACAGAACAATCTTATCTGTTGTCATTTCACAATTCATTATACAGTTTTGTAAAAAGTTGGCTGTGTTAAATTAACGGCATTTTAAGGTGAATGCAATAAAGCAAAGCTGTCGTCATCTCTTTATCCATTACTTTGTACAGACGGTTACGAATCAATACACTTTGCCGCAATTAGTTCGTTGTTTTTCTAAAGCTTTGAAAAAACGTCCCCGTAATTAAACATTATTGTATATGCAGCTTGATTTTTTTTATTCTGTGTAGAAGGTTCCTTTTTGTAATAGTTGACAAAAGAGGGCTTACATTGTATATTATACCACATGACTGTTTCTTTTTTTACTTCGATAACTTAACAACCCTTTTGTGTGTATACCACATGCAGTGGCAGCCTTACGTGTGGATCGTTAATTCGAATGTTTTGTTTTTCACATTGTGCTGCATTCCGAGCATCATTTTCTTTGTAATTCTGCAGCTACCAGAGGAGGTCGAACGCGTAACTTCGCCTGGAAGACACATTCTTTCATCGCAAAGGAATTACCGCCGACAGAAGCACATTGTGTCCCGAATGCTCAACGCGTCAGTTTTGCCAGACAGTGTCGACTGGAGAAACAAAGGGGCCGTGACTCCCGTGAAGACGCAGGGACCGTGCTTGGCTACATGGGCTTTCAGCGCGGCATGTCTCATTTGATTTCCTTCAACTTTTTTATTGTCAAAAGTGTATTGATGGTTCTTAGGATCTGCAGCTCTTTGTTAGCAAAAATGGAAGAGTTTTACCTTAAATACTTCGCCATTTCTTTTTTATGAAATAGAGTTATCTTTAAACACTCGAACCGAGAGTGTTTACGCATACACTCAACATAAATTTAGCTCTAAATACTGTGGAGAAAGTTGTCGCCTGTCTCAACTTATGAGCTTATGTCTAATACCGTCAAATTTACAGTTCCTGATATCGTATACCTATTTACGTAGCGCGAATATTTGACACGGGACAAGAGAAGGGACGAAAGAGAGCACTAACTCTGAACCCTTTGGTCTTCGTCCCTTCTCTTGTTCTTTGTGCAATTTTTGCGCTACGTGAACAGTTATGCATTACCGAGAAGCCCTACTTCACAGTCTTATATACTGATATCGTAATGCTGTTTTCAAAATTTTGGCAATGCTGCAGCTTGCGCAAATTTTACAGACTAGGAAGGTATACAACATTCTAAGATGCGGCATATGCCACTCCATTTTGCATCATTTTACGTACTCGCCGAAAATTCCATACCGTATTCGGCAGGCATGCGCTGTATCCCTTTCTCTGACGCGTGTGTTGCTCATTCACCAATTGATTGAAGTATGATGCGCTTGTATGCTGTCGTTTCCCCTGCATAAGTATTTAGTATTTTCGTACGCTAATCCGTAGGCATACTACTGAAGAATACTTCCCTCCGCACTGGCGTACAGTGCTCACGGTGCGAAACGCGGCATGAAAACTTTCAGTATAACGACTGCAATGCACAACTGCTCGAGATCACCGCGTCATATAGTTACGAAACCGGCCAACAAAGTTAGGGTGGCTCTGATGTGAATGTTAGAGTCCAAATTGCGCCGATATGGCATGAACTGAAGACGGAGGAAACAAAAATGCTTGTCTTACTTAAACCTGAATAGTAACGTTTCAATCCCTAAGTTCTATACATTACTATTGTAATGTATAGAACTTAGGGATTGAACTTAGGGATAGAACTTAGGGATAACGCTGTGCTTCATTTGAAATTATGTTCCGATTTTCACGTAGTCGACAACGTTGTCAGAAGTGAACCATCTGTGTGCGTGTGCTTTGTCCAGAAATAATACCCGTATCGCTGGTTTTGTTTCTCTCGATATTTCAAAGCTTGAGCTAATTTTATAAACAACTTGAGAGCTTTTCATCACAACCACAGGAAGGAAGTTTTTACTAGCATGCTCGCCGCAGTGCAGAGCTACAAGAAAATCTGAGAAGCGTGTTTTTTCCCCGTAGAATTCTCTTTGCTGTTTTCTTGTGGCACTGGTGTGAAATACTAATTTGTTCGTTTCGGAACTCTTGTATTTTTGCAATGACATGAATGCTTTCCCACAGTGGTCCTTTTTTTGCGACTCATTAGCTTTGCATGTACTTTAAGCCTTCAGGGCTTTCGTATAAATATCCGTACGCTCACGTGGATGCTAACTCTCCTGTCATTGTGCGAGCATTCGATGATTTTTATCTTGTCCTTGTAACCTCCTTGTGAATACAATGCAACCAGACCGGAGCAGTGGAAAGTCAACATTTCATTCGAACGGGTCAACTCGTGGATCTAAGCGAACAGAACCTCATCGACTGTTCTCAAGACTTTGGCAACCTAGGGTGCGAAGGAGGCCGAGCAGATCAAGCTTTTGAATACATCATCCAAAACAAGGGCGTTGACCTGGAAGAACTGTACCCTTATGCTTTCAAGGTAAGTGCCGCTTCCCAATCATAGTCATCCGCACTGAGAGCTGGCCTCCGTACGCTCAGACAGCTCCCGTGTTCCTGTGTCACGTGTCCGGAACAGATTCTGCGAAGAACTGCGTTTGCGTGCTGACACCAACATGAAAATGTCCGTGAGTGTCTCGAACAGTAGCACGTGCAGTCAGTGTCAAATGTTTAAGGACCGCGAGACACAAGAAAAAAGATGAACGTTAACACCGCTTCGGCATGCAGCCATCAATTTAGATTTCTTGCCTGTTCTAAAACGCGCGACCAACATCTAGTGTCCAGTTCGTACCAAATACAGTCACAAATCGCTGAGAAATATGGTTTCGGGTTTTCGCAGACGTCGTCTCTAAACTTTTGACACCAACCGTGTATACGCGTTTCTTCGTTGAAGCAATAAATACCGTCACGCGTTTGTTATTTTTATGCCTATTTAGAGCAACAACTTTTTACACAGAAGTGTTTACGAAAGCGTATTCCTTTGTTATAGCGGTCACTGGCGTGTCCACATGCTAGCGATGCGACTGCAATCCGACGTGTATTGAGTTTCTACGCTATTTTCAATCCGAACATAACTTTGCTCCTCACTGGTGTCTGCAGGGTAAATTACAGCTGATTTTCAGAAAACAGCTATTCTTGGACCGTACCCCGCGCACGGCTCGCTTACAAATCAATCAGTCTATGAAACTGTTTAATCTCAGTGACCGATTGCAGGCGCACTGTGCATCCCTTTTGTTCGCAGCGTTATATTTGTTCTAGTCCTCTTGTTTTTGTACTTTTCGTGCATCATCGCTTTGCGGATGCGAAGAGCAGCGAACCAACGCACATATCACTGATATGCCTACACATATTCAGTTCCTCCCCCCCCCCCCTCGTCAGTTCCTCGCCCCCGCCCTCGTCCTCCTCCACCTTCAAATTTCATAGGCTCATTGAACGGGTACAGCACAAGTACGAAAATTCAGTGGGCTGCTATTAGGCCTAAAATTACTAAGTGTCAAACTCTACATGTGGATTTGGTGATTAAACCATTTTTACGACACGTACTACATCGCATTTTCATGTATCTTTCTCCCAACGCTATTCCTTCGCTTGTTCATCCTTGGGGACCCAGACAGCTATTGCCAATTGCTTGGCCTGTTTCACTGACGCCCTCCGGCGAACACGTTTAACTCCTTACCGACGTAAATCAGCGGTTGAGGGAAAAGTCACGATTCTACTTCCACCATCCGATGCCATCGCGCGGCAAGACCACAACACGCTAGAGCCATCTGCCGTTTAAAGAACAAAGCCTCACGCGTCGTGAATGGCCTCCGAAATCAGGTCACACTGAAAGAGGTCGTCGCTCCATCGGCATCATGAACTTTGTTCCCCGTACTGCATGAATGATTGGTTCAGCCTGTTGAATACAGAATGTTCGACCTCCAATCCACTGGATATACACCAACCCGCGGTTGTTATTAGCTTGGAGAATAAATAAGAAGTGTCCTAAAGCAATACTGTATTTCCATTTGTTCTACTTTGTCTACATGTACCTTTGTGACATTCTTCTTTTTTTTTTTCATTTTTCAGACCATGCCATGCGCATTCGACAAGGGTGCTGTCGGTGCGACCCTATCCGGATTCCATATAGTTCCTCAAATGTCCGAAGAGCAACTTCAGATCGCTGTAGCCACCGTGGGTCCCGTTGCAGTAGTGATCGATGCCGCGCATGATGATTTCTTCCAGTATCACCAAGGTGAGGCGCACTAGATTCGTTAACATGTACGGTAGTTGACGCAATTTCGCTGCTACTATTTGCACGACAGAGGTAACCCAAGTTGTGCTAAGTCGAGACACCACTTTTTTATATTCAGTATACTCGGTGAAAGCACGTGCAATATCCTTCCATATATAATCAATAAGTTTATTTTCTTGCACTAAATAAATATCTAAATAGAAGAGATGTTTCTCTTCACTTTATCAGTCGCCATTTAGCGCTGCAGATAGCAAATTGTCCATACTAGACAGTAAATTGTTGAAGTGTGTAATGACAGAGCCTTCGTTTTTCTCTTCGCGTTTTTTAGGTATATATAATAATCCGTTCTGCAGTGCTAGTGACGTCAACTACGGTCTTTTAGTAGTAGGCTACGGCACCGCCAACGGCATAGATTACTGGATATGTAAGAACAGGTAAGCTCTGCTTTCTTTTTTAATTCTTGGCAAACCGAAAGTGCGGGCATTCAATAACCAATTCTTGTCAAACTTCAGCATGGGACCTGACTGGGGTGAACATGGTTACATAAGGATGGCGAGAAACAAGCAAAACCAGTGCGGCATCGCTACTTCGGCCACTTATCCGGAAATCTAGGTGACATGACACGCCATAGAGCACGTGCTCTGGCTGCATCAGAATCCTTCCTTAAGACATAGCAGGGATGCACACAGTATGTTATTTGTCATATCAGCTCATATGTCAACACATAGCTAAAAAGTTCTTTACAGTAAACTACATTAGAAACTATACCTCATGTCTGTCTTACTGTATGTGTCTTTACTAACACATCGTCAGGGCCTTTAAAGACGGAGATTAAGACAGCACATGCTAATTCTTCACATGCAGCACATGCTTCAGCACATGCTTCAATTCTTCAATTCAGCACATGCTTCCCTGCACATGACAATAATCTCTTCGTACATCGCTATTACCAACTCATTCATCGCCTTAACCTTCATGCCTATTTCGCTACTTACCTTCTCTCTGCATTCATGACCATAGAATGCTGCTGCGAAATATATATATATATATATATATATATATATATATATATATATATATATATATATATATATATATATATACGTATCTTGTAAGCGAAAGCTATAATGGGACTAGTCGTCATCCATTTGTATTGCCTTTCCGTCGTTTGTTATTTTCTATATGTACTGTTTCTGTGCGCTGGTCCCCTCCCTGCTATTTGCAGCAGGCTGTCATTACTACCTCAAGGGCAACGGCGTACAACGTTTAATTGTATGCATGCCACGTGCGCGGACACATTTTTTACGTTAAATTATAAACATCACGAAATCTCGCCGCATGCATTGTCTTCCTCACTGCAACTCTAACTTCAATAACCACCGTCAAGCACGTCACACTCTAAGAAAAAAAAATAGTTTGACTCTTTTTTGCGAGTCCTCAGTTGCCACGTGTATGACTCTCTTTAAAGAGACATGTTAATTCTCTTTGAAGATGATTATACTCCCTTTGAAGAGTCGCGGAACCCAAAAGAAAGTTAACGTGCCTCTTTAAAGAGAGTCGCGTACGTGACAAGTCAGGACACACCGAAAACAGTACGACATACTCTTCTTTTTCTCTTAGCTTCCACAGTAAGCGTGTCACTCACAATACGCTGAGAAAAGATACTCACAGGGCTTCATCGTCTCTAAAGGCGACCGCAGGAGTGTTCTATTCGCATTCAGCACAGATGACAGTTGAGTCCATGGTGCTATTTTCCCGTTCTCGCGCGCATCGTGATGCCGTGCTTTTGTGAATTTATGGAGTGTAAAGTTAATAATGCTCGAATAATGAAGACGGAAACAATATATATTCTTGTTTTCATCGCAAATGTCACACCAAGAAAATATATTACTGCAGTTACCTGATATTTTTTCAAGGTCTTTTGAAAACATTCGTTCCCAGCTATTTTTTCGTCTCTCATTGAAACTAGCTAAACTTGGGTGAATCTAGAGCCTAACGTCAGGGAGCACTTTCGACTATCTTCACTTCTGAACTTTGTTTTATCTTTCAGAATACCACTAAATAGACGTAAACGCTTATTTCCCGTATTTTTCATGGTTTTAAACAAACATGCCATAGTTTCACTACTACCTTATTGTAAATAGTCTGTTAAGAGAAAATCACCATTTGGAGTGACCATGTCTCTCGTAACTGGAATGATGCACGCACACTCATGCCCTCCAAACACACTAGTCAATGTGCTTATTCATGCATTCCTATACTGTACACTTGCCTTGTATAACTGAACATTATAACTACTAAGTTCTGCTAAAGAGTTTCTGCGCACGCAGTTTTTTGGTGTTTTATCTTCATAGATGCACGTTTTGATTGGTTGTTATTTAATGTCATCCTTGCTACGTAGGTAGTTTTGAAAAGATATAAAACCTAGGGAAATCGTCGATGGCTCTAAATGTACACAACGGGCATGCACTTGTTCAACTCAGAACATGGTGAAGGTCTCAAAACAGTAGCGTTCTCGCCTAAATCTTGGCCAGAAAATGACTACTTCGTAGCGAAAAAGAGTGAATATTTGACTTTATTCTTTAACGTATCTGCCAACAGATCTGTTCAAGTTTCGTTTAATTTGCGCCTTACAAACGCTGCGCATCTCTTACGAATTGTATCAAACCGACAGACGACATCAGGTAAACACCATATGAGCTTTTGTAAACGTTGAATATTTTTTTTTTCGTTTTCCCATTGCGCAAAAATTATAAGAAGAGTTTCGGAACCATTCTAGTGTTTGTGTTTAGGAACAGATGTTTTGGCACAGCGTTTAACAAACTTCGCATCAGCCAAACACAGAACAATTTTGATTTACACAACGGGTGAAACAAGATAAACTGTGCAATGAGCAGTCACAATGTAATCTTTTAAAACACGTTTTCCACAACAATGTCGGCTATACATTTGGGACATTGGCTAACATCTGAGCGCGTTCTGCTCCCCTCGCGGTAATATTTGTCGGAAATCGGTTTGCTCCCGACTTTAATGATAATCCTACGCACTCGAACAGACGTGTGTATATATATAAACAGGCTTAAAAGTCTCTGTGCTTTGGTTTCTGGCAAATGCTATTTCAAAACTAAGACTTGCAACAAACGAGAGTTTCCCTACGATGCAAGAAGTCCATGCTATTCATGACGAGACAATTGCACAGTCCTAGCATTTTGTTCCACAGCACAAACTACATCAAGGAAAGAAAGATGAACTTGTGGTTATGCCGTGACGAGCGCCTTGTTGAAGCACCGCAACTTGGTAATAATGCAATGACTTTATGTACCGTGCACATCTCTGAAAGTGCTGGGGGAAGCTATGTGCGATGCTGAAACACCGCGCTGACGTCATCATATGCAAGTGATCTATACGACGATACGCAGACACTCTTTTTTTTTTTGGCAGCACAACAGTGTAGAAGCATACCGAGGAACTGTGCATAACTTTTAAGAGTTCATTTGGGGACAACACAAGGAGTGCACATACGTCAAAGCTTGTGAGTGCTACACAACTTTTCACTTGGACCTAAGTTTAGAACACCCCTTTTTCTTCGATAAACGCTTCCTCTGTAATGCATGGCCACGCCTTCTTTAAAATAGGTAAGCAGAACGGACTGTCACTTGAAGACCTTACTTTACAACAACCCAAAACGAGCCATAAGGTGTGCTGACATGTTCGTAATCTCCTTCCTAGAAAAGGCTTCTCCGCTTTGACACAATCTAAATGGCACACATATAATCGTTCAGTGCTGTGCTTGTTGAGTGCGCATTATAGTAGAAGTGAATTATTTTTCTCTCCATGATACGAACATTTGAATATTAACTATTTTCGACACAAAGCAACCGCAGTGGTGTAACCCCTACACGACTGTCTTGACATCGGAAACGGTTCGCCGCGGTGTGTGTTTGTGTTGACTAGCATACTTGATTGAGAGAGAACTCCTCAAATGCTTTATAATTCACTACCAAGCAAGCATGCCTTTGTGCTTCTTCGGTCAATTTAACTGTCTGCCTGCAGTGATGCATATTATAATCTAAGCAAACTTATATTGTACAGAATTAAGGTCATAATAGGCACCATCAATGTGCCTCTAAACGATCTGCACCCACTATATATGATCAAAATTATGTGCATATTCTGGATACACTGAGTGCAATGCCGGTATTTGTCGAGTAGAGGAATGCGCTGTTGACAATGTAAAAGTGACCTCACCGATTGCTGAGATTTTTCATTCGCTTCACAGCACTGCCTGTGAGGAGTAATCCACATTTAAGCATGTGTGTGTTCTGCTCTCTCTGATGGTTCTGTAATCTTCTTTTACTATTCCTGTATTATTTATTATCATTTTCATCTTTCGGTCAGCAAGGGGTAGTGAATCCCCCAGCAACCTGGCTATTTTCCAGTTTATGATATTCGCTCTAAAGGGCATAAAAATGAAAGGTGACTTTCGTTGTTGAGATACGATCATTCAACACTTTGGCCGTATCTGAACGGAACTGTTAAAATTAATTGTGTTTTTGTCAAAAGGTACAAACGCGTGCGCACCATTCCCGCTTTCTAGGCAGTCGCGTGGAGGCTGTTCGCAACGATTACACACTCTTGAGAGCTCATACTGCGAGCAATGACTGACCATATATACAACCAGCCGCACGACAAAAACAGAAGGGGCAGCTCAGTGAAACACAATAACCTATTTGTGGAGCCAGTTTGTACACCATTGTCCTCTAAACGTACCTACATTCGTTTCGAAATTTGGTCACGATTAAGCTAGTGGCCCAAACGAACATCTTTCAACGGTCAGTGCTGGCAATGAAAAAGCTACTCGCGATGTTCAATTAAAATCTAGGTAATATTTACTTTATCTATATTACCTATGACATGCTATTTAAAATGTGTGCAGTACGTGAATATTACACCATATACTTGTGCGATCAACCAATCGCAGTCACTCATTTTTTGTTACGAGGTGGGGTATTTACACTCCATCATCAAAATAAAATATTCCTCCCACAAACTAAATTTACCGCACAGCAATGCCTCATTACATAACAACATGCCTAATGTATACTGTTTTTTATTACTCACTAATGCTGTACGCGCAAAACTCAACTATGAGCAAGCATGATGATATAACTCTAACTTCGTGTACTTATTACGCGAAGGTTTAAACGATCGATCGACTATTATGAGATCCTGTATGCTTTCTCACCGGTTTATTAGCTTCGTGTGAGGCTAGGCGAAACTTCAGGACCATCCTTGTAAGAGCAAGCAAATTCATATTTACTGTATACAGGCGTTGCCTAACCTCTCTTTTTGCCTCAAACGCTATAAACGGTAAAATATTGGAAGGAGAAGTATTATCGCTATTTTTCATTACAATGACAGAAATTTTCAGTGGGTTTTAAACGCTTTCAGTGTAACGCAAGCGATGAACGTAAACAATAGTCGTGGAAAAAAAAGCCACCATAAGAAAAGCTGAGCTGACTATAGCTCTGATTGAAAGGTCTCGGTAAACAAATTGTTACGGCATTCGATCTTTTTAAATAAGCGCCGAGTGCATGGTAGTTTGTCAGTACTTATATTCTTAATTTTCTTAATTTCATATCTTGTATTGTATTTTGTTATATTTTTATATTCTGATTTTGTCACTGACAATTGTCACCCACTCCTACTTGGGCCCGGACAGGTCCTGCAGTATTTGTAAATAATTAAAAAAATAAGAAGAAGAGGGCATCTAGGGTGAAGAAATTATTCTGTTGATTCTTCCCTCGTCGAAATTCGCAGCTGATTTGATTGGCCTGCGTAACCATTAGAAACACTATAACAAGCCACTCCATTGCTTATTGCGCTGAATGATGAGCAAGAGGTACTTTTTTCAAATAAAAAGCTGTAATAGTGTACCTACCAAATTTTCGCAGTGATTCGAAGAAATTGTTTCACATACATCAGTGCAGCGCCTACAATTAAAATGGTGAAAACATTCCAGAACATACCATTATATATATACGCACAATTTTGCGTAAATATGGTCATAACGCTAATTACAGTATTTCTTATTTCTATAAGCGCCGTTCTAGATATTACGCTTACGCACCCATTTTATATGAGGGGCACTGTGCAGCGGTGGCAGCGAACAAAGCCACGTGCTTGCTTCTGCGCACTCATTGCGAAGCGACTTAGCCTTATTTTGCACCGTTGTTACGTGCATCGCTGTAGCTGTCTTGGAATCACAAGCGCTTGCCACGGTGTGCGATTCTACAATGCAGTTCACTGTGGCAACCGTTAAGCCGCAGTGTGTCGCGTATTGCGTTAAACCACAGGGCTATCCACGGCGTCCAGCGAGAAACCAAGTTCACCACGGATTCTCCTAAATTAACGTATTTTCCTTTCAGGAGATTACATGCTACATTACGCTGCTAGAACTAGCAAACTTTATAAAACGAATGGTCATGTATCCCATGATCTCTAACAGAAAACCGGTGCCACTACCGAATACACAGCATTTTAAGCAAAATGGCAGAGGACTAAGAACCGAAAAACCTCTAATATCAACTAGAAATCATACCAGCCATCTCAATGTGTCAATTGCGGGATAAACCGTTCACATTGCTTAACCACATGAACTTGCTTAAATCAAACATCGACAGCATCTCGCACCAGTTCGTGCCTTCATGCCACATATCGCAGAGGTATGCTCGCGTCGCAGAGGCGGCAAACAATTCCGTTCAACCATTTCAAAGGATCGTTTCTAGCCAACTGCATGAAAGTGTACAGTACATATGAGAACAGATTGGGTACACAACATTTAAATCTCCTGGTGAAACAGCACAACAAAATGATCGTGTCCTTCAGAGATCACAAAGAACAAAACTCATCTGGCGTTCAGTACGCTAGAAAAGCAATCAGCAAGCATCATTGTACCACACGGTGCTTTGATGAAGCTGGACTACTGCGTTGGAGCTGCAGCCCAGCAGCTAGCTGTTTGTCCATGCATATATGTTATATCTATACATCTATGTATAATAGCGCGCGCTTCTTTTTTGTTGTTCCAACTTTGGCCTCCAGCATCCTAGACAGTTCGCACTACAAAGTGTTATTCGCCCTTTCTTCATGCCACAATTCTGAAATCGCTGTTTCCGGACACACTGTAGACATAAATCTTGTTCCGACAGTTCTGGGCGGCAGCTGAGTGAACATCGACAAACTCGCCTTAAAATCGAGGGAATACAACGAGAAGCTGCTCAATAGCCACCACTTAGGAGAGGAAATTCACGAAATATTTGAGGAAAAGCGCGCGTCCGTGAGAGCATAGTTTCCTTGAGTTGTTGCCTCCAGCGTCCTACAAATCTTGTTGCGTACCGGATTCCCGTACTTCGCGTCAGTCGTAGAATGAAACGTAGGTGAGCTAACGTTTACGCGAAATTCACACTGCGTCGCAGCGTTACTCAGTTCCTATTATTAACTCTACTTTTTTATTCCGTCTCGTGCACCAGAATGTAGCTGATGCAGCTCGATGGCGCTCAGCCACTTGAACAGCCTGAGCAGTACTGGAACTTGAACATGAGTTTGTGTGCTTGTCTTACAAGACAGACAACCTCTTGCAACAACGTCTCCCTGTGGTTCTTTTATAATGCCCACTCGTTTCGCGCCATACGTCACTCAGAACTACCTGTGACGGCTTGTATCTGATCAGCTATCCGAAATTTCGCTGTATTCAAAAGAACCACCTTAAAACAGTGGTATCCACCATTAGGTATACCTTGGGCTTGAGAACACTTGCCTGTATTTCACGTGGCGCTCGTGGACTCGCTCGATAACTTCCCTATCTTTTGAAAAACCTGCAACGCGGTGCAGTAATATTGCGTGCAAAAAATATAAAAGTGTCGTTTACTCATTTGCTTCTACGTTCGGAATAGTGTTTTTCTAAGTTTTCTAAGTGAGAATAGTATATAGGCTATGTTTCTGTCCAATTCTGGCCAGACGTCAGCAATGTTCGGAGTTCCAGCAAATTCATACACAGGTCAGTATTCCCGGTAGCTAAAGAGTGCCCTCCTTTCGTGATAATATGCTGGCTGCCAATTACAGGAGAATGCATTTTCAGTCACTGGTTAGGTAGTTTTGATATTTGCGACTGGAGGACAACAGCATTCGCGCTCCTACAATATTGCACAGGGTCACGGTGATTCGAATTGACAGGATCAGAGCCTCCCAATTATCGGCCGTTTTTTCCTTTCATATATCGCTAGAGCTTGCCCAATTATAAGCGGCATCGTGTACACACCTACACAGCAAGGTCATGGTGGTTACTGAGATATGTCTAAAAACAGCTAACTCAATCTTAAACGTCCCGAAGGATTAAAAATTCGGCAGTGTACGATGCAAATATAACGACACCCTCTCTTACGCTTGCATCTTCATAGTATGACATACGTTTTGCAACTTATTGTTCCGTATTATTAAAGTAACCTATGCTGCTACGCTGCTTGCATGCAAAAAGCAGTGTTCGGTGATCACAACAGGCATGATGAGCATGTCAGAGTATCTAGAGGCGCACACTTTTTTATCTAGAGGCGCTAGGCAGAGCTACCGCGGCAGTTATCCCGTCACATATTTAATGTACGGTGATAACAAATGATCGGCCGTTTTTCAGCTATAGACTATGGTACAGTGTGGTGGTGTTTCTGGCCGAGTCTTTTGAGGGACAAAATTAGTTTTCAAAGTATACAGCGGCTTGTCACAAAGCACAGCTGGCGCTTTCGGCTTCATACCCGCTGTCTCTGGTGACACGTCACATGCACAGACATACACTAGTAGGGGGACATCGGCTCTGCTTTAGAAGAAAGGAGGCTTGTTTAGCATGAAACTCATGTTCTTTTTAAGTCGCATTTCTTTTGCTTTATATATACTGGTGTGGCTCGTTGTGCACTCTTATTGCAAGCCAACTTATCAAAACCTGTTTCGACTTTTCTGCACTCCTTATTATAAAATTTAGAGACTAGTAACTTTGGCACTTGAGCACAAATAAGTATATTGCAGCTAAAAAAAAGCGAGAGCGTTAGTAAGCTGTTGCAGCTCCAGCAAATGGCGCGTTACAATTGTTTTGTTACCACAAGCGTATCCCTAATGAGCCACGGCTATTTCGCAAATTACGTGATGTCAGACCTAGAACAACCTCCCCAGACCTAGAACATATACGAGTAGCCCGTACCCTTTTAATGAGTTAACACAACGTGCGATATGTACAACCTTAGTATCAGCCGTTGGTTTGCCCTACGGAGATTCACGATAGCGTGATGTGCCCCTATTCGCTAATGTGCATTGTAGACATTGTACTTGCCCTATATCATAAGCGCGAGACCATCTCTTCGTAATAATCATTGGTCTTGTGCGGCCATATTATACTATCTGCGTGTTCGAAAAATGCGATTGCCGGCGGTAGTTTTCACAGATTTCAAAGCCACTAGACCACCACATCTCGACGTAATATTGCCACTACACGATTCCAACAATACGCCGTCGCTCTTCGCACGCTGGACAGGCGTTCGGTTCACCGGCGACAAAGATATGCACCTTATACGACAGGTCAAGTGGCGTGTCGTTATATCGACAGGCACGCCACAATCAGAGTCACTGATAGCGCAAGTGCCAAGGGGAGCACGTGCGTGGTCCGCCGGCGATATCGAAAACAACCATCGGAGCAGCAAACGCCGACTTTCCGGCTTCCGCACGTTGCCAGAAGATGTAGCGCGTGCGCACTCCTCCACGCCGTAGTGGACACGTTACTAGTTCACGACGCCGGCGCGAAACTACATCGCGAACTATGTCGTAACTAACACTGCTCAAAGTTGTTGCTAGAAGCGGGCAGACATTCAGAAGACGCAGTAGCGTTGGTATAGTTGTCCACCAGCGAACATTTCTAGACGTCGGTGGGCGATTGCCGGGGCTTGGCGAACGGTGGTGGTCTCGCCGGCGCGAAACTACATCGCGAAATAGGTCGTAACTAACACTGAACAAAGTTGTTGCTAGAAGCGGGCAGACATTCAGAAGACGCAGTAGCGTTGGTATAGTTGTCCACCAGCGAACATTTCTAGACGTCGGTGGGCGATCGCCGGGGCTTGGCGAATGGTGGTGGCCTCGCCGGCGGTACGGGTCCGGGAAGGTGCTGCGGCCGGTGCACGCTGCAGTTGAGCTCGGGCAGGAACGGTGTCTGCCGCGCGGCGCACGTAGGGCTGTGTTCGAGCTCGCGAAGCGGCAGTGACAGGCTCCGTGACGCCTGGCCCGCTCGCCGAGAATGGCGCCGGCACAGGATCACCGTGATCACCACGCACAGAAGGACCACGCCGGCGCCGGCCCCGCAACCAGCCAGCAGCGGTAGGTTGCCTGCGAGTGTACAGGACGGGCGCGTGTTAATAAGAGAGTCATAACTTCCTTAGACCTAGAGATCGTTAAGGAGTATAGTTGCTCTTCAAGAGTACAGATTTTTGGGCTGGTACATTCTTGGTTCGGTACATTCAGTGAAACCATAGCTCGGACAACACAGGTACCAAGAAAGAGGACAGGATATCATGTCCTCTACTTGGTCCCTGTGTTTTCAGAGCTGTGGCTTCACTGAATTGCTCTACAAGTCAGTTCTTGTTACCGAATGGGCCGGTAGAAACGAGAAAAGCTAATTTATTGGCGATATATAGGGATTAAATCAATGAAGTGGCTGTTTGGGCGCACCGGTAAGGCATGACGAAACTTCGAGCGCGATACGAAACTACGACGGCGAAGAAGACTGGCGACACGCGTGCACTAACTTGCAACAGTATATTGTGAATGCTTTGCGGTTCTCAATAAAGTACTGCAAGCTAGCGCACATGTGTCTCCCGTCGTTTTCCCTGTCCTCGTCTTGCTGTGCGCTTAATGGCTTCGTGGGATGAGATGCTGATGGTGGCACCTACGCTTCCTTAGTGACAGTAGCCATGTCCTAGCTTTTCCGGTCGTAAAAACCGTCGATGATGACCAAGACACATGGGGTGAAAATATGACGGCGTTCGATGCACTTATGCTGAAGCTACGTCTTCGATATTCATGTCAGCTCGATGTATTAGAGTCCTACATCACGGGCCCTTTTCGCCGTCTAATACGACACATTCGTCTCGTTGAAATTTATGTATCTTTCGCAAACGCTGCCGAAAATATTCTGCATAAAGCGTTGCCACTCATTTACACATGCATGCAATTTTTTAAACAAAGAACTACTTCATAAAATCACTTCCAAGTCAATTTTTAAAAGCCTCATGCATACCACTGCCCGATATGCGACGTTTCCGACACACTAGCACACCTAATACTCGAGTGCCTGTGGCGTCACCAAGATGCCGATAGCAAGCCCGCAACGACATCACACTCATCAACCTCCTCGCTGAGACGTGGGAGGCCAAGATCTCCGCACGGGACCTAGACGACCATTGCGTACTCGTCGCCAGAGCCCATGAGGCGATCGTGGCCAGAGGCCTCCTGGACTGAGGGACCCTCCCATCTAGGGTGACCCCGAGCTTACGACCTCGGGAACACTGTTTTGGCAAATTAAAAGTTTATTTCATCATCATCATCATTATCATCATTATCATCATCATCATTTAAAAGCACCCCAACTGCGTACCCTGAGATTGAGGAGGCTATGGTGCGGAGTTTTCCTATAATGTGGGCCGCACGTAATTGGAACAGTATGCTTCGGTAGATTATTTACCGAAATGCAGTGCGACAAAAAGAATACAGCAATAAAAGCATACAGCAAGTCGTGTGTAAAGATAATATAACCGAGGTGTAAGAGTGTCCCCTCCATCTGCAGAAATTTGACCATTGCCTTCAAGCGCAAGCTGTTGGCTTGAGCAGGCATCCATTCGAGCACGGTAAAATTGAGAACAGTACGACCCGGCGTACGCATAAAGGTGGAAGGCTTTCCTTGGTGCGTCACAACCAGCAAATTAACAGTAGAGGACTCGCGTGCTTTGTATGTTGCATCGACACAAGCCAGCGTTATCTTCTCGGTCATACCGGAACGACATTAACGCTGATAGGTCTGGCTATTTATGTGTCGTCGTGTACTCATTACTTCATGTATGGAAACGTTTGCGTGAATTCATGAGTATAAAACCCTGTTGTGTCGGGGTAATGCAAACAAATGCAAGTCTTGGCGTATCAAAGAGATGTGGTGCGTTTCTGGGGTGTCATTGTACATATACCGGGCTGCTCTCCCATTCGTATACGCAATAGTAAGTATGTGCCTAAAGGACCCTCCATAATTCTTACGAGGATTTTACGGGTTCTCCTTCATTTGTTTATTCTAGGTACGTACACCACTGTCGCCGTAATCAAACACTGATTTCTCAGATGTCACCGCAGCCTGTGTGTTTTAGCTGTGTCCCGTATTTGCGCTATCCGCGAATGAAAATTTGGACCTGCGCAGTAACTCGATATTTCTAGCGGAAGATTTTCAGTGTACGCCGTAAGCGATTTAACGGCATATGCATTCGTAATGAATGTGGTTAACTGTTTAATAAGCTTAAGGAAGCGAAATATCGTAAAATTAGGGTCTCAGGGAAAAGACAAAACAATTCGAGACATTTTATTTAGGTCTGAATCGTCGAGTGCTCGCTGAAGCTGCTTTAAATAATTCCGATCCTTTGAGAGATATCTTGTCTGAAAACACCAAAGGTATCACGACGTTTTACGAACCACAGGTCTCCTCGATCTGGCTGCTCTTTCTGCGCTAGTTAACATAACTGCCGAGCCAGTGCCGCGCCAGTTCTTGCAGTGTGAGTCTATCAAGCGCTTTCGGTGCACTGGTCAAAACGAGGACAAACGTGCAAAGAAGGGTGGGCGTTCGTCTTATTGCGGCCCCCGTTTTGGTGTTGGCATTTGTCGTGTGCTTTGACAAGTGCATGGTATTGGTACATGGTATTACACTAGCTCAACACTGCAGTTATTAATGTGAGAACCGCGCTCGCCTATCATGGGAAACGCCGCTGTTTGGCCACGGAGCCGTCTGCTGCATAGCGCGCCAGCTGCCTTCCACTACTTGCACGAGAAGAGAACTCGCGGGAAAGCTAGTGCTGAAGTACACATGAACTCGAGCAGCACGAGGTCCAGTGGAGTGCCGAAGTGCAGGTGGCGCTAGTTGCACTGGCAACTCGAGTGCGAGAGTACTGCGTCGCGTGTACACTGGGGCAGATAGTGCAGACAAATCGAGGAGACTTCACGGTGCTGCGAAACGATGCGTTTACCATTTGAGAAACGTGCCCACTAGATGTCGTTAATTAAAGCACAATTTTACTTTTTTTCTTGTACGCTCGGTATACAGGTTTCAGCAATGTATATGAATCGTAAATCACGTATGGAAAATGTCGCTCCACTTTTGCTTGGAATCGGTTTCGCTCCCGCAATCATGTTGTGAGGGGCTTCAATACGTGCGTTGCGGCCGTATAGGCCACCTACGACTGTCGCTTATTTCGTAAGTGGCGCTTGGGCAGCAACACTTTCCGCAACACGCTCTGCTTTTGTCTGCGCACTTCCTCTTCACTTTCTGTTTTTCCCTCGCAGTGCCGTCAATCTAGGAGCAGCGATTTACAACAGAGTGGAGGGAACGGAGTTGCAAACTCTCGCAACAGAACCCAATGCCGACGCAAACAATTAGGGTGGCTCTGATAAGAGCCGTTGATGGGTGTTGCTGGCCCGAGGTACGCCTACTTAGAGCTGGTGTACTTGGTGACGGCCTTGGTGCCCTCGGACACCGCGTGCTTCGCCAACTCGCCGGGCAGCAGCAGGCGCACGGCAGTCTGGATCTCCCGGCTCGTGATGGTCGAGCGCTTGTTGTAGTGAGCAAGACGCGACGACTCCGCGGCGATACGCTCGAAGATATCGTTCACGAAGCTGTTCATGATGGACATGGCCTTGCTGGAGACTCCAGTGTCGGGGTGCACCTGCTTCAGCACCTTGTAAATGTAGATGGAGAAGCTCTCCTTCCTGCGGCGCTTCTTCTTCTTCTTATCCGTGGCGCGCACATTTTTCTGGGCCTTGCCGGCCTTCTTCACGGCTTTACCAGAGGGCTGCGGAGGCATCGCGACCGATATCCGCTATCCGCAACCGACAACTCACGGGAGCAGAATGCGACCCGAAAAAAAACGCGCGGCGCTTTTATTTGGGGGAGGGGTGTTCACGAGAGCAGCGGAAGGCGCGCGTCCCATTGGTTCGCGCGGCTTCTCCCTCTCGCACCCTCCTTCGGCGCCGCTCGACGATGGCGGGTACGACCGACGATGGTGGTAGTAGTAGTCGAGCGCAGCTCTCAGTAGTACGAACAGCTCTTTCTTTCCTCGTCTTCGTTTCAAACCGAAAGCACCACCATGTCCGGACGTGGCAAAGGCGGCAAGGCGAAGGGCAAGAGCAAGACCCGTTCCAGCCGCGCGGGGCTCCAGTTCCCCGTGGGCCGTATCCACCGCCTCCTGCGCAAGGGCAACTACGCTGAGCGCGTCGGAGCGGGCGCCCCAGTCTACCTGGCTGCCGTGCTCGAGTACCTCGCCGCCGAGGTGCTCGAGCTGGCGGGCAACGCCGCTCGTGACAACAAGAAGACCAGGATCATCCCCCGTCACTTGCAGCTCGCCATCCGCAACGACGAGGAGCTCAACAAGCTGCTTTCCGGCGTCACCATCGCGCAGGGCGGCGTGCTGCCTAACATTCAGGCCGTGCTCCTCCCAAAGAAGACGGAGAAGAAGGCGTAAGCGGGCACTTGCGAGGCTACCGGTCGGTCAGCAGATAACACTCCTACTCTTCCTGCTCTCACCCATACATTACAAAAATGATTCCATAACTGTATAAAACTCGATTTCAAACGGCCCATCGCTTATATATATACGTGTTTGTGTGTGTGTGTGTGTGTGTGTGTGTGTGTGTGTGTGTGTGTGTGTGTGTGTGTGTGTGTGTGTGTGTGTGTGTGTGTGTGTGTGTGTGTGTGTGTGTGTGTGTGTGTGTGTGTGTGTGTGTGTGTGTGTGTGTGTGTGTGTGTGTGTGTGTGTGTGTGTGTGTGTGTGTGTAAGCCGATCGTATGCTTGTCAGAACATAAAGCAAGTACTCGAAATTCTAATGCAAGAGAAATAGGCACTGATAGCGTTATTATATATCCAGACACTGCCGCCACTCTGGGCCCTTCGTGTATACATATGTTTCTTTCAGTATATGTGAGCGTAGGGCTGGCATAGAATTTATCGCCTTTTCCTGCATATATATTCCGATAAAGAAAACAACCTATATATATAGTGGTAGCTCTCCCGTAAAAAGGAGCAAGAAAGAAAGAGAGCTGCCATAAAGAAAGCACGCCACGTCGAGAATACAGCTTTGAAATTCCCAGGTAAATTATTGAAGCAGGCGTCAGTACTTGCAGTAGCCTCGAAATTAGATAGCTCGTATAAAGCGAGATTCCCGGGAAGTGCATTAGCTTCGCTTCATCACTCACGTGCCGACTTGGGCCGCCGGTGCGGCGCGTATCGGTCGGGCTTACCGCGGCTCGCTCCTGCTTGAAGTCCACGGCGGCGCGGCGCCGATAGACATAATTATGCGCATCGGTTGTTGGCGCTGCGCATTTTGGGGCTCGCTATACAAGCCCTGCCAAAGAGGCTCGCTCACTTCGATCAGGCAGCGGCGGACTACACGGAGGGAAAGCGAGGCCAGGTGGGAAAAAAAAGGGATAGGTTTTTGGGGAAAGCGTGATCTTGACTCCCCGCGGAGCAATTTATCACGGGTTTACGACGTTAGCCGAGGTTTACCGGGAGAGCGATGAGCGGGTCTTCCCGAAACGGGAGCGCTGCACTGTGGCAGTGTCGGAGCTAAAGCGACTAGGTACGGATTTATGGAAGCCTGCGTTTTTGGATACTGACCGGCTCGAAGGCAACAGCTGATTATACCGCGAGGAGCGGAGTTGGAAATTTTTCAACGTAAAGCATTGCAGCACTGCGTTCTTTGTAGTATCTTCTCATTGCATGAAGTCATTTACACTATAGGCTGCCATTTCTCTCTATCTTCCTGCCACAATGCATTGTCGGTGTCGATGCATATTGACCCGCTTAATGCCAGCCTAATGGACTAAAACGCACGGCGGTATCTGAGTTGAAAGAAAAAGCCTCCTCTCTCTGGCCAGCATAGTGATTAGAAAAAAAGCATCTCTATGAGTGCAAATCACCCTAAGCACTTTGTTTTAAAGCTGAAACCGCACCACAGTTTCAGAAGTGCCAGGAAGCGCTCTACTTTGAGTGCACGTCATTAAGATGTCACTTGCACTTTGTAGGATGAAAAGAAAGAAAGAAAGAAAGAAAGAAAGAAAGAAAGAAAGAAAGAAAGAAAGAAAGAAAGAAAGAAAGAAAGAAAGAAAGAAAGAAAGAAAGAAAGAAAGAAAGAAAGAAAGAAAGAAAGAAAGAAAGAAAGAAAGAAAGAAAGAAAGGACGTCACACACCTCCAAAGTTCATAATAGCATTAGGTCAGGGGCGTAGCCAGAAATTTTTTTCGGGGGGGGGTTGAACCATACTTTATGCATGTTCGTGCGTGCGTTTGTATGTGTGAGTGTATATATACACAAGCAAAACTGAAAAATTTCGGGGGGGGGTTTGAACCCCCCCCAACCCCCCCCCCTTGGCTACGCCCCTGCATTAGGTCATGGAAATAGAACATTGCTGTCACACGGGTGCTTGAACATCCATGTGATAAGGGTGTTTTGAATTCAACACCGTTGCTTTGGTTGGGTGTTACTGCGCTCCCTTTGCTGTGGACTTACACTATAAGCTTTACCACCCTTTTGGGTGCCCATATTTTAGAGTTTAATAACGTCGAGAAGCAACGAGATCGTCCATAGTAGGTGAAGGCGCAGAAAGTACGCTCCCATGCGATAGCCATTTCATGCGCAGTTTTACCTAATTAGGGACTACACGATCCCGAATTCTTGGATATCGAGTAGGTGTGGTGTATGCGATGTTTTGCCGGTATGATAGATCTTTCTACTCACACTTATCTTCATCGCTGAAGTCTTCGCCGCTACAGTTGGGCAGTCCATCGCATACTAAAGATCTATCGATGCAGTACTCTCTCGTTTCGGTACAACTCCGAGATTCCGAGTTCATGCAGTACTGGCTCTTGGGACAGGTGTACTCCTTACAGACGTCTGCAAATACAGAGAACAAGAACATAAGCAGCCATACTTGTTGTTCATTTGGCGGTTCAGGAACGCTGCTTGCCTTCGTGAATATCAACAGTGACAAGAGTAGATGCTTTCCCTACTGTTTCCCGACAACAGACAAAAATATAACTGTTTGCTAATGAAAGATTCCGCGCACTATTCCGGTATGTTGAAACGCAATCGAGAAGTCAGAAAGCAGAGTAGGTTTTCGCGAGTGACTGCTCGGGAGCACGGGCTCCGGCAGATAATTATGTGGTTGCCAAACGCAGTTGAGGCCTCTGCGCGAAAGCAGAGATCATGCTAGCAATGCGGGTACTCGAGAGAACAAAAACGAAAGAATGCCTTGTTTTTTATAGCCGTTACCTATTCCTATTAGAATTGTACATTTATGCTCACGGCAGGTTTCCGTATAGAGCTGTTTATACTTTTTAAGCGGGTCTGTTTTACAGTAAAAACCCAAAAATATTATAGCAACAATGACGGCATTGGGAACAACAGCGAGCACATTCCTCTCTTATCGGAATGATTCCCAATTCATACAAACCTGTAACGCACTGTCACCACTCGGACAACCTCAAGCGGTGTTTGAGCAAATCTGCGTCATCATATCATATATACTCGTTCAGTTCGGATGAACCGCTTCGTTTTTCCGCTGTTGTCACTCAGATCACGTAGTGCAGTGCCCATTATTCTCGAATTTACGACACTCAGTGTTTCCGGAGCAATACCCGGTTTCTGAGTGTCACCTATTATGCACGAGACTGGGTGCCGCTGGAGAAACATGCAGGCTTCCAGATTACCTTCACACTGCGCTCAAGCATACCAGACTGGAATTATTATTGTATGCTAATTTTGAGTTCATTGTACCCTCTGCAACACTACAGTGAATAATCTCAGTGCTCGGCGCAATATGACCTCCACAACAAAACTTCTCAAAAGCAACATCGTTGGCCCTGCAAAGACATGTCCTCTTGTCAAAATGTTGACTGAAGCGACACTTCCTGCTCAGGCATTCGAAATCGCTCGTTCTGTAGTTTACATGTGCTAAACGACCATATAACTCGATCTAACGAAGTGTTTGAAACGCTCGAATTATTTCGTTAAATCTTGAATTTCATAAAATTTAGAAAGGAATTTTTTCGGCTCTTCGAGATCTAAAGTTGTAAGGTAGCGACAACAAAAAGCTACCAGTCCATTGTTCTTGCCACCAATCTACCCCTGCGCATGTGAAAAGTCCCTGAGGGCGGCCGGAGGGCGGCCCTGAAATGGAGCCCCTCATGTCGTCCGGACATAGGGGGCACCATGTCTGGGCGATGCAGGCCAGAAAGACGGCTTCGTGAAGCAATGACGGCCGAACGGTATGCGGAGATGCGGAGAACGAATGAAGTGATTGTGCGAGCAGGCCGAGCCAGAAATTTGCAAGTAGGCGATCAATGCGATTAAATCACGAAACCAACCACCGCCGCCCGTATACCACCACTCTAGACATAAGAGCGCTACCCACTGCTGAGTCCATTGTTTCGTGCATCTATGGACGCGGCGTGCAGCCATGTTTTAATGCAACAGCGTTAGAGCGCACGCTCGTAGAAAGACTAATCTGTGCAAAACTGGAAGGAAAGCGCCGCTTTCTTATTCAGGTATTTCTGGAAAAACCTCAATAAATTGGGTGGCGGCCAAGCCAGTTCGTTAATTCGGGTTGATGAAAACAGTGAGCCTCATGGGTATTTGCTGGGAATCGAAATTTCTTCATTAGATCGGGACCTTCGTAAAATCGAGTTTCGTTAGATAGAGTTTTACCTGTATTTCATAAAATACGTTCGTTACAGCATATTAAGGGAACGTGCTTACACAGTGCTCCATAATGTAGTATTTTGTCGAATGCTATCAGTGGAACGCCATGCTTCAAAAAGTGTTTGTCAACACTGGTAACGTTATGTTTGCTGAAGTGAAGTGTTAGGGCCATTAAAACTATACAAAACGGTCCTATGACTCATAAAATATTGAAAATTAAGGGGTTCAAGATATTGCAGGCTCTGCTAATATACTGACCTTTTGGTTGAAACGTTACGGCCGTCCACACAAGCTTGAAGCCAATTATCTGGCCCGGCTGCTTGATAGGAGAAGCCACGGTTGTTCGTAATCTGAAAGAAATCGCACTGTCAGGTATTGCACACGTGTGAAAATTTCTCACTTATAAGGCGCAGTTGTATATACGGTAAATATAAGACTGTAAGTTGTTAGCCCCATCTAAATGACTGGTGTTGGGAATACGCTGCGTCTACGAATTAGAGAGACACAATATGCAGGCCAGAATATCAACCTTTAGTGCGAATAAAAGAAAAAGCACGCAGCAACTTCTAAGGAGGGATTGTCCAAGAGACCTAATTCTATAGTGAAAGTCCTCGTGTGTCCATCCATTCATCCACTCGAACACGATGCACCAACAACAAGACTATGGCAGTGACGACGGAATGACAACCACGGCGGCGCCACAATGAAACTTTCTCGATCAAGGAATTACGAGGAAAAATATAGGGACTGTTTGATAACATTCTTATCTTCGTGGAAAAGGCAGGGTTTACACAAGTGCGCGCATCAAATTTTCTATGATTTACATCACGTGAAGTTGCATCGTTGGTACTGAAGAAAACTATTTGTAATACGTGGTAGAGAGGTTTTAAAGATTTTTCCTTTTTAAATTATTTGAGAATATTGTTTGTTTCACCGAAAAAAAAATTTGTTCTCAGCGGCAAAGTGAGCGGCTGCCGCCGCTCACTTCGCCGCATCATCAGCTACGCTGTATGATGTAGGGTTAAAACCCACTTGTCTGTACTACAGTGATTTGTGCTTGCCGAAGGGTAACAACTTGGAGCACACGATTTCTAATCATTAATCGACAGGCATGTGTGTTTCTACGTGTTTGTTCCTGTTTGGGCGTCTTCTGCACAGTGTGTTGTTAGTTATCTGAACTCCTGTACAAAACATTGGTGTTTGCGGGAGCTTTGTTTGCTTTTGTGTGTTGCGACGTTTTTCGTGATTACATTTTGTTTATCCCACAGCAAGATGGAGTAGCGGGTGTCACGTAAAGGCGTTATTCTCTACTACAGAGGATTTCATTTTAAATAGAAAGGTGTCGTCGCCATTCTGGGCTTTTACACGAATTTGTTTTGTAGGTCGTCACTAAGTAAAATTTACACATTCACGAAGCACGGAATGCGTCTACAGGTGTGTTTTCCGGTGTGAAAGCGTACTGCTGCATTGTTCCTTTTGTTGTTACGCGCACAAATTGACAACGTTAGCAGCCTAAAATGGATGTATTTAAACGCATTCAATAATAATTTCGAGTCTTATTTTATTACGAAGAAAGCAGATAATGTCAGTGTACATTGCAAAAAAAAAGCAATTTAAAAAAAGCCATAGCAACATTCTGACTCACCTGACAAGAATTCTGTTCCTCTTGGACAGCTCAGTTTTCTCATCAGTGTTCTTGTAGTACTTGAGATCGCCGCAATAGCGTTTGAGCTGCACAGGATTCACCTTCAAGTTCGAGTAACCGTCGAAAATGGCAAGCTCCGCTTCGCCACAGTTCGCTGCGGAATTAGAAAGATAACACCTTTGATGAATAACTCAGCAACTGAGACATGCAGATTTTGTGTTCCTATCGTGAGAAACTCATTTTCACCAGCTTAAACGACATGGGATTTCCTTGTGGAAGTTGTAAATGAAAGTCAATTTCTTTTGTTAAAGCGATGAGTGGAAGTATTTAATTATACTGGAAAAACTGTTTCCGGGAGCCGATGTGTTTAGTTTACTTCAGCACGAATCAGAAAAAAAAACGGTAAAAAATTAACTGAAGGAATGTGTGGCGTCCGGACAAAAAGACTTTGATATTTGCGTAAATATGAACAAATAAAATTGTACTAGCATAATGTCTTGCATTTCCTCTATAAAAATTCTTAATTTTTTATTAAAAAATTTTGTGAACATCAAATGGACTTTTTACTTTTTCTATTACGTGGAAGCAAATTGAACACACTCCTTATGCTACAGTCCCTTCAGTCCAATATAAGCTTGGTTTCCGAGTCGATCCTTACATTCTCTCCTTGAAGGTCGCAAAACTCAACTCATTGGAAGGGATTTTGTCGTGCTAACGCCAACTCTTCGCCCCAATAATACGGAAGCGCTCTAACTACGTCAGATAAATTTTAACTTTATTACACTGTATATGTCGTCAGGAGCGTAACTTTTCTGTCCCAATGTTGTTAATAAAATTGCTGCCTTCACGCGCTTGTTGTGCCAACATGGGCGACTTGCTCTTTTGATATCGCCGTATTTGCACAGCGCAAATGAAACGAGGACATATGACATGACACAAGAGATACGCTCTATTCAACTAAACTGCTTTTTTTTAACTGTCTCGCTGTCTCCAAACATTGTGAGCGACTCACCCGTGAAATTACAAAGGCTGATAAGATACAGCAGCTGGGTGGGCATTGCACCAGCTTGCTGTCCATTTTCCTCAACAAAAAAGAGGAGTATCTGACTGTGATGCTATATGAAGTGTGATGTCATGCACATGTTTTCTATACTCTTGTCGCGTCCATATCTCGTGCATATATTTCTATCTGTTTCACCAATAATGTCTAGTTGATGTCAGCGCCTGCTTTGTCCCCGTTCCATTTGCGCGTTACAATCATGTTGATAGTGCTCTTTTACCTATTAGTTATCTTGAACATCGCTAGAGTCTTTATGGGGCAGATGTATTTATGCACAATGGGTTTCACTTTGCTTCCTAGCATTTTACATCATTTAAAGAATAATAATAAGTGTATGGGTTTAACGTCCCGAAACCACGACATCAATATGAGGGAAGCCGTAATGGAGGGCTCCGGAAATTTTGACTGACTGGGGTTCTTTAACATGCACCTAAACCTAAGTACACGGTCTTCAAGCATGTTCGCCTCTAGTAAAAGAAGGGAGTCAGGTAAATGATATTCCATGAAACGTGAATTATGACCTCAAATCTTGTTTTTTACGGGATTTTCTCGTGTGACTTACCAATGCTGCCCTTTAGCTGGAGCTCTAGGACGCGGATATAAATGTGCTTGTCATAGTCGACACGTATGAGCCAGTTGCAGTCGACGTCCTTGGGGAAGGTCTCCGGGTAACCCGGAGACACCAGGTCACCGCCCACGCCAGTCAGCGTGCCGCCACAACCGGTCACGTTTCGCGTGGATTGAGGCGGGTGAATGAAACCTGTGACAAAG
Source organism: Rhipicephalus sanguineus (assembly GCF_013339695.2). Classification (NCBI taxonomy): domain Eukaryota; kingdom Metazoa; phylum Arthropoda; class Arachnida; order Ixodida; family Ixodidae; genus Rhipicephalus; species Rhipicephalus sanguineus. Next base: position 104,826,569 of record NC_051181.1, read on the forward strand.
TGAAGCGCACATTCTTTTGTAGCGGATGAACAAAAGAAAAAAGGGAGCGAATCCAGAGACCTTTTACGCTGTCATAATTCGCAACACAAGTTTTCAGGCAATGGTGACATATATGTGTGTGTGTGTGTGTGTGTGTGTGTGTGTGTGTGTGTGTGTGTGTGTGTGTGTGTGTGTGTGTGTGTGTGTGTGTGTGTGTGTGTGTGTGTGTGTGTGTGTGTGTGTGTGTGTGTGTGTGTGTGTGTGCGCGCGCGCGCGCGTGTGTGTGTGTGTGTGTGCGCGCGCGCGCGCGTGTGTGTGTGTGTGTGTGTGTGTGTGTGTGTGTGTGTGTGTGTGTGTGTGTGTGTGTGTGTGTGTGTGTGTGTGTGTGTGTGTGTGTGTGTGTGTGTGTGCGCGTGTGTGTGTGTGTCAGTGAGCACTTGCGGACGAGCACCTTCGTGAATTGGGCCCGTGTTAGTCATCGTAATTGTACCCTCAATGTCACTTTACACAATAAAAAGGTTCGTGAGGTACCTTAATTCACCCAACTCGATGGGAATGAGAGATAGACTAAACAAGTGAGCAGAGAAACTGTAACACGTTCGGACTAATTACAAGCGCTGCAAGTGCTCACTGAGGTCTCATTTCTTTCTTATTGTTATGTGTTGATGACTTTCCCAGTTTGGTGAGTTCGTAGGCTGGTAATTTGGACGCACGCATCAGTTTGAGGACTTCGTAATGCTGGCGATGTTGTTAGTTAACTGTACCAGGCACCTTTTTTTATACATGGTGAAAATACGGGACACACAAGGTTACAGCTAATGTGTGGGCAGAGTTTACATTGTTTCGCGCAATTGCTGCTTCTTTGCTCCTTTGTGCTGTGCCTACGTTTTGCCAACTGCGAAATTTAGCCCCTTGCTGTGCAGGCCTGCAAATTTCACCGTAATTAAGCATACTAAACAATGTGAAACCACTATAGAAAGGGACTTTGCAAAGTTAAATACACTGGGTTAAGATACAAAGCTGGGCGTGTAGCTATGTATGGAGGCTTGTGCAGCACTCACAAAAAATACGAGACACAAGAAGTGCACACGACAGCTTATGTCGTGTGCACTTCTTGTCTCCCATCTTTTTTTTCTGAGTTAAATACACGGGGTTCAAATACTAGTTCTTGTAATCAATTGCTTTAGTAGATTGCCTAAACCTCTATATTCGAGCAAGGTCTCAAACGGGCTTGTCATAAGCAGGCAATAAATACTTGTAGCTTAATTACAAGAAAATAAACTTCTTTTTATAGAGCTGCTCAATAAAAAATTCACAGGAAATAGGTTTTTCATTCTGCAGGGTCACACATGCCTTGTATGTTTCAATCATTTTGTAGATTACTATATTTCATGGCTGACATTATTTTTACTTATTTTTACGGATTACTTCTTCGAAGTCGTCAAGTGTACTGTATGGCGCTTATTAAATGAGCATTGTGCGGGAATGAAAGAGCCATCGCTACAATTTCGTCATCGAAACGAAGTAGATTGGCCTTGCTGTGCCGGCCATTGCGATACAAATAAATAATTTTTGTTCGAAGGCACCTGTCACGAATAATGATTTAAGATCAGAAGTATCGTCTGTGCGGCATGTGCCTAGATGGCGTTCGTGTGGCGATTGCGAATGGAAATACGGTTTTCTTGTAATATAACACATCCACTGCAGGGCTGATAGTAAACATTACCAAAGAGGAATCTGATCAGGTGGATTTATTGCATGTAAGCCTTAATCAAGAAAATTTACCTCTATTGTGAGCACACCACATAAGAATGCTGATGTGTTACATCAGCACATACTAACAAACCCCTAATTGTTCATAGGTTTTCATATTCTGCTTATTTGATATCCTTTGTTTGTTTGTTTACTGGGTGGTTTTCTTTTAGCGATAATATATTTATTGACAATTACGTCCATGCTTTATTAGATTTTATGATCATTACCAATGCACAAGTGACCTATGTGTTAAATGCACTTTTGTGTGCACTTTTTGAGTGCTTATCTTTAGAAGGACAGCACTCAAATTATAAATACCAGTTGCACCGTGGATACGATATGCACGGCATAAATGTTTCAAGTGACACATGATGCCGTAGTAATAATTTTAGCCATGAAATGATGTTTTAGGCGTCGTATCATGCAACCAAGCCCCTTGACGACGTGCTCAAGTCCGCAGATTGTCATCTCATAACTATTTTGAGGAGCCGCTCCTGATGGAAGCAAAACGAAAAGTGCTCCAGTGCGAAGTCATAGAAATCGCCAAGTTGGAGCGGACAAACATTAAGCTGCACTAAAATTGCAACAACATTATTCGTGATTGTGACAGCAGGCACAAAACGCGAGTGCAATGTAGATACTTGGCTCAAAGAGGCGGGCATTTCTGCGCACATCAATGAATCGTGACTGTGTGAGTCGATTGTTTTTTCTCTCGTAATGCTTCTTTCGTGTTTTCATAAACGCGCACGCATAAAGTGCAATGTAATGAGCGATTTGTCAACCTAGTAAATATATCGAGATGGCGAGTCGGATAAAACAATACAGAATTATACCGAAATTTCTCGAAAAAGCAATTTATATTGCATTGTACTTGCTTCTAGAAATATCTCATTCATATTCAATGTAATCTCTCAAACTACTGTCCATGCATTTCTTTAAGGGAAGCAACAAGATTTCTTCGTTCCGAGAACACGAGTTGAAACTCTGGTATAGAAGAGTACGAATACTTAGCGTAAAAAAGATGAAACGAACTTGGTTTTGCTTCCTTTTTTCTTCGTTTCTCGGTCACAGCGTGAACATTTGGTTTTTTCTTGCGCTTCCCATACACAGTGATCTGCGTATTTGTTCGGCAGCAAATACAATTTATTTCGCAAAATGTATAATCCATCCGCAATGAATTACTTTCGCTCTTACGTTACCACGACACACCGTCTTCGCGAAGTGTCTTAATGCTGTGGCAATTTTTCACGCGGAGCATCGCGACAGCGCATTTGAGAAACGGCGGAGCACGTTCTCGAAAACTCCTTTCTGCGTCGAGACAAAGCGCAGATTATTTAGTGTTCTGTACGGAATGAAAAAAAAATGCCGTCGCGTCGGGGGAGAACCTTTCATTTTGCGAAAGTTTCATTGCAGACATAAAATAGGTGACATCTGTTACTTCAATGAAACGACAAAGGTTATTACCATCCAGAATTGATGGCTAGCGCAGCCGGTACTTCCTTGTGCTACGTCGCGAGAAAGACCTCATTTTCGTTCTCCAAAAGCGAGGAATGTCGCAAGGCAAAGGTCGCGGAACAACGAGTAATGCTAGCTCTTAACGCGGTGCCCATCATCATAATCAATATTCCCCTTGATGACCTTCGCAACAACGAATTTTTTAAAACTTTATTCTTCTGTCGTTCGACACCTCTCCTTGCGTAAATGTCAGTACAGCAGGCAAAAATAATGTGCCGGCGGCTTACTTATTGATTTATTTGTTTGTCGCAGTGCGTCTATGTTCGCACTTTGAAGTTTATTTCGTTTCGTGCACTTCTTTATGGCGGTTTCTTATGAAACCTCTCATCTACCTGAATACGCGGCTGGCTTGGATTGACACTGTTCCTCGGATACATTTTTAGTCTTCGTTTTGACTTCTCCAAACACTGAAGCCCTTTTGTTCAGACGGCATTCAGATTGCTGACTTCGCGAATGGTGAGAAAGTGATATGGCGCGAGATGAAGAATACCGCACGGGGTGTTTCGCTTGTTTTCCCTGTTTCTTGCGCTTCTTGCAGCTGTTCCAGCGCGGCGCTCGTGACATAACGTCTTTTCGCAAGCTCTCCCTTATTTAGAGAATGAGAGATAATTTGGTCGCTCTCACCGACTTTATCATTTTTGGTGCCCCTGATTTATAAACTTGTGTGCCATTGTCTTAGCTATAGTTTAGTGGTCATAAATTACAACTCTGACCTCAATAACTTACTGCTGTAACTCTCTAAGGCGGATTTACATTGCGTTTTTTTTTTTCACTTTTAACAAAAAAAGCATGAATGCAATCATCCTCTTGCAATAACGAAGGTCCTCTTCACAGAAGGCTCTCAACTTTCTAAATCTTATTGCTTTTTCTATATCGGAAGCTGCTCCTCAGGTTTATTAAATCCTGTTCAAAGGAAAGCGTGAACATTTTAATATTAAAAATAAGGTTCTTCATCATTTATAATGGCGGTGTGCATAAAGGGTGAAAACCTCTGGAAAGTCCAGGCCGAGTATATCCGTTATTATCCATGTAAATAGCACCAGGTTTATTAAACCCTGCCCTAAGGAAAGCGTGTATATTTTAATATTAAAAAATGGCTTCTTCATAATGGCGGTGTGCTTAAAAGGTGAGAACCTCTGGACCGTCCAGGCCAAGTATATTCGTTACTATACATGCAAAGACGAAGTGCCTTGTATGTGCTGCGGCATGTTAAGGCAAGAGCTTTCGTATTAACAAGGTACTGAAACGAATACCTTATTCAAGCGTTCGGCCATCCTTATTGCTGCGTCTCTTCATGTTGGGCGTTCAGCGACGTCGAAGGTAAAGGTCATGCTTTGAACACTGAATCTGCAGATTGTTAGCTATGTCAAATAATAGATGGATGAACTTTCTTTAAACGATGTGTACACTGATAAAACACGGCGTTATCCTGGAGCAACAACCCTCAGTGGAGAAACAGAATGTTTTTTATCAATTTCTCTGCAACTTCACTGCCAACAGCCGACCAACACTTGTTCATGGAGCACATCCAGGCTGCTTCTCTATTTTATTAGGGATATAAATTGTACTAGTTGAGTATGGTTCACCGTAGAGAGAGGTAACACAAACGCACGCACAAAAGAAGAAATCTACCATTCGAGCGCTAGTGTAGTTCGTTTGTTCTTTTGTCCATGTCGTTTTGCTGTGGTATACCACCTACCACTCTATTGTGCCTACTCAATATTGTCCTTTTTTTTTGTAGAGCAGTTCAAAATGATTTCCTGTTAATAATGACACAGTTAATTATATTATTGATGTATTTGCCCACTGTAAATTTCGTCCTCGGTACCATGAGTTCAGGTTGCTGCTTGATTCACACTTTGTCTTTGAACTGTTTTTCAGTCGAGTATAGAGACAAACTCTACAAAGCCTACATCTTTGTAATTTGCTACGAGTCGCTATTTTTGCTTCATTACATCGGTTATTACATAGTAAGCGAATAGTTGTACATCCAAAATACAGTAAAAGTAAGCTTTAACAGGCTGTATTCATGGACCCAAGGGTTTTCTAACAAGTTTTCCGTAACACACCCACTGAATAGAAAATAAGCCTCTCAGAATTAAATGACATGACTTCGTAAACGAAATGAAGTGCATAAGAAACGCAGCCGCAATGCACCTCTGTGAAGCCGAAATCCCTCCTCGGCGTTATCGGATATACAATTATTAAAAGAAAGAAGTGTTGCTCGTGAAGGCATTGTTTCGTGCAACCTGCGCTGATTATTGATGGTAAAAAAATCTTTATAAAAAGTATTCTTGCATTTTATGTTGATCAGCCGAACCTCGATCAATGCCACTTGTTTGAGAATAGCTTTGTTTTCAATGCTTGAAGACATTTCGGTTGACGCCTCCACTAATGTTCACCGCCATAGTGCACTACTATTGGGGTTACAAACGATACGAAATCGCTTTACTCTAGCTAATTATCTACAACGTCCAATTAATTACCGTTAATCTCAGGTAGCGGCTTTTATTTCGTGTGTTTCAGTATGTCGTTACATATTTTTATCGCGGAACGACGATGCACACCAATTTACCCAACGAAGCGATCTTGGCAGCTGTGCAAAAATTTCAAGCTTCTGCATTTAAAACACACATTAAAGTTAGCTTACTTTGTGTATTAATGAGCCGCTACGCCTCACGGCTTCTGAAGAAGCTTTCCTGGAGCTCTCTAGGTACCTAATTAGAAAAGTCATTTTCGTCGACATTTAAGCTCGGTAATGGCGCACCAACAAATACAATAAAAAACAACAATGGCATCTGCGTTGCACAGAAAAAAATAATTGGAAATGGAGTAACAAGCCCGCGTGCTTACCGCCAAGCTCAACTAAACAAAAAAAACACATGTTATTCAGGAGCCGAATACATTCGCTTAAGGTTCCTTGTTCAATTAAGTTTGGCTGTACCACAGCTGAGAGACACGGAAAGAAAAAAAAGTGTTCGGAAAAAATTTGGCAGCGGTGGGATTCGAACCCACGCCCTTTCGGACTGGTGCCTAAAACCAGCGCCTTAGACCACTCGGCCACGCTACCGCGGGATGGGTGAGGTCACTTTGCAAGAGAAAATAGGCCTGCATGGCTGCCTTTGTTACGCCAGCCATGCGTTTCGTATAGCTTCCTCCGCTTAAAACCTTCATCTCCGCTTTGTATACGCAGGTACCTCTCATCCAGCTGCGGATTGCCTCGATGGAACAATAAAGATAACGATAACAATTCTGAGAGGCGAGCTACACTTGCACGAACGTTTGTTTCACAATGGAGAATGCGCGGACTGTGTATGACATTTCTATGCGCTTAAGATAGAGACACAGAAGACGCAGCACTCGTTTGTTCCCGCAAAAAAAAAAATATATTTTCCCAAGTTTATGGTAATCATAACGGCGCTCCCCTTTATACATTGAACGCACTGCTGTTTTTTAATGACTTATATTCTCCTTTCCGCTTGTCTGACGCCTGGAAATGAGAAAAAAAAATGTTTAGGCGGCCTTTCAAGCAGAACCGCCCATAGAGACATATCTGCACCAGATTTTTATTTTACACACACACGCACACACATATATATATATATATATATATATATATATATATATATATATATATATATATATATATATATATATATATATATATATATATATATATATATATATATTAGACACAAGCCAAGAAAAGCCAGCAGACAATGAGCTAAGAAAGGTATAGGGGACATCATTTGTAAGTATGAACTGTAGTGTCATAATTATGTCATAAATGGAAAGGCATTAAAGTGGATAAAAAGTCAACTTTACGCTGGTAGATACCGAACCTACGGCCTTCGTATAACGCGCCTCGTGCTCTACCAATTCGGCTGCAGCGGTTGTCGCTTTCCGATACATTTTATTGGGTACTTATCTTTTGTGTAATCCCGGGAGTGTATTCCTGGAAGCTTCACTGTCTGTTGGCTTTAACTGGATTGTATCTTACAAGGAAACAAGCCCTCGACCAATCCTCCTCGCTTTCGTTGTGTGTGTGTGTGTGTGAGTGTCTGTGTGTGCGTGTGGGGGGGGGGGGGGGGTGTCCTATACGCTCATCAAAATTTAGTCGCTTGCAGTCAGGTAAAATGAGGACCCCAGAGTAAGTCCTACTGCACCGTCCGGAAAGTTGGGCCGACATCTTTCACCGGCGAACTTGGAAGGACTCATCGAGAAAATGTCGCAGAAGCACTAAGAAGGGCACTCGATATTTCAAGCGAACACTTACTCTCGTCCGTGAACTGGTACATGCCGAAGAATCCAGTGCGCTCGTGGGCGTGGTTCGTCTTGAAGATGATCTCCATTCGCGGCTTCATGGTGAGAAGAGGCACGGGAACCTCGACACCGCAGTACCGCCCGACCAGCTGCCGCACGTTGGTCACGCTTATGGTGCTGATGTCCACGAAGTCGTTGAGGCACCTGCGCCCCGTTGTGTTCAGGTTTCACTCATACAAACCAAGTCACCCTGCGATAATGCTATGCCATGTTTACCGTTGAGAGAGTGTTTAAGTACCTCTCAGCCGTCCAGTTTTTAAACACGTTATACCATAAACCAAACTGCCAGGCTTTGCCAGAAAGCTTAGAAGAAACTTAGGCTGCTTTGTCCAGTTGGTTGGTCATGACAAGAGAAATACGCTAGCCCTCGTGTGGTATTTTGTGTCCTTCGTTCCCAGTTTGCGCTATTCTTCAGGTTTTGCCAGAAAGCTGAAGAACCTTAGGTATTCGAATGCCTCAAACCCTGAAAACCTCTTTTGCTGAAGTATTGCTCTGTTTGCTGAGTGCAGGCAACAGGCTATTATTCGTAGTAATTGCATCACCATTGAAATTCTGAACAGAAACTCCATTTGTTTAAAGACAGGCTATTTGCACCTTCGTCTATCAGTTCAACCACTCATGCTGTTTCGTTCTGGCCATTTCAGTTGCAGTAGTTCTCGTACCTTTGAGATAAACGTGCCGTTGCGCCATAAAAAAAAACGCAAACATCAATCAGTTATTCATTCATACAAGACGCACTATAGGCAGCGAACGAGCTGTGGCGACAGTGCAATGTTTTTTTTTTTTTTTTATGCTGCATTGATACTGTTCCGGCTTTATGCTCATGAAATACCTGGCAAGTCAGCTAGCTTGATCATTTAATATTAAAAATCATTATGAAGGCGATCACTCGGAAAACGTTTCACATGTAGCAAGAAAAGCCTTTAAGGAACATTACGTGAGGTAATTTTCGACAGCCTCAAATTTCATCAACTCCACCCCATCCAGGTCATCACCGAAAGGCCTTTACTTCAAACTGCGAAACGTTAATCAGGCATTCCCGTTGGCAAACGGGAAGCGAAGAAGTGTCAGCGAGGTTTGCATGTCTGAAAATAATTAACTTCTTCTTCGGCGCCGTACAAAGACGCCTGAAGGAAAGGTACTAACAAGTGTGACATTCCTTAATCTAGTGGACATGTAGTTAGGCAATGACTGGTGCTTTGAATGTTGGAGACAGTTTCTCAATATTTGCAAATGGCTTTCGCTTCTAACGCTATGCAGCTGTGGCGACACAGTGCGCACAAACCGGCGCAGCCTCCGCCTCGTCACTATCTAGGCCGGCGTGACACGGCTGCATGCTACACCACGCCTCAGATAAGGGACAGCGTCACCGGAGACTTATGTCACCGACGGTGCCTATAAAACCAAGCTGCCAAGCTCAGAAGAGCTCATTCCTTCGCTACCCGACCGAGCGCAGCGTCGGTATGCTCGCCCCGCTGCTGCTACTCCGTTAATAAACAGTTGTTACGTTTTATGTTGGGATGCGTCCTTCCATCGACACGGCATCCCACATCTGGTGACCTGGTCACGACACGCTCTGGACGTCTGGTACGCCTCCCAGATTTCTATAGACCCTGAGGGCTCTGCACAGCTAAAAGCAACGTTCAAAAGCCAGTGTGCGACGAATCGGAAACGAAGCTATTACTATTATTAGCCATTACCTCAACCTTATAATTGTTAATAGTACATTAATCTGCAGTTCTTGCCTAAGCAGTTCCAGTAACCCTTAACGACAAACGAAGCGTTTATAACTGATAAATATGTGTGAGGAAATCAATGGCTCACGAAGCAAAGCGGACAAGTGTAGATAATCAGCACTGTATTTTACTGTGCTCTTTTTCATTGATATAGAGTTTAGAATCAGTTAAAGGTGCGCGCATATGTTTTTTTGTTTATTTTATAATACTAAATATTTGTATTTGATCTGCAAGAGGCTTTGCTTAACTAGTTTTAAAGAGCTGTGAACTCCGACAGGGAACTATTAATAAAGCAGGCAGTCACAGCATTACACGAAGAACATTGTCTGGAGGGCAACTACTGCAATAATATTTTCAAAGCGACCAGATATAAAAAGAAGTTATATAAGCATTTTCATGGTTAAAATATAGAATGAACTGAAACAGCTCTGGGATCTATTTCCTACGCAGAGCAAGTGATATATCGCTACATATTAAAATAAAGCGGCCTGTCAGCGTAAGACGTTTCAGTATCGCTGAAGGAGAACTTGCGTCAGCGTTCCCTCGTCAAATTTGTAATTACTTCAAAACGTTCAATTTTCCATTTCATTCACACAAGTGTTAGATTTTTTTTTTTTTTACTTATAGCCTACGATAGTTTATGATAGCCGCGCAAAGTGTTCGTTTTCTAACTGTAACATTAAATTAAAAAGGCACCATCCAGACTTTTTTTTTTCGAGGTGCTCAATCCTGAGAGTAACATTTCAATATCAAGTGGTGAAATTCTTGTAACCGTTTCACTTCGAGATATCGTTACATTACTATAAATGCTGCGCAGAACTGTTGTTCTAATTTATCGCATTCTAATTGATTTTTGAGCACTACTTACATTCGTCACTATTATTGAATTTCGTTGATAGTCTCGTCGGCTTTTTCTAATGAGTGCTGTGCACTGGAAATCATGCTCCCTGGGATACCATAACATTTCTCTCAAATGAATGCCAACATTTTTGCGGCTGCCGTGCTTTAACGGGACCCTGCAACACTTTTTCAGCGGGGTCTCAAAACACTGCCGATCCGTAGTCGAGGCTCCTGAAAACACGCGAGCCGAATATTATAGCGCGGCACGCGGTCTGGAATTTACAATTATTCTTAAAGTAAGCTATAAATCCTCCCTTCTTCTCTCTACAAATGGTGCCATATAACCAAATTACTGCGCCATATACCCAAGTCCACGGCCGTAGGATGATTTCAGCATGGCGAGCTGCATAGCTACTGTGGCCGCCGCGGGATGCCGCCACGTGCCCGCCCGCGCACGCTCTTGCGATCACGCTGAAAGTAAGCCGCGCGTTGGAAGAAAAACGAAAAGAAATGGCTCAAGCTTACGTCGCGTGCTGATGAAAGGACGTATCTTCTTGCCCACTTGTCACCCCCTTCCCTGCGTAGCTTTCGTACCAGCGAGCGTAGCACGCTCGCTGGTACGAAAAGAGAGACAAGGTGCTTAAAGCGTGCTGCAAATCCCTGTAATTCCGCTTGTAATTGACGGAATCTAAATATGTTTGCGGCAGTCGATTCGTGAGACAATAAGCTCTTTTCCTGCAGTCATTAGACGATTACTTGGAAAAGTGTTGCAGGGCCCCAATAATGAACTCATACTTGCCCTTTGGAAAACGGCGGTTCGAGGTCGAAGTGTAGAAATGTTATTTTGAGCGTTTCGGACTCCTGTCCCTTGAAGAGGTAGTAACAGTGGATGCTGGCCGGGTACGGCTCTGGGTACTGAGGCGACGAGAAGTTGCCAGACTTGCTCGCCAGGCTGTCGAACTCCATGTGGCAGATGCCCAGAACAGCCCTTGCTTCTAACGTCAGCAACATTAGCCATTCAAAGATCGCTATAACTGGAAGCATCTGCAAATGGAAGAGACGCGAAAGCGTGCGAGTTTTACCCACCGTGTCATCAGTCACATAGGGCTTGAGCAAGGACGATTTGTTCCCTTGATCACGCTGGCGTTTCCACTGCATGACCGCTGCCGACCACGGCATAGTGAAAAGTGCTGCTCGAGTCTTAGTTCGAATGGGCTTGAGCGAAAGACAGAGTTGTATACAGGAATGAGGAAACAGAAGGCACTGGCTTACAAATCTTAACTGATTAACGTGAGAGCTTAACAACTACTATACTTCGTGTTCCGCGTCAATGAATTGTCCTGTAGTTTTCTTTAAAGCTTTATTGCAGTAACCGCAAACATTTCGGAACTCTGTTCAATATCTATCACTGCTTTTTGGCCATCATGTTGGTGGCCAGCATTCTGAATTAGCTTTTTCTTCGCTGCTACCTAATCTGAGCCTGTGGTAAATTAAAACGAAACTTTGCATAACTGGTGATTGAAGTCATAACACTCCTGCACTACCAAGTTGAGAAGCGAGCATGCTATGTATATATATGTTTTCCTTTGCTGAATAGAGCCTTCAGTTGATAGTAGCGCTGGTGTTGTTCCCTCTCTTTGTCCGTGTGTCAGTCTACGCTAGAAAAAGTTATTACGATGTATATGTACCAACTAGCTCGCCTTTCAGTATTACTCCGTTATATCACATTGTGTCGTTCCGTTCTGCTACTTTGTCGTTTTTGTGCTGCCGCTTTTCCGGTAACATCCGCCTCGGTGGTACAGTGGTCACGGTACTCAGCTGCTGACCTGGAAGTCGCGGGTGCGATTGCGCATTTCGATAGAAGAAAAAATGCTAGAGGTCCCTTGTATGTCAGTGCTCGTTAAAGAACACCAGATGGTCGGAAGTTCCCGAGCACTCCACTATGGCGTTCCTGATTATTATACCTTGGTTTCGGCACGTAAGACACCATATGCTACTATTACTTTCTGCTAATGATGCTAACGATTGAATTAAGAGGCCCATCTTGCAATATTACACACCGCCGCTGCCATTTAATTCACAGTATATAGCACACGCTATGCAGACCCGTAGATGGTCCTTTGGTTTATGGGTTTTACGTCCCAAAGTGATTCAGGCAATGAGAGAGGCAGTGGTGAAGAGCTCCGGATAATTTTTGCTACTTGTGGTTCTTTAACGTGCAATGATATCGCAGAGTACATGGGCCTCTAGCATTTCGCATCAATCGAATTGCGCTCGCCACAGCCTTGATCGGACCCGCGTCTGTCGGGTCCGATCAAGCCTAGCACCGTAGCCACTGAGACACGGCGGCGGCACATGCAGGCCCGTAGACAGGCAGCGTCCATTGATTAATTTCGATTGCCCCAGCGGAATTCGCTGTAATCGACGTTCAAGTAAAACAGCTGGCGCGCTATTCAACAGTCCTTTCCTGCTTGAATTTTTACGTAGAAGACCTTTCCAACGACCTTCCACAGCTAGCACGGGATTTCGCTTTTTTCTACGTCAGTAGACAAACTGACGTTATCATGTACTTATCATACTTATCATCCATCGTTATCATCGTCATTTCGTCGACATCGTTTGAATTGCCCCATCATTTTCGTGCATTCGAGCTCCGGCTACCGCAGTGGCCGTCGGCGCCTCGGAGCTGTCACACCATTTCCTTTTCGCACTGTATGCTCGCCACCGTACAGAATCAAAGGCTCTTTAAAGAGGATTGCTGGATTTCCTCACAATATATGGGCTGTCGTTGGAGAGAGACGAGAGGGAAGCTGCCGTCGGATCATGGAACGCGACCGCTGGAAACAATCTCGGAAGATTGCTCCACTTCCCTCCGTTAGGCGAACGCATCAACTGAGAAAAGTCAAGAGCTTACTGGTTCATTACAACTTTGGAAGTACGAGCGTACGCATTCGTCTTCTATCAAAGAAACGGACAGCTCATACATAGAGAACGTTGATCGCTGAAAGCGGGCGCTAGAACAAGCTTCCTGGCTTAGTAACACGAAACTGAAGTCACTCATACTGAAAGAAACTGAGATTGCAAGACCAGCGACACTAGCAGACCGGCGCCAAACATGAACACTCGCAGCACTGAAGACACCTAAGAATACGCGTACATCACTCAGTGCTAAGCAGCCTTCTATCTTGGCATGTATGCACAATTCCCACTCAGAGGGATGCATCGCTCGCCGACACCAGCGACGCGGCACGTCATAGGCGGTTGCTTCGTCTCGAAGACGTCTGTCAAAACAGACCATCCCACGGGGATGGCAGGCGGCGTACGATAGAGAATAACGACGTCCTACGCTGTATATGGTGCTCGCTGGAAGTGCCGGTTATGCGTACGAGCTGCGCGAGGTCCCTCGAGAGACCGATGCCTTAATGCACGCGACTCGAAGCTCTGCCTCCGCGGACTTCGCCTCCAACCACGTCGCGGATGCAGCCAGAGATATATGTATACGCTCTGGCGGCAGCACGCCAATCTTGAGAGTCTGTAGGGAGTGGGGAGGACGACGGGGAGAAAAAGATATGACACTCGCATCGATTCTCTTCGCGAAGCTATACGAAAAGACGCCACGCGCGTCCTCCTTGCATGGGCTGGAAGTTCCCGGGGAGTCATCGAAGCGCGAAACAATAAGACCCTCCCGTTCGGCAATGAGAAGTGAGTCTGGTTGCCCAAGTAACTCTTTGGGCAGACAAAGAGCCCCAAGGGAACTTGTGTGATGAGGATCTCAGATAAACTCGCTGCTCAACTGTTGGCGTGGAGCACGTCCTCGTCGATAAATGTGCCGGGTCCGCATAAAGCCTCTTCAGTAAGATTCCGCCTTTGTGTTCATAGTTTATGGAATTGCGAGAAGAGCCTCATCGATACATGACTACTGCTAGGAAAAGTCTGTGCCTCAGTTTGTCCGCTTTAATAGAGATATGACGAACGCGATTTCTGCAATAGCGGTAAAAGTGAAACGCGCGTGATGTGACGCTAGATAGGTCTTTTGCGTATCGCATGATTATAAATGGTGGGGTTCTACGTCCCAAAACCACAATAGGGTTATGAGAGACGCCATAGTGGAGGAGTGGGGCAAATTACGACTATACCTGGTGTTCTTTAGCGTGCCCCTAAATCCAGACACATGGTACTCCAGCATTTTGCCTCCATCGAAATGCGGCCGCCGCGGCGGGGAATTCGATCCCGCGACCTTAGGGTGAGCAGTCGTGCACTCTAACAACTAGACCAGTGGGGTGGATGTTTTGAGTAAACGTTATTATTGTTTGATGCATTAATGATTCATTTAGTCAGCGATGCTATATCTTTTAGGATGACTAGCCTGCTCTTTGCCGCGCACCCTTCCCTGCTATAGTGCGTAGGTTACCAACAAGCTAAATTAGGGCCGGGTAATACAACTATCACAGTAAAGGGAGGCCATTTCACTCATGTGCACCTGGACATTCTTAGTACGTCATGGGCGAAGCTCTCGATTCTTCGCGATGCTTCAGTATACATGTTCCAAACTGTGCGCACTGTCTTCCCTTACAAATTGACCAACTAATGATAAATAAAAATAAAACATTATAGCCTTTGATTCGATGAAGTTATGGGAGTTCAAGGTTTATTAGGGAGTTTTAGCTAGTAACGTATACTTCTTTACGATACCGTTACCGGATTACGTTTACCGTTTTTACGGAACTCGAGTTTTGGTACAGTTTTTTAGCTGCCGAAACGTAAACCTTTACGTTTGCGCAAACCACTAAATGGTAATGATAACTGCATTTAAACTGCATTTAAACTACATTTAATTTAGATAATATTGAATTACGCTGCGGCAAAATCATAAGAGAGGTCTTTAGCGTGTGCAGTATCCCGGTATAAGCGAATGGGTGTAGCAATGCCGAGTTACCTGGCGATGGTGTCGACATCTTGTGACGCTTCGTGCAACCACAATCGTGGACACGTTTGTTTTCGCTTAGTGTTCTTAAGGGGGGAAATGATTAAAAAGGCAACTCGTTCGTAATTATGCCGCTGCAAGGCATTTACATTGGAAGTAGAACGCCCGATGTTTCTGTAATAACAATTTTGTGCTTGCCTGGTACACCATGGCCCCGCTAGATGGCGCCACCTATCCAGCCAGTCGGCGTCTTTAGGCCTCTCACGTTTGCGGATTCGGTATTCTAGGTCGCTCTAGCCTCGGTAATCGGGCTGAAATTAGGTGATCGTAAGTGGCGCTCGCACGTCGGCTTATATTGACTCGGCGGCTGGAGTCTCCGCGAAGCGGATATCGCGAATAGCCACGAACGAAGGTGGATTTGCAAGATAGAGCCGTGAACGTAAAACCTATCCGGCGAGTAGTTTACGTTCCGCAAAAGTTTACGTTCCGTAAAGGTTCGCGCATGCGCAGACTCCGTCTGGTATCCGGTAACACGGTAACGTAAAGAAGTATACGTACAAGCTAAAACTCCCTATTGATCACAGACGTGGTCTACAGTTAAAGGACAAATGCTGCAATGTTTTTTCTCCTTTTCACTCTTGTCTTAGGCCGCCTCGCACTTGCCTCTCGGCTTCAAACTTACGGATGTCTTTAAGAAAGGCCACCAGAACAATTATCGCAAACATGTGATCTTTCTTTATGGCCAGCACTGGAAACATGCAGCGAGGTCTACTATAATGTCCCGAAGATTCTTTCGCACACTCATTCAAATAAGGCATATAGACAGGAACCGTTGAATGTAGATATTGCACTCAAGAAGGCGGCTAAGTTTTCACGTTAATAAGAACTTGTTGTTGGGCGAGTTGGTGAGTACTTAACATCGTGGTTTAGCGCTAAAGAAAGACAGACACATGTGAGAGACAGGACAGGCGCTACTAACAACTGGTTTATTGCAAGGGTTGCAATGGAATAAATACCACACTGGTGCGCAGACGTGACGAACGCGTAACAAGACGTCACCACTTATCAGGCTACAGGCATGTGGCATCAAAAAGCTTAATCTCATTTCTATACAAGCAGATAGATGTGTCGCTAACACAGTTAGTACCTTTTTTCTTTATATGATACGCCTCCCAGAGTTCGCGGGCTGATTTGTTCCAGCTTCTTCCTAGAATCTTAGCCTCTCGAAATATCGGCTCACACATGCATTTTCGGCAGTGGGACGAAAGATGGGCCCCATCTACTTTCTTTAGATTTTGCGCATGCTCCCTTAACCGGTCATTAAGGCATCGGCCTGTTTGCCCTATGTACGACTTACCGCAAGACAGCGGTATGTCATAGACCACTCCTTGCACGCACTTCACAAAGGGCGAGGCATGCTTCTTTGAGCACCCTTTATTCTTGCAGCCCACCTTTGTTGTGCGAGGGCACAGCTGTGCAAGCTTGTTGGGCGCCGAAAAAACAAGCGGGACCCCATGCCTATTGGCAACCTTCTTCAGGTTGTGCGAAACCTTGTGCACATACGGCACAACTTCAGGTTTCTTCCCCGGTGCTCCCTCATCCGCTGTTTTTCGCTTGGCGCAGCCCTTCAGTTTTCGGAGTAGGGCCTCAGCCACCGCCACCAAGACCGGTCGAGGGAAACCCGCGGACCCGCGGACAAGTTCGTCTGTTTAATGACTGGCTTCGGGTGCTCTGTTTTTCGCATGACCCGCCGTGGAGGGCGGAAATCAAACTCTGTCGCATTAGAAAACTTATAGCACGCCTGACAGAATCTTTGTGGCAAGTGTATCTTAGGCATTTCCTTGAAAATTCGAAGCGAATGAAAAATCATGTCTCTAAAGGTAGTTTATTTGTAATTGGAGACGCCACCATCCCTGATAACATTGCCAGCTTGTTGAAGAAGGGTCCCAAATACAGTTTAGAACCCAGTATTCCCGCGCATGAACTTGCAGCGTTCAACCGAAACATCGCAAAGAAAGCCCCCAGTGAAAGCCAGGAGCGGTGCCTGCTGGAAGGTGTAGACAGCCTTCTAAAGGTCACTCATGGACATACAAACTGTCACACGAATAAGCGCCTAGATAATGTGGTAGCGTATTTTAGAGACAATGATTTGTGTTTGCTACAGGCCGATAAAGACGGCGGGTTTGTTGTGTTACCGCATGGAGTGTACAATGAAAAAGCCATTCAGGCATTAAACAAAAACTTCACTCCCATCAAAACGAGTGTGTCAAAAGCAAAATCTAGCGTAGTGAAGCTTTGTAAAAGTTTAAATCTCGAAAAACTAGCTAAAGAAATAAAGGAAAGTAAAGGTAACACGTTGACAGTCTTTTTCAGTGCAAAAACGCACAAACCGGAAGTGCCGTTCAGGACGAGCGTAAGTGAGCGAGGCACCTGGCAACAAAATGTTAGTCAATTCCTTTTACGTACACTTACCAGCCTCCAGATAAAGGATCCCTTCTATACCCGAAATTCTGATGAGGTTGTAAAGTTCCTTCAGGATAACGAGTGCTCTGGCAAAGCCTTTTCTATTGATGTTGAAGACTTATTCTATTCCGTCCCCCATGCCCACCTCTTTAATGCCGTGCGAGCGTGCATAGAAGAGAATGGTGTAATTCCCTTTCAAAACAGCGCAGGTCTCACGGTAGAGAATTTTTTAACCCTTTTAGACGTTTATCTCAGGAACACTTTTATTTCTTTTAATGAGCAACATTTTTTGCAAGACAAGGGAATTTGCATCGGGTCGTGCGTGGCGCCAATTTTATGCAACATTTTTCTCGCTAACATTGACCAATGCCTTGAGCAGGTTCTAAGCCATCAGGTTAAAAAGTTTTTAGGTACATGGACGATTTTTTGATTATTTTAAGCGACAGTAGCACAGTGCCGTACCGAGACCAGGTGGACCTAGTGATCAACCTTTTTAAACAGCATGGAAAAGGCTTATCGTTCACGCGAGAGCTGCCCCAAAGTAACATGTTGCAGTTTTTAGATCTTAATTTGCGCTTTTGTAAGAGTCACACATGTTGGATGTATTCCCCTAGGGCACGAAAGGAACTCTTACCCTATGACTCTGCCCACTCAAAGCTTGTTAAGAGGGGCATCGCTATATCCTGCCTGGAATCGGCCTTGCGAAAGTCGTGTTCACATGTCGTAGAAGCGGCCTTTGTGAAACAATTGGAGAGACTATTGTCCGCGGGTTTCCCTCGACCGGTCTTGGTGGCGGTGGCTGAGGCCCTACCCCGAAAACTGAAGGGCTGCGCCAAGCGAAAAACAGCGGATGAGGGAGCACCGGGGAAGAAACCTGAAGTTGTGCCGTATGTGCACAAGGTTTCGCACAACCTGAAGAAGGTTGCCAATAGGCATGGGGTCCCGCTTGTTTTTTCGGCGCCCAACAAGCTTGCACAGCTGTGCCCTCGCACAACAAAGGTGGGCTGCAAGAATAAAAGGTGCTCAAAGAAGCATGCCTCGCCCTTTGTGAAGTGCGTGCAAGGAGTGGTCTATGACATACCGCTGTCTTGCGGTACACTGCAAACGGGTTTGAGCCTTTTAGGGAGTTTCGGGCTCGACGCATAACGTGCATCCAAAAGGTACTACGCAAAACCCCCTTCAAAACGAGGTTCAAAAGGAGGTTTTATTTACATCCTTTAAGGGAGTGATTAGACAGAACTAAGGAGGTAAATTTGTGTTTTTATTGAACTCATTTTGAGGGCTTGAACGGAGCGCATTGGAAGTTTTTCTGGTTCTTTTGAGAGCTTTTAAAACCTCCTTTTGGAGGTAAAGTTGGTGTTTTTATGTAAGCCATTTTGGGGGCTTGAACAGAGCGCATTGAGAGTTTTTCTGCTTCTTTTGAGAGCTGTTAAAGCCTCCTTTTATACGAGGCCCTAGAGCGGTCGCGAAATGAAAAAAAAAAGTATATTTTAGGCAGTACATTACGTTCACCGGCCAATTTCCGCTACTGTTCATCACTAGGACATAATAGAAAATGGACATCAAAGTATTTATGCACAATCATGACATTTGCATACAAGTACGCACGACACAGGAATCGAACTCGCGACCACACGCACTCAAAGCAAGCGCTATAACCATTACACCACAGCGCCACCACTTGCAAGCTTGTTTTTTTACAAAGCGGCTGGTAACCCGTCGGCACAACTTTGAACTTCTGTTCTTGTACCATCGGCGTGTGTTTGCTCTTGCGGAAGGTCAATACATAATTTGTGGGGCGTCATGCAGGCCGAGCCGATCGACGTAAACACCCTCGGCTCCGAATTCTCCGGTTCACCGTGTCGTGCCGCTAGAAAAATTATAAACGTGTGCCCTCTTCGCTCGCGCTAAATTCGTGAATACCAGCGTGACAAAGGTATCTTCAGATGAGCGAACGTATGTGCATTCCATGAGCGTATGCTGTGGAGCAATTTTCGTTATTTCTGCAGCCGCGAACTGCGCGCGTCCAGATGCGGCAGCGTGTTATGAGCGGTTCGAAGACCGCCTACGTTCTCATATGAAAGTTACACACGCGGATGCCCGACTTAGAAGAACATAGTAACGCGCCTACATTAAGTGCATTTAATGCGCGCGTACTGTCGCGAGCTGCACGCAGGGGCAGCAGCGCGCTCTGAGCAGCTGAATAAAAATCTGTTTCCGCAATTAGCGCTTATTCGCAATGCACCCTTTAGCGCGGACCGCCTGCGTTCGCATATGAAAATTACACACGCAGAAAATTCCAGAGTTACAAGGACATTGTAGCGCGCCTACATAAAGTGCGTTGAATGCGCGCCGTACAGCCGCGAGCAGCGCCTTCTGAGCAGCTGAACGCTTATCTATTTCCGCAATTAGCGCTTATTCGCAATGCACGCTTTAGCACGGCATTCAGTGATTCTCTATAGCGCATATTCAGTATTTATTTGCTTTCATACTCGGATACTACCTACATTTCTTACTAATTAGCTTTTATTGGTAAGCATCACGCCACCGCGTTAAAGCGAATGCCTAACGCGTGCCCCAAGGTCAAGGACAACCTCCCCAGTTTACCAGTAACAGGTCTCCCACAAAACAAAAAAGTTAATGTACTTGCACTTCTCTCTTGTGAACGTCCATGTGTACTTGGCCCTCCCCTCAGACAGATGATGCAGTACCCATTAAAAAAAAGCATTACCCTCTTCCTCAATGGAACAGCTGTTCTTGAGAAAATATGGTTCTGTTGAATTACTTCACCACAGCAGCAGAGAGGTTGGCTTGTTTGCAATTCAGAATTTCACAATTGTAACACAGAAACGCGAGGACTGTAGCAAACATGCAGAAAACTGGAAAAACTATCATATGTGCACTCCCTCGTCCACCTGCACACTACGTTAAACTTTATTTATACAACAGCAACCTTCAATTATGCTACTATTGATAAAAGATCACCCAATCTACGTTAGAACACAGTGATGACTTTCTGTCTTTCTGTTTCCTATCTTCTACAATGTGTCATAATCTGTGAATCATCTGTTCAGTGTGTTTGGTAATAAAACACGAGCAGTTACATTGAGCAGGCAGTGTTTCAGCAATTTGTTTTGCAAGCACAAATTCATTTCTTCATAATTTGCATGCACGACAAGTAGTCATACTTCAATTGATACAAAACCAGTGGTTGCAACATTTTATTGGAATCAAAACAGCAGCACTTCTCGTGTCAATGTAAGGGTATAGGTATATATTTCCATCGTCGTGCACAGAACCTACTCCCAAAACTGAACACGTGGAACAACATATACAGTACAGCCTAAGCACTATACATAATTCACAGCAGTAAAGCAATACGAAAGTAGGGTGTAAAATCTCATCATTATGCGCACTAACGTGTGCACTTCACCGTGCCAGTATGTAAGTAGAATCCAAAAAAATAAGCTACCCAAGGAACTTGGTGTCAGCCTACACACGAAGGCAACTAATTAGTACAATAAGGCTAGCATCACTTTTAGGAAATATGAAACCGTGTAGACAGGCAGTTGTACAGTTTTTTATTGCACTAGTTTGCCCTATGGCATCAAAACATGTCGCACATGATTTTGGATTTGAGTTTCCTACAAAAAAGCCCAAAATAGACCTGTGGTGTTGACTGTAGGTCCACTTACCAAGGTGCATAAAAGCATTCAGCAATGCCCACAAAATTACAAGGTTGCCTTCATATGTTGCTGTACATATTTACTCACAGATACCTGAAAGCCATCGTAAATTTCTGGAAGTGTGTTTGGGAACTTGTCGGCACAATCACATCACTGCAATGTACCAATACTTCTAATATGCATAACAAGTACAGCCATGCTTCAATCTTTTTATGCCAGCTAGTGCCATCTGTAACTCAAAAGTTCATCCTTAATTCCTCACTTGATGGCTTACGCATAATTACCACATTGAAAATAATCCAAGCACCATGGCTGCAACGTCAACTTGCAATTAGGCAATCACAGGCACTAAATAAAAAAAATCCTGTAAATAGTGACTGGTCGCTTTGCACATTAGATCCTAGGACTTGATATGCCATGAGGATGAATCAAAATTGACCACACATATATAGAGACTGTGAAACAGTCAGGAGTTCATTTCATAGGTAAGGAAAACGTGAAAACGAAATAACACATAGCAACAAAGGGGACGGAACGACACACTACTAACAACTGAAGTTGAACATGTGCGGCTTTTTTAGTCATGTGTGTTTATATCTTTCTGTGGTTTTGATTACACTTCAGTTACTAGTAGCGCACTGTCCTGTCTGCCCCCTTCATTCCTCTGTGGATGTGTGATTGTTTAGTCTTGTAATTTTTTCGTGCTGTGTGTTTACATCTTTCTGTGGTTTCGATTAAACTTCAGTTGCTAGTAGCGCGTCATCCTGTCCCCTTCATTTCTCTGTGCTGTGATTTTTTTGCACCCTCTTTAACCATGAATATACACCAACTCGCCCAACTGCCCCTGTTAAGACTTATGTTTGCTGAATAACACTGCGCCCACTCAGCGTCTTTTTAAACAATGCGAAATTTTCAAATGCACACGATATCAGAAAGGTTGCACGCAGTATTGCGCATAACACACTGCATCAATACCAGTGTTGGCCTAAATGTGGTAAGATGTACGAGCTGTTCGACATAGTGTAACGTGAGGCACATCGGGGTGTTCCCACAATCATGGGTGTCGGCAGGGGTTTGCACAAAGGGCACCTGCCGCCATCAAGACACACCAGCACTTGACCCCACCCAAGCTACACCAATGCTCTCCTGCTCAACAGGCCGACACGTTACACCGCCTTGCACCCCAAAGACAAAATCCTGCCGACACTCATGCCCACAATACACTTGACTTGAACACAGACTGGTGGGCAAGCAACACTTGCTGCTTTGCCAGAAGTGTATTCCTGAAAATTACACAAAAGAGAAGTCCACTAAGATTTCTGTATACATAAAAATGAATGTCTTACCGAAGATTCGCGCTTGACTATCCTTATTGAAGACATTTTGTCAAAACACGAAATAAATACAAAATTGAGATGCTGCTATGTATTTCCTTGTGAGTGTTTCACTTCGTGTGCACAGGGCAAAAAACAAACGGATGTAAAAAAAAAATGCGAAACACCACCAGAAGTGTACTCTTGCCATGTTTACCATTATGTGGGTAGTTTTTGATGTCAGCAAAGTTATCATTATAAGTACACTTTAAAAGGGTTGTGAATGTTAGCAAGGTTTTGATTAACCGCGCCTACTCTGTTTAGGAGTGAAGATTGGGCAACTTGGCACTGAACCATGGCAAAAATAAACAGCGCACTTCTAGTGAGGATAAACTAAGGCCTGGGCACAATAACAGCGCTTTCACCTTGTCAAATTGTGTCAACAGTCATGATACTATGTATTGACCTTGAAAACTATGGCAACATAATGCAAAACAGCAAATTAACGAGAGGGAATAAACAAGATGATTCAACAATCTGGTTCAACAGACTCAACAGCTGACTTATATCAATGCGATTAAATTAGCCTTGCACATCTCCTAATGGCTAAG
The DNA here is from genome assembly GCF_013339695.2 of Rhipicephalus sanguineus. NCBI lineage: Eukaryota > Metazoa > Arthropoda > Arachnida > Ixodida > Ixodidae > Rhipicephalus > Rhipicephalus sanguineus. The sequence goes on from NC_051181.1 coordinate 104,849,714, forward strand.
AATATGCACATGTAGCCTTGGCAAATTCCACTGTTGATACGTGACCAATGAAGTTGCATTCCTTCCATGCCATTGAATGGCCGTTCCTTCTTTTCTGTTTTCACTGTTTTCTGATTTTCATTGTTTTCACTAGCGTAAATGTTCACCCTTTTTGATTTTGTCACTTTGCAGATGGCGTAGGTGTTTTGCCTTTGAATGTGCACGTTTCTTCTGCTATGTCTTTCCTGCTTCTTTTTGTATGCATGTATGTTTTGCCTTTGACCGTGCACATGTTTCTGCTGCTCTGTCTCTATTTTTGCTCTACTGGGCCTTGTGCACTTCTCAAGCTACCATTGTCGCTTTTCACTTGAGGCCCATTTCCTGTATTTTGCTGGAATAAACATTTATCCATTCATTCAATACCATAAAACGCATGTGCTTCACAATACACACTGCACTTAGCAGATGTCTGTCACATGATATGGCCGTCATTGTATAGCTTTAACATGATTTATTCGTTCTAGCTAAAATTAATCCAAGCTAATGATGTTAATGTACCTTGATATGCTATTTCACTGTTCCTTGATGCATATGTATGAAGGTACAGTGCTTATGTACCTATGCTATTTCAGGAGACGGGCAGAGTGCGCAATGCAAAATTGTTGCCGAAAAGTCTTTTCACTTCCTGACAATCTGTGCTTCGGTGGGTTCTCACAGTTGCCTGGCGGGAGAAAGATGTCCAGGGTAGTTGACTGCATCCAAGGTAGATGCTGCAAAATGAGAGCGCACGGTCTTGTCACATGTCAATGTGCGCAAATTGACACGATGACGAAGGATTAAAACAAACAAATGAAGTTGGAGAAAAGAATAAATCGAAAACAAAGTTGTCCTTTATGCACATTCCATCATGTGACAATGTGATAACCGTAGCCTTTTGCTCTAATGTATATTCCCTGAAAGCATCATGCCTCATTCATGCTTTATCGCAGGCAAGAAAATTATATCGTGCAAACAACTTTATCAGGGTGCACTCCTGGGTCGATTGACTGGTCGTATGAAGCATGAGTGATATTCACAGAAGTTCCAAAACATGCATCACACATCATTGCTATCTGAGTTTAACGACTTAAATGCGAAGCATTTGTTAAACACTTCTACGACTTTGAACGGATCTATCTACCTATCTATCTAGCCGCCTACGACTCATAGCTCGTGTGAGTGTTTCGTTAATGGGATGTATGCCAAAATTCGTGTGGCGTGACACGACTGCATGAAGAACATGAATGATGGGTCTTAACTTGAAAATCATGATATGCATTTCATTAACAACATGATTTACACGTCACTCTCTTAGTTCTCTTGCGACTGTTTCGTTAACTTGATATTTACCAAAATAGGTATGGCGTCACAAGAGTGTATGACGCACATAAACGACAGTTTCTAACGTGCAAATCATGACACGCTTGTCATGTATGGCGTTATTTTTACAACATGGTCTCGGGGGCGCTAGTGGCCGTTTCGCCTGCTTCATATAAACCAAAATTAATATTGTGCAGTGTGACTGTACGTCCAACATAAATGACAGCTGGCAACATGAAAATAATGACATGCATGTCATGTACACACGCCACGCTCATGGTGCGCTCGCGGCCGGTTCGCTAGCTTGACATACACCTAAATTGATATAGCGTGACGTGAATGTGCGACGAACATAAATGACATATAGTAACATGAAAATAACGACATGTATGTCATTTATGGCATGGAGACTGGTGCACTCGCGTCCGGTTCTTTAACTTGATATCATACCAAGACTGGTATAGCGTGACGTGACTGTATGACGTATGTACATAAATGACAGCTGGTAACATGGAAACAATGAATGATATGCGTGTAATGTACAGCATGGGTTACATGCCACGCTCATGGTGCGCTGGCGGGCATTTCGCAAGCTTGACATGCCGATTTTCTTTTCTTTCTTTTTTTTTCCTTGCTTTTCATAGCACTTTTCAAGCGACGCAATGTGCAGAAGGTCATCTACAGGTGCATAAGCGACGATAAGGGCTCGCAAAGAGAGAGAACATCAGTATTACTTACCATTTTTGTTCCTGACTGTGCCGAGCACGCAGGGCGCCCATCATCTGCTTGGTAATGCACAGCGGCACGCTCGCTTGAGTCGACGGGCCGTCGCGATTATCGCACTCGCAGCGCAGCATGTCGCACTGTCGTCAAACCACGCATATCACATCCAGCGGCGAGAACACAGTGAGGCTGCAGGCACAAAACGCGCACACACGACCGACACAGCTGATCACTTTAGAAGTGGTGTTCACAAGGCCTAGCCGGCGTAGGCTCGTAGCTACGACGATCGCGCCGCCGCGGGAACGACTGCCTCCTCACGTTTCTTTCTTTTTTTCTGTTTTTTTTTCTTCGCGCGCGCATGCGGCGCGAAGCTTTGTCCCATTCGGTAGCGCCTCGTATGGCTTGCTTTTGACCTGGCGGGGGCGGGCCGCAGTAGGCTGCAGCCGGCAAGGCCAAAGGGCTTCCTCACTTCCTCTCCAGCCGTTCGGAGGGTCTCGTATATCTCTTTCTCTGGGCTATCTGTGCAAGGGATTTTTAGTGCGCTGAAGCATGCCGCCTCTTTCTTTTACTTCTTTCCCCCGCACAGCTGCATGCATGCCCGCCAGCACTGAAGGCGTTATGGAAAGCTTCGGAAAAAAAAAGAGAAAACATGCCAGAGGAAATGAGATGGGAGTTTTTTGTTCCTCTAACTCCATTCGACGAATGGCGTCAGATAGTGAATTTACCTCCTTTCTTCCACATAATTTCTTAACGAAGTAAAATTGAGGACGCAGAACTTTATTACACCCACCTCATTACACCCTAAGGTAGTACTGTCCAGATGAAGGTAGTATTAAGGAGGATTGTAGCCCTTAAAACGCCCAATTCGGCTAGTTTGCGTTTGCAGTGTAAGTCGTACATAGGGCAAACAGGCCGATGCCTTAATGACCGGTTAAGGGAGCATGCGCAAAATCTAAAGAAAGTAGATGGGGCCCATCTTTCGTCCCACTGCCGAAAATGCATGTGTGAGCCGATATTTCGAGAGGCTAAGATTCTAGGAAGAAGCTGGAACAAATCAGCCCGCGAACTCTGGGAGGCGTATCATATAAAGAAAAAAGGTACTAACTGTGTTAGCGACACATCTATCTGCTTGTATAGAAATGAGATTAAGCTTTTTGATGCCACATGCCTGTAGCCTGATAAGTGGTGACGTCTTGTTACGCGTTCGTCACGTCTGCGCACCAGTGTGGTATTTATTCCATTGCAACCCTTGCAATAAACCAGTTGTTAGTAGCGCCTGTCCTGTCTCTCACATGTGTCTGTCTTTCTTTAGCGCTAAACCACGATGTTAAGTTTTCACGTTATTTCTTTCGCATCTGTGCCGCCGAGGTGGCCAGCGCTTTAAAAGGAATGTGCACTCTCTACAGTGAAGAGGCCCGTCGCGTTAACAATGACTGGGCAGAAGTTATCGTACACGTGCGGTGGGCCGAACCGTACGGTGACGCAGCATTTTTCTAGGGCGTCAGTTGCCCGCCGGTGTCACTTCGGCGCACGAACGTGTGTGATAACTCTTTCCCCGTCACTACATATGGTGCAGCTATTAAAGTGACCGTTCCTCTTCCCCCCAACCCCCACTTCACGTAAGGCGTCCCACGCTGCGCTGGGACCTGGGACCGACGTTAATCTCGATAACTGTCCACTGTTGCGAACAAGTTGCGATAAACTGTTTCCTGAATTTCGTTCCTCAAGCCGCACGATGTGTGCGGGTCGATCTGCAAGCAGTTGAAGTCGCGTTTCGTACGAGGAATGGCTTCCGCTGCAGCTTGCTCAGCATGGAGGCTTTCCATGAACGCTGCAAGACAGCCAAGCCAACTCGCAGTGTAAGTACATTATCCTCTTTCTTTTCTCTGTCTCGCTTTACTGAAATTCAACCGCTTCTCACTTGCGCATGGCTGTTCGCCACTTAGATGACAAGTGCCGCTGTCGAGCGTTCACAACAGTAGAACCTTAACGACCGCATTGCTGCATGTGTGTCAATCAACTGTGGGCACATGAGGAGCGCGTAATTCTTTGGTTTGTGGTCTTTTTATTACATGGCGTCGCCATCGCAATTCCTTTCCTTGCTCTTAAAACGTCTTCGAAGTAGCGCAATGAATTACAGTTTGCTCACACATGTGTTACTTTCTGTGTCGTCATTCCAGCTTCAGTCTCTCGTTGAGGCGTGTAACTCACCTTAACCTATATATCTGTTCAATTTTAATGTATACTCATCCGCACTGGTACAACGGTTACGGTGCTCGGCTGCTGACCGGAATGTCGCGGATTCAATCCAGGCAGCAACGATCGCATTTCGATGGATGCGAAATCCTAGAGGCCCTTGCAGATAGATTTAGGAGCACGCTGAAGAACCCCAGGTCGTCGAAATTTCCGGAGCCCTCCGTTACGGCGAGCCTCACAATCTTATCGTGGTTTGCGCACCTAAAACCCCACAGATAAATTTAATGTATGCTTGAAGCGTTATCGCGTCAACTAGGAAAGCAATACTGTTGGTAGTGGCTCTATTAGAACGCGAAGTCAACGACTTTTCGGAGGGGCTTCCAAGGCTAGCGGCTTCATTCAATTACGATGCGACTACCCGCGTGTTTTGCACGATTTACATATCCTGTCACTAACTCAGTTCATCCAAAAGCCTCTCCCTCCCCCCCCCCCCCCCCTACCCGCCCCTCAGATGCTTGTCTGGGCAAACAACCGTCCGCGTTTTCCGGAAGTCCTTATGTGTATGCGCGCACGCGAGCGCCGCTGAATAGTGCCAGAACATTTCCTTGCATATTGTCTATATAGGCGTGCGGAAGTTACCCCGCGTCTTCGGATTACGGTAGTTCAATCTCGTCGCGGAACAAGTGCAGCCGCTCTGAAGCCCTTCTCTCATGGGCGAGATTTTAACAATCGAGGGGGGTTCGCGGGATTCGGCGTCCGACGTCGGGCCGGGAACCCTGGGACCGTTAACCTACTTAGCGTAATGGAGCCGTGACGCTAGGCGAACGCGGCGTTGTTCAACACGGTCCTTTCGCACGCTGTTCTGCCCTCCGCGGCAAAACTCATTAGCGCCCGAGAAAACACTCTCGATGGGAAGAAGCGGGGGCATTACACTCGGGTTCCCCACGTGCGCCAAGTCGATGCATTACTGGAGGCGGTTGTCTTGATTAGGCGCTCACGGCTCGCCTTTTTCAAGAATAGGATACGGCAGCCTGTCGGCACTTACTATAGCGGAATGAAATGCCCTACGTTTGACGTAATTAGTACGCTGAAGGCGTTCATTAGTCAGTATTTGGTGCATATGCTATTACCTGCAACGTGTTTTATCTCTCTCCCTTTATCTTTCTCTCCCTCACACACAAACACACATCCTTAACTCTCTGAGCATTGTTCGTATGCGCAGTGCAGGATGTCATGTTACTGGGAGCAATAAAGCTTGAATCCCAGAAAGTATGGCAGCAGTGATGGGAGCTCCCTGTACAAGTGTGTCACTGTACATTTAAGCACTATGAGAGTATGGCTAATTCAAGTTAGAACGCTCTCTTTCTATTAATATTTTGATCCCGCCATTAATTCTCACAAGCCGATTATAACTTCACGAAGGGATGAAGTTATGCATCACCGATTTAAGATTACTTACTGTTCATGCTTATGGTAATGTCACTTAACTGCTATAAAACTGTTCTGTCTTCTGCAACGCATCTTGCAGCATATGTGTCTGTCTGTAATCGGCAATACACGCAAATCCTCGCCTCACAAACACAGTTGAACTAGGTGACCACGGATCACATTGTCTTGAGGATCCACCAGGCGACAATGCAAATATGAAGCTTCATAACCGTTACATAGCTTACTTCCTCCAGAGTCGATCAACTATTCCCGCCAAGAAGCCAACCGAGCTGAGCTTTCAAAGCACGAAAAGAAGACATATAAAACTTTAAGGTGTTATGAACTCCAAAGCTTAAGGCACGGATGTTTCCGTGTTTTATTTATTTTTTTTTTTTTGATTAACTACGCAGCTCTATAGAGAATACATCCCAGTGCTGGTCCCCGTTAGTATGGCTATAGCGCCGATGGATGGATGGATGAAAAGCTTTATTGTGGTGCTTTCCACAATAAAGCTTTCCGGTCCTCTTCCACGTCGGTACAAAAAAGCCGAGCCTCTCCGCCGCATCGCGGGCCCGTTGGACAGCCCATAACTGTTAATCGAGGTTGGGGTGGCGTAGAACCCGTTGACAACGTGAAGACGTGTTGCTTTCATCGCCGCGTAACGCGGGACACCAACAGAAAATGTGATCTCAGTACGCTGGGTCATTGCATGAAGCACGTGCCTTTGTTGTCTCGATTTCTGGGTAAACTCCACGAATGCGTAGGAAGCTTGGCTATTCCTTCGTCTGTAGACGCTTTAGTGTTAAAGCCTGAGGTCTGTCGAGTTTGCATTCTAGGAGGGGGTAGACCCTCCGAGTAAGAGTGCTTAGTAAGTTCGTTGTACGAGGAAGGAAGGGTCCCGACTGTCTGTACCCCCCTCCCCCGTCACGTTGCCCATTAGCTACGCCATTGGCCTAGTGTTTTTAAATCGATTCTTCTTGTGACTGCTGCCCTGCTTGAGAGCTATTCGGCAAAAGTACAAACGTTGCACATGTTTAGCTGTCCTTGAGACGTCATTTGCAGATCATATTCGCACACTAACGTCATTGATTGTCTCTGGTCGCGTTACGAAAACTTAATTAAAGAAGAAATATATTCATACTAAACAAGCTCCAAACAGCCACAGTGAGCAAAACCCGCCATGGTGTTCTAGTGGTTATGGTGCTCGACTACTGACCCGAAGGTCGCGGGATCGAATCACGGCCGCGGCAGCCCCATTTTCGATGGAGGCGCAAATGCATGAGGCCCGTCTACTTAGATTCATCGCCTACTTAGCTTCAATGCCTTGCCACGCGTAATATGTATCCTCGATGAAATACGGCACGTGTGATTGTTCGCACATTGCTTCGAAGCTTTTTTTTTTCTTTTTATTGTTGCGGATGTCGTGCTTCGTACGCAAGTACACACATCGACATGCTGGATTGCATAGGTCCTAGGTACCTCGAAAGCTACCTTACGGAGGCTTCTTTTTCATAAAGTTGTCTAAAGGGGGCTGCTGAGGATAAAGAGTGTTTTTGAAACACGGTAAGGAGCCGAGCAAGTAATAAAGATGCACTCGTGCGAGTACACCGCCGAGCTAACGGTACGAACCAATACGCTAGCGGTCGATCGAGTTGCTTGTAACCGTCGCGTACAGCAATCTGTCACAAGGGACATCGTGTCTATGCGAAATTAGCCCAAGCATGTAGGCGACGCAAAATGTAATTTTAGAAGTGTTGCACTTCGTCGCTTATTCTTTCTCCAATTGGGGCTTTCGTCAGTTAATTGTCATGTGCAGCGCTTGCCTATCGCTCGTTGGTTCAGAAGTGAACTCTTCTCACTTCCATTTTCAATGCAAGGAAACACCTGTAGATGCGCGTTGACAGTTGATGTACAATGCCCTATAGTTCAAAGCTGTATCACAACAATTCGGCGGTTTTCTCGGATGAGTACTTCTATGCATCATAAATGCAGCTGATCACGAAGCATTCATAATCAGCAACGTACGTGCCATCGACTGAGGCTCCTCATCATGTTTTTATTATCACATCTATTGCACCCAGCATCCACTTGGCACATCTCCACGTATGCCACCACCCACCCACTTTGCCCACCGGGTCTCCCACCAAACACGAATCATGCCTGCATCCACCCAGCACACCCACCAATTGTTCCACCACCCACCAACTTTGTGTCTCCACCACCCACCCATTATGCCCACCGAGTGTCCACCAAACCACCAACTCTCCCACCATCCACCCAGTACGCCCACCAAGGGTCCCACGATGTCCACCATTACTCCCAGCATGTACACCACGTTGTCCATCATACCCACCAGAATTTCCACCATTTCCATCATAAATTTTATGATGGGCAATGCTGGGATTTTCAATAGGGACCACTAGTTCAGAAACTCCCATCGTTCCGGCACGCAGTAAAAACGCTGCTGTGAACGGGCGCCCGAAGACGTTTGAGCCCGGAGCACCCATGGCGATGAAGCACAACGTTACCGTTGTCAGATGAGCCTTGTTGCTCAACCATGGGGAAAGAAAATTAGCTACTCTACCCCCTTCTGCTAGTAGGTGAGAAGTGCCGCTGCTGACTGGAATGGCGGCTCTTCCATCAGCATGCCTACGAGCCGATAAAAGCTGAAACAAAAGCCACTCACAAACAAGTGTGTAATAAAGCTGTCAGCGCGCCGTAGTGCCCCCGATTTTAGAGGCGAAGCTGCTTAGGGTGTGGGTCGTTCCCTCCTCTGTAGTAGTATGTAGCCACCTCGCCCGATCGGCAACGGGCGAGGTGGATCAGCAACGGGCGAGCGCCGATCGGCAACGGCGCGACGACCCTGCCGTACGAGATTTAAATCACACTAAAAGACATACTTTGCGGGCAATATACTTTAGTGAGCCTTCAACGTTTCGTGTTAATGTACATGATAAAGAAATTATTTCTACGAAAAACGCAATACACACCTTGATCAAGATGTTTGGTATTGGGACGTCAAATAGAGCCATGAGGCGATGCGAAGCCGGAGCACTTGCACGATCGCATTCCGTTGGCTTTCGTTGGGCATGCTAACGACCTCGCGTCGTGGAACGCGAAGAGGAACGCTACGCGCGTCGTGTCTTCCCTCTAGCCTTGCCGTTAGTTCTCACAGGGCGAGCGGGGAACGCGGTCGCTCTTGGCGCGCTTTCTCTTTCGCTCGGGAGCGGACACTTTCCTTGCATTTCACCGATCACAAAGCGGTGATAATGAAGGGACCACGTAAACCAACAGTACAATAAAAGTTTGATGTTTAATATATACACGGTGTTTCACACTCTTTGTATGATGTACTGGGCGAATTTTACGGAAGAGTTTCACGGTTTACTGATGATTCCCTCCGGAGCTCCAGATGATTCCCTCCGGAGCTTCTCCGGAGCTCCGAAGGTACATACATGTACCTCCGGAGATTCCCTCCGGAGGTACATGTATGTGTTAAGCTGTTTTTGGGTTATATTGGCATTAAATTGGGCTATTTATGCTGCTTACTGCCGTTATTTCTAACATTAGGCTGGCGAACTCGCCGTTGTGTAAAGGTTCCTAATAAATGTCCGCGTGTCTGTTACAGTAGCCGGAGGCTTTGTCAGTTTGTTTCGAGAGCGGCTCTTTCGAGACACCACAACGTGAAGTATTGAAAGCGATAATGAGCTTTAGACTGGCACTGATTTTTTTTTTGAGGTGTTACGTGCTCTAAACGTGTTCTAAGATTCTGGCATGAGGAACGTGTCAATTCAGCATTCCGGCAGCATCATCTAAAGATTACCGATATGTACGTAAGCGTCTCGCCTTGTGTCCGCCGTCACCGCAATGCTCCCCATGAACGAGCCGTTCCAGGAGCCGTCCGCCGTCGCCCCGGATCACAGGCCATGCGATCGCCGGCAGGAGTCTCGTGCCATTGCGTCTCTTGCGTTACCAGCGTTGTCGCGGTGCGAGACTTGCAGCGTCCTCAGAGGACGCCGGTACGGAAGGAACCACACGGCCGCACTCATCGGGTCCGGTTGGGCTGCACGACTGGGTCAGTGCCAAGCCTGCAATCAATCAATCAATCAATCAATCAATCAATCAATCAATCAATCAATCAATCAATCAATCAATCAATCAATCAATCAATCAATCAATCAATCAATCAATCAATCAATCAATCAATCAATCAATCACTTCATGTCCACATAAAGTAGCATTGAATCCACCGTGAGTCTTTTTTTTTAACTTTGCAGCATATGTTTAGTTTTGGCAGTCTGTTTGCGCTTTACACTTAGTATACGTAGTTAACGTGTGTAACGTGTTAGTTCTATTTGTTTTGTTTACTGGTGAATACAGGCAATTTGAAGAAACGCACCTGAAAATCCTCAGAAATGAGGAACACGTGATATTTGCTCCGTTATCTTTGTAATTAGGTTATTTGTTGCGGCAGACATCTTAAGATGACAAAAGCCATTAATTACTACAGTAAATATAGAAATCAGGCTACGCAACATATTCTGTGTGACTGCCCACAGTACCGTTCACAGAGGCAGTCTCTTTGCAAGGCGCTCGATACATTGGTCGACAAACCTCTTTCGGAAGAAAGAATCCTGCGCCATTACCAGGACTAAACGTCACAGAAAAAGGCTGTGCAAGCGCTAGTGCGCTTTCCGCGTTCAACCGGTCTGTCTATCAGAACGGCTCTGATTGGAGAGCCCTGCATGTGTGTGCATGGGTTCGTCGTTTTTTTCTTCCTGTTTTGATGTTATCTCTGCCTCTGTCCTCTTTCTAACACCTATTTCCCCACCCCAGTGCATGGTAGCAAACCGGTTAACACTACCAGATTAACCTCCCTGCCTATTCTTTTTCATCTCTTCCTCTCTCCGAAAACCAACCCCTGGTAATTTTTGCGGAGTGATCAAACTCGACTAAATTCGCCGGTGAAACCGAAGCGCCCAAGAACACAACCGCCATACCTTAGCAGACGACCAGAATGATGTCACTGCTTCAGACAATGACTGCAGTGGTGTTAGTCTTGCATTCGTTAATTCACGTGCGCCATGTGTGCTACCATAGCAAACGACGCACGGGCACCCACGAAGCGAAGTATATCGATGGTTGACATTACGACGCACGATCATTCTGGACGTTTCGGAAGGGTTTGTCAACGGTGCTCTTGGGCCTTTCTGTGTCGCCGGTGAAACTGGTCCGTTCTCATAACACCGCTAAAATAAGCAGCGGCCTCTTTTAAGATCTCTCAGAGCTGCAATTGGCTCTTCGCAGGAAGGCGTTCGATTCTCTTACTAGACTCGACCACCTGTCTCCTATAACAAAAAATGTCAAGTCAGTGAATTTGCATAATTACTGCAGCAATTAGTGCCCCTAGTCTTCTTAATGTGTCTGATATCTCATAAAGACTAGTGCCGAAGGTAGAGACAAATATTGCAGTTCCCTTATCTAAAGAATTTTTGGACAGATTTCTTAAAACACCACGTATGTACTGATGCATTGTCGCTTCTTATGTAAGATCCCTATCGAGGGGTCCTTATGGTACTAATGTGCAGAGTTGATCAGAAGAAAAAGAAATGCTCGCTATCCCGGCCTTCCGAAAGTGAATGTCTAGCGAATCAGTTGAGAAACACAACTGCTGATGGGTGTTTTCAGGGCATTTCCTTTTGAATGGATTATATTGTCAATCGCGACGGCTGCGGCGGCCGTATTTTGAAGGAGGCGAAATCTTAGAGGCCTGTGTACTTCGATATAGGTGGAGAGAAAGAGAGAGAGAGAGAGAGAACAACTTTAATAAAAATAAACTAACCCCAGTCCGGGTACACTAATAAAAAAAGTGAAGGCTTAGCCATCAGACAGGCCTTAAAGTTTCAAATGTCCGAGTAGGGCTTCATGATAGTGCACGTTAAAGAACCCCAAGAGGTCGAAATTTCCGCAGCCCTCCTCTACGGCGTGCCTCATAATGATATTAATGAAAGCCAGCCGATATTTAAGCAAAGGAAGGTATAGGGAGCGTTAATTGTACTGTTTTAAGTGTAGTGTAATAATTGTGATATAGGTGTGAAGGAAGTAAAGTGGATCAAAAGACAACTTGCAGCCGGCGGGGAACGCACCTGCGACCTTCGGCAGGTTTACCATTTTTAAATTTTGCATGCACACGTGCAGACACACTCGCGAACATGCATATATTGTGGTTAGGCGCCCCTCCTCCCAACCCCACGTGAAAAAACTTCCTGACTACGCCCATGCCAAACACGTTCTGCAACACGTGGCTGGTTACCGCAACATCATCAAAAGACTCCAAAATATTATCATTCGACCGCCATCTTGCTACTTTCCGTGACATACGCAGCCGCCTAGCAATGAGCCGCATACCAAAGTACGCGCCCGTTGCATCCGTTCCACATCCGAAGAGCCTGTCAAATGAACGCCTCGTTTCTTACGGCCGCGGGGAGTTCGCAGAAAATCCAAGCTCCACGTGCCTCAAAGGCACGAAGACATTCGCAACGGCGATTCACCCGCAGCCTGTACCTTGGCACGACTTTGAGCTCGCTCGCGTCACTTACGCGGTAGTTCCACACACCTCACGCACCTCCACGTGGCAACTCACCGGAGGCTCTTGCAAAAGCGCGTGAGTAAACGAGCCAGTACATTTCCGAGCCATAAGACGGCCGCCGCCCGTTTCGTAAACATCGTTCTCTTCTTTTTTTTTTCCCCTACTCTAAGGTACGCGCGTGCTCTCGTTTATGGCATACGCACTCGGTTAGGCGCAACTAGGCGCCACTTTGGTTTCCAAGCTCCTTATACACCTTCCCGTCCTCCTACCTATTTCCTTCGCTCTCTTTTCCTTTCTTTCTTCCGTTTTTCTGCGCCGCTTCCAAAAGGAAAAACGCAAGCGCCGGAGATGGTTAGGAAATGAGGGAGGGAGTGCTTTTTCGGGAGCGACGCCATTTTCGTACAGACGCAACTAAAGCAACGCCATAAATGGGGAGACGACGTTCCGTTTAGTTTTGCACGTGTACCTTGAGCGTATCATTCGTATGCAGCGGCCATGTTTTTTTTTTCTCTCCTTTTCTCCGTACTCCTGCTTCCTTACATTCGTTTCCTTCCTTCTATGGCGTCACTGGATGTGTTTTCGAAGTCTGTACAGGCTCTCTGTAGTACAAGCCTAATGACGCGTCGCGGTAAGCCACCGCCGCACCCCCCCCCCCCCTTTTTTTTTCATTTATTCACCCAAGCCGCACGTACTGCCGCGATCCGTTAGGATGACGGGTTGCAAATTAGGGTGCCGGTGGCGGCGGTGGATAGTAGCATATATACGGCAGTCCCGGTAATGACCATGATAGTTTGTTTTTTTTTCGTTACGTCGTGTGGTTATATTATTGGCAGGAAATACAGAGCCAATAGCCGCGGAGGAAGAGAAAGTAACCCGTAAGTCTCTTCCGCGATTACCCACTCTTTATGTTCATTCTGAGAAGCGGCTCAAAGCGCTGAGCTTATGCATGGAAATCTGGAGAGCGTGGCATAGTATAAGAAAATGCAGAGCTGCACGAAAAAGCTTTAGTGCATCTTTTGTTGTTGTTGTTGTTGTTGTTTTGTTTTAGATGCGCAGCAGCTTATGCGCTGGGCTTTGTCCATAGTTCCATTGTCGACCGTCCGCTTTCTAAAACCTATCATAGCCATCTGTGACATATTGAGCGCGCGCTCGCGCCAAGAGAAGCCTTCTTCGTGTTGTTCTTCGACCGCCTTGATGATGATACGTGCAGAGCGCGCGCTCGCGCCAAGGAGAAGCCTTCTTCGTCTTGTTCTTCGACCGCCTCGATGGTGATACGTGCAAATCACTTTAGGGGCCCGGGCTGCCGTTCGCTGTCCTAGTTTGGCGTAACGCAGACAAAGCCACGTGTGCTGGCACGCGCTAGCGCGTTCGGGCCTGTGTAAGGGGCTGGGTAAGACGCTGTGGCCCTTCCCCCTTACACTCTCTTAGCAATCATGTGATGGCGTCGGCGAACGAGATTCTGCAGACGCGCGATGAACCAACGCGTTGTATCCTAGTCAGAACGCGCTGGCACGCGCTAGCGCGTTCGGGCCTGTGTAAGGGGCTGGGTGAGAGGCTGTGGCCTCTCCCATAGGCATGCGCGGGGTTCCCCGTCAGGGGGGGGAGGGGTGAAGGTTCATCGCAGCGCCCCTCCACCCTACTAAGTCAATGTACGGGGCAGTTCTTTCTTTTAACGCGATAGCGTTGAAGAGCTCGTTTCGCAGAAATTCCGGTTTCGGCGTCGGCGTCGTTGGTTGTGAGCGAAAAATTAGCGTTGTCCGGGAGCGAAAGTTTTAGATGCAAATAAATAATAACGAAGTTTTCTGTGCGAGTGGGAATCGAACCCAGAAATTCTGCGGGGCAGGAAGGTGTCCTACCACGAAGCAACGCCTGTGCTTCAAATTGCTTTGGAAGAAAGCTTTATATGAATGTTATGTAGTGCGAGGACTGTCATTAACACATGTATTAGTAATATTGCGTTGTAGAACCGTCGTATCCCAACAGGCGTCAAAACATGCAAATTGCCCAACGAGTGCTTGGTTTAAACGCCCACCAATTACAAAGCGCACAGACATATTCAATCGCCATCACCAGCAGAAACATTAACAAAGTGAGATGCTGCGTAGGTTCGCTTGTTGTCTTACGGACGCGTAATGTGTATTTCGCCAAATTCGCAAAAGGAAGAATATTATGTCATAGTGGGCTCTTTAAAAAAAAATTCATATAATCGATTCTATGCCCATCCCACAGTGTGGGTATGAGCCGTACGACAGGGAACAACACTTCGGCAACTGTACTAGCAGCAAACGTTCTAGGAAAGTTGGAAAGGGCAATTTACAGGCGCACAGACCTTGCGGAGCGGTCTAGCTGTCCACCGAGAAGCGAAGCTAGGCTAGCGATTGGGAAAGCGATGCGAGCAGGGTCTCACCACGCTATCGCGTTCTACGCTTGAAGGCGAAGCTCAAGCGTCTTCCAAGATTTTAGATGCGAAGCATCTTTTAGCGGAGTTCAAACCGGTGATGCTGGTGGTCGTGTGCGGCGTGACCACCCTTACTGCTCATGCGCAAACCCCTTCACACATCTCCTTTCCACTCCCCCCTCTCCACTCCCTCTCTCCCCTTTCCCCTCTCTCCCCTTTCCCCTCTCTCCCCTCTCCACTCCTCCTCTGAAACGCGGGCTCGACGTGCCGAAGTTCTCTCCTGTGCAACGCCGCGATGAGCGCCAGCGCATGCGCGTCCCCTCCCCATCTCTCTCCTCTCCTACGCTGCTTCCCTCTCGCACGCCTGTCGACCGCGTTCCCCGCCCGCCCTGTGAGAATCAACGGCCAGGCTAGAGGGAAGACACGACACGCGTAGCGTTCCTCTTCGCGTTCGACGACGCGAGGTCGGTAGCACGCCCCGCGAATGCCAACGGAACGCGATCGTGCAAGTGCTCCGGCTTCGCATCGCCTCATGGTCCCCTTTAGCGGGAGATGGTGTAATTGTTTTCTCCGTACCGGTCATTTTCTGATTATTCTTCTAAATTCTAAGCATTTCTTAACGAACCCAAGGCACTTTGAGCGTTTCTATGTGCTATCTATCTATCTATCTATCTATCTATCTATCTATCTATCTATCTATCTATCTATCTATCTATCTATCTATCTATCTATCTATCTATCTATCTATCTATCTATCTATCTATCTATCTATCTATCTATCTATCTATCTATCTATCTATCTATCTGTCTATCTATCTATCTATCTATCTATCTATCTATCTATCTATCTATCTATCTATCTATCTATCTATCTATCTATCTATCTATCTATCTATCTATCTATGTCTGGGTGCTCTCGTGATCGTCTCCTTAGTGTAGACCAAAATTGGCATGGAAGGGTTGGTAATTTAAATGCGAGAGCGTTAAGAAAAACCGGACATCGGCAGCGTAGACCCGACGAATGCAAAGAATAAAACTTACGATCCCACCAGGAATCCTAGCCGAGCATTCTGCGAGGCCGTCAGATATTCTACCACAAAGCCCACACCATGTCTAGAAACTGCTTTGGAAAGACGCCCCCTGCAGTCGTAATGTCGGTGCAACGTGGACTGTGGCTGTAGTGCTGCCTATCTAATTTTATAAAAAAAAAGCAATAAACACTACATACCTACTCCTACGATGCAGGCGTCATATCAGGTTAACGTTAACTGTAATTCTAATGTCGGCTGCGCTTTTACAGCAGTCTAATAACCATTACAGTTGTATTCCTATGATTCAGCAAGGTATATATAAGCGTTGTTCGGTCTCGGAGGAATACGCTAATGAAAGTTACGTATGATATGCCCATCATCGCACCGCAAAGTTCACTTCGTTTCGATAATAGTGACGTACGTGCTCTAATGTGAGTGCTGACGTTGCGTCAGACCATCAGTTACCCTTTAAACGCCAGTGTTGTCGACGGGCCTGGTAAGCCCACCATGTGTACACAACTACTACACTTACAGAAACACATCGATCCAACTCTTAGCGCTTGCCCCAAAGCCAAAAATGCAGCCTAGAACCACTCGCTGACTACTTCGCATGATTCCCACAAGGCGTGGGATCTGCCGAATTTTTCTTTGCTATCGGTTTCCTGGAACGCTGCTTCGAAGCCTTCAAGTGTTTTCCGAAGTTTTGAACGATGTAAGTTTGGGACACGTAAAGCGATGAGAGAGGAAAAAGTGAAAGCGACTATTGGGCGTTCGCTATATGATCATACTTCCGCCAGAACATGATCCGAAGCGAATACGAGTTCTCGCTTTAAATATAACACGTATAGTCTTGCGACATAGCTTTGCACTATAGCTAGAACCTCGGCTTTCTAAGGTGTGCGACCTTTATGTATGCTTTCTAGAGCGCATACGTGGTCCGGATCAAAGAGGGCACTTTTTTTAAAATGCGAAGCATTTCTTAGCGAACTTCTGCGACTTTGAGCGTATCTACTTATCTATGTAGCCGCCTACGACTTTGTGCTCTCCTGGACGTTTCGTTAATAGGATGCACACCAAAATTGGTATGACGTAGCATCACTGTATGGCGAACATAAATGGCAGGTCATAACATGAAAATCATGACACTCATGTCATGAACGACATGATTTACATGCCACCGTATTGGTACTCTTGCGGCCGTTTCGTTAGCTTGATATATACCAAAATTGGTATGTCGTGACAAGAATGCATGATGAACATAAACGACGGGGTCTAACGTGCAAATCGTGACACGCATGTCATGTACAGCGTGATTTACATTCCAGGCTCATGGTGCGCTCGCGGCCGTTTTGCTAGCTTGATATACACGAAAATTGGCATTGCGCGACGTGACTACGTGACGAACACAAATAACAGGTGGTAACATGAAAATCATGACATGCATGTCATGTACAGCATGACTTACATGCCACGCTCGTGGTGCGCTGGCTGCCGTTTCACTAGCTTGATACACACCAAAATTGGTATTGCGCAACGTGACTGTGTGACGAACATAAAAAACAGCAGTTCATATGAAAATCCTGACACCCATGTCATGTACAGCATGACTTACGTGCCACGCTCATGGTGCGCTGGCGGCCGTTTCACTAGCTTGATATACACCAAAATTGGTACTGCGCGACGTGACTATGCGACGAACATAAATAACAGGAGTTCATATGAAAATGATGATACGCATGTCATGTACAGCATGACTTGCGTGCCACGCTCATGGTGAGCTTTCGCTCGCTTGATAAACACCAAAATTGGTATTGCGCGACGTGACTAAGTGACGAGCATAAAAAACAGAAGTTAGCATTCAAGTCATGACACGCATGTCATGTACAGCATGACTTACGTGCCACGCTCATGGTGTGCTGGCGGCCGTTTCACTCGCTTGATATACATCAAAATTGGTGTTGCGTGACGTGACTGTGACGAACGTAAACAACAGGAGTTTATATGGAAATCATGACACGCATGTCATGTACAGCATGGCTTGCATGCCACGCTCATGGTGCGCTGGCGGCCGTTTCACTCGCTTGATATACACCAAAATTGGTGTTGCACGGCGTGACTATGTGACAAAAGTAAATAACAGGAGTTTATATGGAGATCATGGCACGCATTTCATGTACAGCATGATTTACATGCCACGCTCATGGAGCGCTGGCGGCCGTTTCGTTAGCTTGATATACACCAAAATTGGTATTGCGCGACGTGACTGTGTGGCGGACATCAATAAAAGGTGGTAACACGCAACTCATGACATGCATGTCATGTAGGGTATGATTTAGACGCCACGCTCATGGTGCGCTTCCGCCCATTTTGTTAACTGTATATATACCAAAACTGGTATGGCATGACAGGAGTGCGTGAAGAACATAAATAGTAGGTCACGCATCGTATATATATACCAGATTGTACATGCATGCATGCATGACAAACTTGCGATATATAGCGAACTAGATGTCACGACATGAATGACTTCATTTGCCTCAATGACAAACAAGACGATGTACGCAGCTCTTTGCTGCCTGCTTCGCATTACATCAATTCCTACATTGCGTGGGATCTGCCGGTTTTTTTATCCATGTCTGTGCTGATCACAGTCGGCTCCGCATATAGCTGATGGTTATATCTTACGCTTCACGCGACGTTCGCTCAGTATTATGTCCTGCGGGAAATACTAACGTATAGTTGACCTAACATACACCCTTTCCTTTCTTGGGGATTCTGAAAATATGGTACGAGAGGCCTCGAGTAACGGAGCTTACGTTATTTATATTTGCACATAGAAAAGGATAAACCGGTGCCCGAATTCTGCGCCGCGTACTCATCGTCTAATAAAGATTTAGTGGTGTGTACATATACTGCCACACTTTCTGATATTAGATATTTATGACTGTGTATGTTTTGATACGCCTGTACATGTATCAATAATATATAAAGCACAGACATACGTAATACGACATATTCCGGTGTGCGAATGCGAGAAACTTTGAATAACCTATTCTGTGGACAGTGTTCCCAAATTCAAATACTTTTCGAAATGTTCCTTTGAATACATTAAAGCTTCAACTGCACGGAATCATGCACAAAAGCGGAAAAAAAGTATGACAAGCTTCGTCGACACGTTTACAGGAAGGCATAAATCATGATAAAATACGTAGTGGAGCAGGCTATACGCTGCACAGGTAGCAAGATTTTGCCGGCGATACGACAATCATTCACGTTCACCGAAGAAAACCGTCTTTGCGAACTAACTGCTTATTTGTTTCTGATGCTCCGTTTCTTCTTTCAATAAACAACGTTTAATAATGCGTAATTTCCCGACCCATATTTGGTAGCGCTGTGAATACTGTCAATATTTTATGCGGATCACTCCTGGAGGTACGTACACAAACTGAGTTCGATTATGTTTCAGAAGCTACTTTAAGCGCATTGGTGTCCCTTCAAGCAAGCTCGTAGTCCTGTGACGTTTTTGTTTTCATTTTTTGCATATTTTGCGCACATTTTCTGCATTCGAGAAAAAATGTCAACAACTGATTAAATCACGGAAATAATTTTTTTAGTTATTCGTTGATGGGTACTTTGCACCTTCTTTATTGTAAACGTTGTGGTGAAAGCAATATATTAATTCTGGTAAATAATTTTTTAATGATTAGATGTGCGCATAGCACGCATGTTTTGAGTTAGCGTACAGTACTGGGTTTGTTGCATTATCGAAATGTGCACGTTATTAGATGCGAAGCATCTTATGGCGGAGTTTAATCCGGTGGTGGTGTGCGGCGTGACCACCCTTACTGCGCATGCGCAAGCCCGCTCTGCACACATCCTCTCCACACACCTCTCCACTCCCCCTATCTCCCCCCCTCTCCCCTCCTCTCCACTCCCCCTCTGAAACGCGGGCTCGACATGCCGACACGCTGCTTCGCATCGCCTCAGGGTCCCCTTTAGCGGGAGGTGGTGTGAGTTTTTGTTTCAAGGTTTGAACAAGTTAGCTCAAACATCCTGCATGTAATCGTGTAAGTTAAGCGTATGTTCATAGGTTGTTGAGTGGGAGCAACTGCTGTAGATCATATATGTTCTTGTATAGCTCACGTTTTCAGCCCGTTGTGAACAACTAACCAAACAGTAATCTCAGATCAATATTCACACGTAAGATAAATAAGAGGAGTACATTACGCTGAAATGGCACTAAGACTGCGTCCATGAGATAAGTGTATAAAATTAAGAAGTTACAAAAGGTACTGCATAGTTAAGATTATCCATACTCTAATAGTCGAACGAAAGGTTTAGTAGGGTATGTAAAAAAGGAGTAGAGATGTGGAGTAAATTCGGTTCTAGGTTTTCACTTAGAAAATTAGAGGGGAAAAAATAAACAAATCCACTGAACTAGGGTATGTGTAACTAGATACGGTATGGCATAGCCGTGAACGAGCGCAATCAAGATGTTTTGACTTACGCAACAAAAGTTTGTTGGCATAAATTCAGGCGATATTGCCATAACATTATGAACGCAAAGTGTCCTATACCTGAAGTGGACCTGACGTAATTCAGTAAGCCAGGCAAAGCACTTTCAAATCTACGCCTAATCTGATTCTTATCAAAGCTGCGGTTCCCATTCACTGACGTGCGTTCGCTACAACCCCGAAGTGTGCTGTTAGCGCCGCATCTAAAGGCAGCTTTTTGCTCTCTCGTTAAGCCGATTGTGCGCGTCAGCCTTATGGCGTGTTGAAGCGAAGATACAGAACCATGGGAAAACGAAATAACAAACAAAAAAGCTAACGCAGTACGTAGCCTTCATTACGCCGAGGAGAAAGAATAGCGTGCCCTGCGATGGGATGTTTCTTGTTTTCGATGCAACCTCCGCGACCGCCTCGCTCGACGCATTCCTCGGTCTCGGCTCGGAAATGCCGCCGTAACCCGATTAGCCCGCTTCCTGCCGCTAATTACGCAATTAGCCAAACCTCTCCACGCTCGGCGCGCAGCGGAAAGCGCTGCGCTCGAAACATTTGCCTCGTTAACTCTTTGCTGACTTCTTTTGTTAGCGTGTGAGGTTCGACAAAGAGTAAGATAAAAGGGAAAATTGGCGGGCAGAAGCGCAGCAATGATCAGGTCACACTTCGATTTGGATCACTAGAGTAGATGGCAACCGAGTGAGTGAGTGAGTGAGTGAGTGAGTGAGTGAGTGAGTGAGTGAGTGAGTGAGTGAGTGAGTGAGTGAGTGAGTGAGTGAGTGAGTGAGTGAGTGAGTGAGTGAGTGAGTGAGTGAGTGAGTGAGTGAGTGAGTGAGTGAGTGAGTGAGTGAGTGAGTGAGTGAGTGAGTGAGTGAGTGAGTGAGTGAGTGAGTGAGTGAGTGAGTGAGTGAGTGAGTGAGTGAGTGAGTGAGTGAGTGAGTGAGTAAACTTTATTAAAAGTGCGGGCGAGGCGGGGGGAAGAGGGGATTAACCCCTGTCCCGTCCCACTCTCCGTCGATGATGATGGCGTCAGGTGACGGCTTGAAACCCTTGGACCCGGGCGGCATCCTCGGCTTGCCGGATGGCCCAAAGTTGGTCGGTCAGCTGGTCACTGGTGAGTGCCGCGTCCCAGCGGCAGCGACGCCGACGCAGCCGATCCGCAGCAGTGACCACAGCCGCGGCGGCGGTCGGCCCCTGCCCTCGCGCGTTGGTAGCAGTTCGTCCCTACCTAACATGCGTCGCGAAGTGAGCGGCGGAGTGATTCCACGAGAGATCGAACATGCCTGCCCGGTCGCAATTTTTGTTTTGCCTGGGTTTTTTATATGTTATGTGGGCACAGTCAAAGTGCACGGAACCTAAAGTTTTATTTCTAAGAAACGCTCCCAGCGCCCCAAAAAATATTTGAAGGTGGCGGCGCGGGCCTCCGGTTTTTGCTCACTGCAATATTTTCGGATTTCACGGCCGAATTTAGCGCGAACTATAAATGATGAGTCGAAAATTTTTTTGCTGGTTTTAATACGCATTACTGTGAATTACATCCATGCTTTTTTATGCCGTCCTCTAAAAGAAGAAAATGTGAAAAAACGGCAAACACGGCCGAAATCAAAAAAGAGTCCTAAGTTTGAGGCACCTTGGCGCCTTTGCTATTACAAACAGAAACTTGAAAACAATGTCAAATATAGAAACAAGCCTTTGAAACATTTATACAAAAGATCATTTTCCTACAGGCAGTGTAAAAAAAGAAAAAGAATAGTTAAAGAAGCGAGTTTTTTCAAGAAAGTACATTTTCAAAAAAAATAAAATAAAAATCTTCGGTCTCAATTTTGACGACAATTTTTTATCGAAGAGCGCTTATGTCAGTGAACACACGGTTTTAATATCATATGTCCTCATTTGCTTTGTTTGAAATAAAACTGGCCAAAATGACCCTTGTTTTGTGTGCTCATTTCAGTGCGACTGATGGTTGTTATTAGCTTGCATTGTGCGTAAATCGCAGTTTTAATTATTCTGCTGAAGCAAAACCTTGCTCTGGTGGCTTTTCATCAAGAAAAATGTGTTCTCAGATTTTGTTTGGTTCTAGCGTGTGCGAAAGTGGGCTGCAGCCGCCCTTTATAGGGTGATTCCATGAAAGACCGAACATGCCTGTCCGGTCAATATTCTTGTTTTTCCTGGGTTTTTTATATGTTATGTGGGCACATTCAAATTTCACGGAAACGAAAATTTTATTTCAGAGAAACGCTCCCAGCGTGCCAAAAAATATTTGAAGGTGGCGGCGCGGACCTCCTGTTTTTGTGCGCTGCAATGTTTTCGGATTTCACGGCCGAATTTAACGCGAACTATAAATGATGTGTCGAAATTTTTTTTGTTGGTTTTAATACGCATTACTGTGAATTACGTCCATGCTTTTTTATGCCGTCCTCAAAAATAAAAAAAATGTGAAAAAAATGGCAAACCCGGTCCAAATCAACAAAGTTTGCTAAGTTTGATGAGCCTTGGCGCCTTTCCTATTTCACACAGAAACTTCAAAACAGTGTCAAGTATTTCAAGGAGCCTTTGCAAGATTTATGCGGAAGATCGTTTTCCTATAGGCAGCGCAGAATAAGAAGAAAATAGTTATAAAGAGGCGAGTTTTTTCAAAAAGTACATTTTCAAAAAATAAAGAAAAAACTCAGGCCTCAATTTTGACTACATTTTTTTGTCGAAGAGCGCTTAGGTCATTGAAAACACCATGTTAATATGTATGTCCTCATTTGCTTTGTTCACGAGATTTAACGGGCCAAAATTACCCTTGCTGTGTGTGCTCACTTCAGTGCGATTGATAGTTGTCATAAGCTTGCATTGCACGTAAATCTATTTTCATTATTTTCCTGCCGTAAAACTTTGCTCTGGTGTCTTGTCGTCAAGAAAAATGTATTCTCAAACGTTAATTGTGTCTAGCGTGTGAGGAGGTGGGCTGCTGCCGCTTCCAAAAGGCCTAACGCGTACGCAGTTTGCAGCTTACAACCTCAACTTACCCCGCCAGTATTCGCTAATCAGAAGCACGCGAGACACCGCGAACACATGGTTTAGGTGTCTTTGTCAAAACTCGCCTTGCACACCAAACAAATCATCTGTATGCAGCGACAGGCCAGCTTAATCTGTAACTAAATGCCACAATCAGCAGGTGCGCTGTTATGCAGTTGTTTTCTCAGTGCCTGCTTGCTTCCCTTCCATTACATGCATTGAACGCTCTAACCATCTTCCCCATTCGACGCACACTGTGCCTAAACAACATTTGTGAAAAGTTAGCTCCATGATTTCCGAGCCGTTTATTTCACTTCTCGCTATCACATGTTCTCGGCGTCGCAGATAACGTCTTCCTGTATCATCTCGACCTTTACCTCAGCGTTTCAGCAGCCAGAAAACGTGCGGTGCGGCATGATTAAGCCATGAGTGGCCGAAGCTACCCAATTTATGATGTTTTGTTGCCACTTTACTAAACTGCTTTCCCACGTCGAGGACAGCAGAGATCATTGGTGGCGACAGACGGACATTACCCTTAGTTTTGACAATGAGTGCGGCCTACATATTAATTATTACAGCCCAAAGCGCTTAGAGACCCTTAGTCATAAAATGTTAAACAGTGAGCAGTTCTGGAAAGGCATTCATGACAGCTGCGCAGATGTGAGATAGTTTGTGCGTTCAGTATAAACGTTTCGACTTGCTCTATGTCTAGCTGTTCACTACACGCGATGCGCGCGGCCCGTGGCTGCGTCCGAGTATTCTGTGCCGATTATTTACGCGTTCACGAAAAGATTGCTGAGGAAAGCGTTCTCGTTGCGCATTTTTTTTCTTTGCTCTTTTTAGGGGCGAAGCTCCTTAAGGCGGCATCCGTTCGTCCCTCGTAGTCGTCATCGTCGTAGTAGTCCGTAACAAGTCTTACGCTTTGACCTCCAAGGTGGTGCCGGTGGGAGATTTCTCCTGTGCGTTGTTGAACAATAAAAAATTCGCAGCGTGCGCGTTAACTAAAAGCCGAATTCTTCTGTCTCTCATTCCCCATTAGCAGCCATTGGCATGTTCCAGTAGGAAATGTTAGTAGAAGTAGAAGTGTAAGTGTTAGCTAAAAGCCGACTTCTTCTGTCTCTCATTCCCATTAGCAGCCATTGTTTACCTCCAAGGTAGTGCCTGGTGAGATTTCTCCTGTGCGTGATTAAACAATAAAAATTTTGCTCAAAACGCCGTTGATTGATGAAATAAACCAACGAAAGACGCCAGATGTTTTGTAAAAGCAGAACGAAAGAACGCCAGATGTTTTTCTTAAAGTGTAGTAGTAGTAGTTGTATGTAGCCACCTCGCCCGATCGTCAACGGGCGAGGTGGACCGGCAACGGCGCGAGGACCCTGCCGTACGAGAGTTAAATCACACTAAAAGACATACTTTGCGGGCGATACACTCTAGTGAGCTTTCAACTTTTCGTCTTAATGTACATGATAAAGAAATTATTTCTACGAAAAACGCAAGGCACACCTTGAGCAATATATTTGGTTTTGGGACGCTAAATGGAACCATGAGGCGATGCGAAGCCGGAGCACTTGCACGATCGCGTTCTGTTGGCTTTCGTTGGGCATGCTACCGACCTCGCGTCGTGGATCGCGCGTCCTGTCTTCCCTCTAGCCTTGCCTTTAATTCGCACAGGGCGAGCGGGGAATGCGGTCGCTCTTGGCGCTCTTTCGCTCGGGAGCGGACTTCTTCCTTGCATTTCACCGACCACAAGTGATAATGAAGGGACCACGTAAACCAACAGTACAATAAAAGTTTGATGTTTAATATATACACGATGTTTCACACTCTTTATATTATGTACTGGGCGCATTTCACGGAAGAGTTTCACGGTTTATAGATGATTCCCTCCGTAGCTTCGCCCCACTCATCATCATTCACCCCGTGGATATGCTGTGATTTTTGTTGTTGCCTACCTCCAGAAGCTACTGTCAGAGGCTGAGGATCTTCGCAACACGTGAGAAGTCTGCTTGCATTGCTTTACGCTCCTCAAGGAAAACCTGCCTACATGTAACGGCGATGAGGTAGACCAGGCATTCCTTCAGGAAGAAGCGATTGATATCTTGAACAGGCACGCCCATATTTCCTCTGATGATTGTAGGCGAGGTTGTAGGCTGCAAACTGTTTACACGTTAGCCATTTAGAGGGCGGCAGCAGCCCACTTTTGCGCACGCTAGACACAAATAAAATCTGAGAACACATTTTTCTTGACGAAAAGCCACCAGAGCAAGGTTTTGCTGTAGCAGAATAATTAAAACTGCGATTTACGCACAATGCAAGCTAAAAGAAATTACACCATCTCCCGCTAAAGGGGACCATGAGGCGATGCGAAGCCGGAGCACTTGCACGATCGCGTTCCGTTGGCGTTCGTTGGGCATGCTACCGACCTCGCGTCGTGGAACGCGAAGAGGGACGCTACGCGCGTCGTATCTTCCATCTAGCCTGGCCGTTAATTCTCACAGGGCGAGCGGGGAACGCGGTCGACAGGCGGGCGAGAGGGGGGCAGTGTAGGAGAGGAGAGAGAACGAGAGGGGACGCGCATGCGCTCGAGCTCATCGCGGCGTTGCGCAGGAGAGAATTTCGGCATGTCTAGCCCGCGTTTCAGAGGAAGAGTGGAAAGGGGGAGGGGGAGGGGAGAGGGAAAGAGGAGAGGGAATGTGGAGAGGGAAAGTGGGAGGGAAAGTGGAGAGGGAAGTGGAGAGGGGTAGGGGAGAGGGGAAGGGGAAGGGAAAGTGGGGAGGGGAAGGGGAGAGGGTGACTGGAGAGGAGGTGTGTGGAGAGGGTATGCGCATGCGCAGTAAGGGTGGTCACGCCGCACACCACCACCACCACCACCGCCGGATTGAGCTCGACCTTAAGATACTTCGCATCTAATAACAACCATCAGTCGCACTGAAGTGAGCACACACAGTAAGGCTCATTTTGGCCAATTACATCTCGTAAACAAAGCAAATGAGGACATATGATATTAAAACCATGTGTTCACTGGCATAAGCGCTCTTCGATAAAAAATTGTCGTCAGAATTGAGACCGGAGTTTTTTTATTTTATTTTTTAAAAATTAACTTCTTTGGAAAACCTCGCTTCTTTACCTATTTTTTTTTTCTTTTTTCGTGCTGCCCGTAGGAAAATGATCTTCCGCACAAATGTTGCAGAGGCTTTTTTCTATAGTTGACATTGTTTTCAAGTTTCTGTTTGAAATAGCAAAGGCACCAAGGCGCCTCAAATTTAGGACGCCTTTTTTCATTTCGGCCGTGTTTGCCATTTTTTCACATTTTCTTCTTTTTGAGGACGGCATAAAAAAGCATGGATGTAAGTCACAGTAATGTGTATTAAAATCATCAAAAAAATTTTCGACACATCATTAAGAGTTCGCGATAAATGCGGCCGTGAAATCCGAAAACATTGCAGTGAGCAAAAACAGGAGGCCCGCGCCGTCACCTTCAAATATTTTTTGGCACGCTGGGAGCGTTTCTAGGAAAAAAAATTACGGTTCCGTGCACATTGAATGTGCCCACATAACATATAAAAACCCCAGGGAAAACAAAAATTGCGACCGGACAGGCATGTTCGATCTCTCGTGGAATCACCCGGCTGCAGCGACATTAGCTCTCCCGGCACATTCCCAAAGCATGTGCCGCAGTGTGTCTCTTTCCCCGCACGCTTTTCACGCGTCCGTCGGGTATAAGCTCGGATAACAGATGCGCAGGATCGCCGGGCTGGGGTAAGTGTCTGTTTGTAGTAATCTCCAAGTTACGGCCTGTCTTACGGTCTGCCCGATTATTACATCAAATTATGTGTGCTGTTTTCGATTTTTTTAGAGGAAATGTCAAAAATCGTCACGCCCTACAGAGAGAGAGAGAGAGCGAAGCAAGGAAAGACAGGGAGGTGTCACGCCCTACAACTCTTCCATATAAACAATGGCCCCTAAAGTTAGTAATTAAAAAGTTAACCAACAGCTTTTGTTAATTACCCATTTAAATGCAACTTTAGGCGCGGCAGTGTTTTTCCGCCGCGGCGTAGAGTTCTTTTGCGAAGATGACAGGGGCCTCACTATCATGGCAATTTTATTAAAAATATGTATTGTTAAAAAAAAGATAAAAAGCCCTTATAAAGGCGGTGAAACCTTCTCCAAGTACCAGCGCCTTGAATGGGTAGTTCGAGACACACAGGCAAAGTTTGGTAGGTCGATGCCTTCAACCTCTGCAACAAGTTGGCACCAGTGAGCCTGTAGTCTAGACACATGCTCCTGGCTGCCGCTCCGAGGAACTGTGCCGATAAACCGATGACGCTTGTAAACATTAGGCCGTGGCGGTGAAACGTAGCGCAGTAGTCACTCTCGGGTGATCGTACCATGACTACCGTACCGTCGCACGGCCGTGAGCCGGCAGCTGTCCGGTCGACGTCTGCTGAGGAAGCGGGAGCGGGAATGGAGGATTTGAAGTCCCACAATGATCTGTTTTGTATATCTTTCGCGCTCATTATTTCCGGTTACTGGCTGTATGTATGAACATATGTGTGCATGAATATAGTTATGCCAATGGCGGCCTGCCCAGTAGTACAGTTGTATCCTGTAATAATGTTTTGTTAATGTCTAAAAGCTCCAAACTAATAATTGCGTTTTTAATGTAGGTATTAAGCACCGCACCTCTTTTCAAAGTACTACCCTTTCTTACATGCACATGTTCAGGATTACGTATGTTATATTTTGCCTTGTTTGATCCTATTCAGAGTAGCGTTGTTTTTATTATTACTATATTATTATTATTATTATTATTATTATTATTATTATTATTATTATTATTATTATTATTATTATTATTATTATTATTGTTATTACTATTATTATTATTGTTGTTGTTAATTCGTCAACCTGAAGTTTTTGAGAAGTTTTGGTATTAGATGCGAAGCACATTATTTATGCTCATCGTATTTGTATTTGCAACATTGAACATTGCGTGCGTATATGATGGTGCAATGCTTCAATGTGGCGTTTTCTTTCCAGCACAAGTAGTATACGTCTGTATGGGATTACCATTAATGATGCTGTGTTTTATTAAAGGGGTCATGAAGCACCCCTCGGGCTTTTTGAAAAAACACAACCTGCGGAAAGCTGACACGGCTATGAACTGCTCTGCAAAATATTACAGTCGTGCGCGCCGCGTAAAGGCCACAAGCGGAGCGCGAAGTTGCCGTTTCATCAGGCGCCCTCTTTTCAAACAGAGGCCGGTTCTCACTCTCGTCGGTGGGCGGGGCGTCTGCACATCGACGTCGCGGAGACATAGCATGCTTATTGGCCGATAGCCGGATGAGATGCGTTTCTTGCCACGGGGTGCCGCCACTTGCCCGCGCCGCACTCCTCATTCTGCTAGCTTTACACGGTAGCCGCACTCGCGCACGCGAATCACAGCGGGAGAGCGATCGCGTTTCATGGCACGCGCTGACGTAACTTCTTTCCCCCGTGCCATCCCTCCCTGTCTAGCTTCCAGTGCGCTCGTCGGCACGAGAAAAGAGAGAAAGCGCTGAGAGCGCGCGCCGAACCCCCGTAACTCCGCTGATTCTTAACGGATTCGAGAAATTTTTGCGGCAATCGATTCGGGAGGCAGTAAACTCCGATACCAAGGTCATTAGATCATTACTTGTAAAAGTGGTTCATGACCCCTTTAAAGGGCCACTGGTGGGACAGAAGCATGGCACTATACATACTACGCCGATAACGCGCTTTCGAAGCAGCGCATGTTATTGGCGGCTAGATATTACACAAAAGAGCAATCTGTTTTAGAGCGCAGCTCTTAGACGTCCGTTCCTGCTTTGAGCGGCGTCGCTGTCGGCGTAACCGATAGAACCAACGAGGACGAAAGAGAGCAAACGCGGAGTCTGTTGATATCGCGAGCCACTGGCCTCTCATCTTCCTTTCTTCCTCTGTCACGCGCGCTGGCCCCTCGGTCGGAGCTCGTACGCATGCAGGGCCGGCACGGCCACTGCGGCTGGCTTCGCTGGTCGTAACGGGGCTGTCGGCGTTTCGCTTGGTTCATGACGCCTGTATTTTACAGAGTGGTGTGCGTAGCACTCGAGCGCTGTCGGTGTTTACTGTCGGCGATGTCGGCGTTTAGCTGACTATGCAATGTAGAGGCATGCGTGGATATTTGTAAAGAGAGGATATTGCCACGTGCGTTTCTTAGTATCACTTTCGCGGTATTAGGTTTTCGCCCACAAAGACTGTCAGCAACGCTCAGCGCAAACCGCGCCTCATTGTTCGAGACGCTTCCCCTATATTGTAGACGCGAACATTCTGGAGCTTATTCTAGAGTTTGCGCGGCAACCAGCGATAAGGCTGGAATATTCGACGGCACATGCATGTATAAATACCGACGCGCTTCACCGCTTAGTTTTTCGACGGCCGACGCCCATTTCGCCGCTATCAGTGTACAGCATGTATTGCTGTAGTTTGAGTTTTCATTTGCCGGCCACAAGTTCGGCCAAATAAAGAGTTTCATCTTGACCACGCCAGCTGTTGTCTTTGTCGACGTCACGACCCCGTCACAATATCAAGCATACATAGCACAAAATACCAAGTTGCTGTAAACATAGTAAAATGTGACTAGTTCTCTACGCCAAATTTTGATGAGGAATGCCATCATAAATCATCGTAATCGTTACCTGCGCTGCTTATTGTAATGCTTCTTCTGTCAAGTTTACTTACGGATTTAATTATCTACCATAGAACAGCCCTTGTAACTGTAGCAATGGAGCCAGGTAAATATAAGCGTCACATCAAATGAGCACGTATGTTTCGATAAGCGCCGTCATTATATGCCTGTGTCCTAACATAGATAAATAAAATAACATACATGGGAGAAAGTAAAAA
The DNA here is from genome assembly GCF_013339695.2 of Rhipicephalus sanguineus. Taxonomy (NCBI): domain Eukaryota; kingdom Metazoa; phylum Arthropoda; class Arachnida; order Ixodida; family Ixodidae; genus Rhipicephalus; species Rhipicephalus sanguineus. The sequence goes on from NC_051181.1 coordinate 104,879,825, forward strand.
TTATGTGTAACCTCTGTGTATCTTCAAAAATCGCAGAATAGCGAATGTCGGTAGGAACCGTCGTTTCGACAAGTCTTACATTCGTCTGGGAAGCATCTGCCTTCCTTTTACCTATGCCTTGCTCGCTATCCCCAAGTCTCAACAGTACAGGACAGCGGTGAGCATATGAAGCCGGCTCTTTTTCAGCACAACTTCAGGGTGGTTATCTCTGTCGAGTTATTTGGTTGTGAAGGACTTTGGTAGCCTCAATTATTGCCCGAATACTGACCTGGTCTTTGTAAATTCGATAATATTATCGCGTAACTCAAACAACAACAATGGTAATCACAATCTCTACAACGTAATGTTAATTGATACTAACGTCCGCCATTGATGACGAAATCACGTTGCACGTACGCCATGAACGATATTGAAATATATCGGCTAGCAATAAACGTTTTAAAAACGTCCGAAATATAATTTACCTTCACGGTGCTGTGTGAAATTGGAAATAGCGAGCCGGAGTTTCACAGGGGGGCCCCCCAGATGTCTATCCGATGAATCAGGAAAGCAAGTAAAAAGAACAGAGCAGAGCAAATGCATCACCATTATCAGAGAAAGTAAAGTACCGTTGGAATTGCAGCGCCGAATAGCAGCAGCAGCAGCAGCTAGCGCAGTGATACTGATCGAAGATGGCTCTTAACGTCGCGAATGTCTTCGAGTGAAGAAGTGGCACAATCACGCGCGCTAACAGTAAAAAGCCATTTCTACAGTTTCGTAATCTTTCGGTTCCCGAAGCGCAGCGAATTCCCCACCACCCCTGCACCCTCACTTAGTCGAACATTTTCACACTTTCGGACTGCCAAGGCACTTTGAAGCTATAGCTGCTTCTACAGTAACGCGTAAGGGCTTCCAAAACTCCAGTTCAGTGGCACTCGAGCACCGTTTTACTAAAAGATAAGAATGCTATAGAACTAACACTTTAATAAGCAGATAGCTTCTTGCTGGTGAATCTTGACTACTTCGTCGTTTTGGCGTTACCGCCTGCAAAAGCATAAGTAAACCGAAAGTCACGAACGCGAAACTTTCAAAATTTTACGATCTGGCTATTAAGGCAAGTGTAAGCCACTTCTCAATAGCTACAAAACGTCTAAAATTCGTTTATGCTTTTTTTGCTCTGGACAGTAGGGTTGCCCCGTTACCGTAGAGATTGAGGCAGAGAAGAATACTTCAACAAAAAGGGTCTCCAGACCGATAATACTCATCGAAGGGGTGAAAAGAAATAATTCAACACTTGGCGATATCTTGAGAGCTCTCGAAACCTAACGTAATAACACACGAAGTAATAGCGACGTTTATGGCGACAAGCAGAATGTTTATGTTCATCGGCCGACGAAGTTTGAGCTAAGCTTTCAAGAAGTGTATTTGTGTGGTTCGTTGGGCTATAGTTGGTCACACAATTGTAATTGGCGAAAAACAGCGCCAAAGCAGACGACGAACAAGCAAAGAAAGACATGGGACAAGCAAAGGCTAACAACTGAACGCTTTATTGCTTCGAGGCAGTATAAAGTAAAACTGGCGGGAAACCAACGGCACGTGAACTATCAAGCCTTAGTCATGTTGTATGGACACAAGGTCCAGGGGCTATCAACAGATTACAAAGGTGCATTTCTACTACGCTATACCTTTTGGCATGTGCGAGATAATCCAACTTGGTTGTTAGTCAGCACTTCTCCTGTGGTTCGTCCCCTCTGGCGCTGTTTTTTCCCATTTACTCACTTTTCAAGATAGGATTATTGGATATTACATCTCTTAAGATATTATAACAATTTTGTAACTTCCACTGTACTGTAGTACAGCTGGTACAGCGCCGCAGTCAACCGCTCACCAAGGTATATATATATATATATATATATATATATATATATATATATATATATATATATATATATATATATATATATACTGTCGAACGCACCGTTGCCTGTATGTCTGATGGCAACTATATCTCCAATGGTGGCTCTTCCTGTTCGCGCATTTGATGGCAAGACAACTCGAAAGTTTTATTGAACCCGGTTGCAGGTAATCTCCCGAAAACACCTGAGACCCGAGTGTTTATTTCTATTTCGAAATTTTATATGCACACAGAGAACTCAGCCAAGAAAGAACCACGAAAACAACAGAAAAGGAAAAGTATTGTTGTTATATTCCTCGACACTTGCCGTTTCCCACCCAGATATTGTGTGTTCATATTGCAGCTTTATGTTGTCTGTAAATATAGCATTGTTGTTGCGTATAATTGCGTTTTATGAATAACCTTTTTATTGTGATGTTAAATTTTCTACAATTAAATCACACTTGGTTGTGTAAGCGTACTCGCCCCCCCCCCCCCTCCCCCTTTTCTCTCAGATGCCTTCTTGAAGGCCTGTAGGGTACTTGTCAAAAAGTAAATAAACATCTATATTTCACCTTGACGACTGTACATATGTTACAAGCACTTTTATTATAAAAATTTAATAAAGCTCAAGAAATTTTGAAAAAGGCGAGCTCCCTTGTTTTAACGAAGCATCGCAAACACACTCCAAACACGTGAACGTTATGCAGAATAACCGGCCACATCGACCGCCGCATGCTTTCCTACCGCGTACTCTGAAAACAACAAACCGGAAAGAGAAAAGAAACAACACTCTTGGAAGACACTTGAGTCTTGCCGTCTCATATGTACTCTCATGACGCGCATGAAACGAGCGGATCGCCTACCAACCTCTCAATGTGCACGCAACCTTGAAAGTGGCAACAGACAATGCATTCACTTGTTTTTCGTCCTTTTCTATCTCTCTCTTTTCCTCTCATTCAGTCTGTCTTCTTCATCGCCAGGAACAACGAGGGAGCGAACATTACTGGCGCACGCGTAAAAAAGGTAAGCATTGTAACTGTAAGATGGGTCATTTGGGCGTTGCTGCCGTGTTGGCAACTGGGGGGTACGGGGCTCGCTTTGGGAGTCCGCGGAGCGGTGGCCGTTGCTCGCAATCCGAGACCACGTCACAATGCCTGCTTCGGTACGCGAGTACGTGACTACCTATCCCGATGTGCGGACTGAGACACGGTTCGCCGACTCGCACGCGCGCCGCGGCTTCTTTTATGGGAGCGTGCTTGGTTTCGGGCTTCGGGCAGCTGGCGTGGCTGGTCTGTTCTTCTGGGCTCCGCGAGCGAAGGGATCGACTGGACTTGCGTTTGGTGGACTTGATGTGCTCTGCGGTGCGTGTCCGATCCAAACAGGGGCACCGCACGGCTTTAGGGTGCACGTGTGTGACTGTTGTTATGCCGTTTCTTGTGTTGCGGTGGCTTGCGCCTCGCAGGCGCGGTCATTGTGGTGCAGCTATGCGGTCTATCTTTTTATGTGCGTAAGGAGATGTTGACGCCTATCAGAGGAGCGTGTTACCAAATCTCTTGGGAATGCAGAAAACGAAAGAAAAAGAATGATGCAAATACGAAAGCGCGAGTCGAAGAATCATAAGCATATTAGAGAGAGAGAGAAAGAACTGTTTTACTGAAAAGCTGTAGATGTTAGCCCGGCTATTCCGCTTACATGCTACTCCAGGTGTTGGGTGATGATTATGATATATACACCGCATAATATATACCGCATAATACACGCACGCACGCACGCACGCACACGCACACACGCACACACGCACACACACACACACACACACACACACACACACACACACACACACACACACACACACACACACGCGCGCGCGCGCGCACACACTCTACACTGTTTACAAAGTTTCGTTAAAGGCAGACTAAAGGGAAATATTAAGTCGACGCTGATTATTGAAATAGCGGTCCAGAAGCCTCGTAGTGCTAGTTTTGTGCCAAGGAAGTGCTTATATTGAAATAAAATCACGTTTTAGTGGACCGCATCGCGTTAGCGCACATCAAATCACCCGCCATATCACCCGTCACCGTTGCCGTGTACAACGTTGCCCGCCTTTATTTCGCGGCAGCGTGCACTGGCGGCGTGCACCATTCGGGCATCCGGCAACATCACATGCATGCGGCATTTTGTCGAACTTTCTGTCAGAGCGACTTTCACGAGCGTGCAAAACACGCGGCAGTACACGATACTGAAACTACCACTCAGACGCGACCGCGTGAGCGAAGCTGGGCGAAGCGCAGTTCGGCAAAAACGGAACCTTTGAACCACGCGCGCCGTTCCCCATGGCAACGCAAAAAAGGTTCTCTTTTCCATGAATCAAACAGAAACAAACAAGCAGCATTTTATTACGTCTCTTGACACACGGAAGGTTCTATTTTTATTGCAGCTAGTTTGATAAATAGTGATTAATTGTAGTCGGACACTCTCACGTCATCGGGATCATTTCCAAAATGTCCCATTCGTGGCGCACGTCGTGTGATACACTTAGCTTGATTTCTCGGTAAGTAGGGCACTGCTGTTAATAATATTGCCGTTTTAGACGTTGTCATACACGGAGCTTTCACTCTGACATAAATTGTTGTTTGCCTTTAGTGTCCCTTTAAGTCTCGTGGCTCGCAAGAAAGTCAACAACGCTTTCGTGGCGCGCAAAGCACAGGCGGTGCTTTGCCATGGCCCCAGAATATGTCGCAGTTATACGCACGAGTTCCGTTGAAGGTGCAGTGACGCCTCTCTTATGCGTATCGCCTGCATTCACACAGAATATGTTGCAGGTCTTCTCGGACGCTGCAGTGAACGTACATTGGTGAGTCAGGCAGTTTATTCTTGCTCTTAAAAGGCTCCTCACCAGCCTCTGAAGATACAAAAAACGAGCGCGTTATTCTCTTCTGGCGTTTCCCGTCTTTCTTGCGTACTTCGTGACGCAGAAACCGAGATTCACGTGACGTCATTACGCTACATACTCTCGATTGGTCCATATACGCGAAGTGTCAGTCGTGAATTGTCTCCTTCGCTGCTTTGCCGTGCAGCCGCCCACCCGTTCTTGCTTGTCTCGCATAACTGTATCGTGCGCCATCAACTGATTTCACTTCGTTTTTTAAGGAATAAGTGGCGAGGAGGCGATATCGCCTCGAGGAAGGGTAGCGAAGGCGAGAAAGAAACCACTCCCTCGTCTTAGAACTCGGGCTGGTGAGGGGCCCTTTAACGTAGTTACTATAGGCGACGTTTAACCTTATGCGGTGCAGGCGTGTTTCCTCTTGTCTGTTAAGGTCTCGCGGCATATAGAAGTCAGACGATCGATAAATTTTGTAAAGACGCCCATACTGGTGACTTGCATATGTCCTCCTATCGGCTCGTGCATATTAGGTGTATGCATAGAGGTACTTGAAAAGACAATAGCTATCGGGATTTTTCGTGATGTTGGCTGTCATTCTTTTAACACGAAAGTGTTTTATGCCGGGGTCTACCACGGCTCCACTGGCGCATTACCGTCACGGAAGTGACGTTGTAAATATAAAGACTAACATATGGCAAAGAAAAAACTATAAGAAAAAGTTCCGTCACCGGGAGTCGAACTTACGACCTCTCGATCGCCAGCGCGTAGCGCGAAACGACTCCGCCACAGACGGCATGTCCTCTGGTATGCTAACGGCGAGCTATTTATGTACAGTGTCGTCCACTCTTAGGGTGAACACGGATCAGCATGGCCGCGCTCTGCGCATCGAAACGAAACGGCGCAGACACTTGGGAACGTGCTCCTCTTGCTGTACTACAGGGAAGCGATCACGGGCGTGCCAGCACCGGCGTTGGCTGGATGCACTGGCGCTCCGCAGGGCGCGGCCACGCTGAGCCGTGTTCACCCTAAGAGTGGACGGCACTGTACACCATTTGCCGGTGGCGGTATTCAGAGATCGGCGGTACAGCGTGTCTTCGTTATCACTAGAGAGATGGCGCGAAGGGCCCGAATAGCGCGCTTTAAAAGTCGTCCCCCACGCGGTTTAGCGCGCGCCTCGTCAGGGCGTGGTCGCTCGCGCGAGCGCTTATCTCGTGATCTCGGTGGTTTGTTTGTCTTGCGCTCTGCCTGCAAGTTTCCGTTGAGAGCATGGTCACCTCGCTCACTGTAGCGGCCGCTTTTGCGAAAGGAGCGCACTGCTCACACAGAAATAAGTTACAACTGTGACAGTTCGCGCTGTGTATGTTCGTTCCGCGCGTCCTTTCTGCTAGAGCAGCGCATTGCAAGTTTCGAGTGGCTTGCCGTTCTTCGCGTAACATTACAATTTTATGCTGTAGCATTGATTCCTTCGCGCTTCGGGCGAAAGAATGCACAGCAAACGCTCAACTACGTCTGTGAAGACACGTTTCACTTTCGTGTTATACCGATTCCTATGACAGAGGGATCAGCCATGTTTTTTTGCAATATCTCTTGTTGATCCATGATCGTCCTCGTCGATAAATTATTTTCTTGCCTCCTCGCTGTTGCTGTACTCTGCTTATGTGCCCACTCCCCAGGCCCCGCAGCAAATTTTGGTTAATCATTGGAAGTTGTGATATGCGAACTGGGAGGTGTTTTACCGAAATAATTTGTTTATATTGGTTGATGGTGGGACACATCAGGAAAAACGGGGCTTTCCTAGCCCCAATAGAAAAGCTACAGTGCCAAAGCAAACAATCTGTCCGACTCGGTGGTCCAGTGGTTACGGTGCTCGGTTGCTCAACCAAAAGTCGCCGGTTTGATTCCGGCCGTGGCAGTCGCATTTCGATGGAGGCCAAACGCTAGAGGCACGTGTACTGTGCGATGTCAGTGCATATTAAATAACACCGGATCGACAAAATTTCTCGAGCCCTCCACCCCGGCGTGCCTCATAACCATGTCGTGGTTTTGGCACGTAAGACCCCCGATATTATTATAATATTGAAGGGGCCACGGCACGATCACCAAACAATTTGCGACTTTCAGCGAAAAATACATGTAGGGGGTCTATTATGCCCATGGAGGAAAGAAAAAGAAATGAGGGAGCATTGCGTCACGCAGCCAGCCTTGGCAAGCCAACTCGTTTTGAAGCCAGCAGTGTCGGCCCAGCACGTGACCTTTTTCGTCAAGATCACGCAAATAATGAGATTTGCCGAGACTTTGGGTATGGTGCCCGGTAGCTTTTAATCGAAGCGCGCTCGTCCGGCGCAGACCGGCTGCTCACGGAGGAGGTTCAAAAAAAACATGGCTGATCCCTCTGTCATAGGAGTCGGTATAACACGAAAGTGACACGTGTCTTCACAGAAGTACTGCTTATTGTGTAGTGATATATGAGAGCTTGTACAATGTCTATTCGTGTTTGGCAGCTATAGCACCGTTTGACGTGGATGCACCCATGTTGACAGCATGTCTATATCGCGACGACTAACGCCCATGATCATGATTAAACCCTTGCGCACGGTAGCTGACGGTGTGAACATATATTTGGACAGAGCGAATCGTGAATCCCGCGTAAGGATGATATCAACAAGCCTACAATCAACATTGGTACCCGGTATGCACTTCTTCAAAGCGTCGTCAATTAAGGAGAGAAACGGCACGGTGTGTGCTTTGGGTAGCCGACGCCTGTGCTCATGCATACATAACACACACTGCGCTTCAGCAACACGGGAGATAGAGGTTCGTAGCCTGAGCCGCAAGCGCGTGCGTCCCGCTGGCGTCTGTCCCGCAGGCGCTGCTCTCGCTCCACCAAGGCACGACATTCGCCCGTCGAACTCGCGTCCTTTCTGCAACGCGTATTGCAGCAGTTTTGTTAGTCGGTGCTCTCGTAATTGAAGCAGTCGGCGGTGGAGAAATCCCGTTGGTGCACGTGGGAGCTGCACTACTCCGATGAGCCGACGCACGCTAACACGAAGCCAAAGGTAAAGAACGTAACCAACGTAACTGCGTCAAGGGTGCCTCGGTGACGCCAGCGCGGCCAGTCTACCGCTCTGGTATCGAGACGCTTTAACCATGACCTCGAATATCGCGTGCAATCTCGGAGTAAGCGCTAGTAAGCGTCGAGCGTGAAGTTTTACTTCTTTTCACATCTCACAGACGGCGGCACCGCCCCGCTCCGCCTATAGCTCCGCCCCGCCGCGAAAGAGAATGTGTGAAAGATATAAGGCGCGTTCGCGCCGTGTTTAGCATCTCCCGAGTTAGCTTAGTCGGTAGAGCGTCGGGCGCTCACCGTCGCGGCCGCAACGTCGTGGGTTCGATTCCCGGCGGGGTATCTTTTTCTTGGTTTTTTTCTGTCTCACCTGTTGGCGTCCATTTTATCAGCGTCATATCCGTGACGGATGTACTTGGTGGACCCCGGCATAAAACACTTTCGTGTTAAAACAGAACCGCACCGGTAGTACTTAAACCTACCGCGCGCGCTCTGACGTTGTGATCACGTGTTGGGCCGACACGGTGGGCTTCAATTGCGTGACGTAATGCTCCCTCCTTTTTTTTCCTTCCTCCATGATTATGCCTATAGATATATGAAAAATGGACTGTAAAAGAATATTTCAGCGCAAAACAAGCCCTAGAAGTCACCGGCTATAAACCGCGCCTACCACCGGCGACCGCCATTTTGACAAGGCGTGTGTGACGTCATGTGCTGCATTGACCGGTGCCGTCCCCTTCCGTTAAAGTTTCAGCCCCTTCATATTATTCACCTTTACATCTAAGCTGAAGAAACCTGAAACAGCCCCATTGCACGCGCAAAGGACCACGGAACAAAATCATTCACCGGAATGCAGACGCTCGCACAACAAGCAGCTTGTTACGTCACGGGTTGCGAGTGTGCCAGTGTTGCCAGACACTCAGGCCGCTCGCGGGTTCATAAAAAAATTTCAATTATAAATCAAGTTCTCGACAAAGCGCGCGAAAAGTTCACCAGCATGTTTGTGAACGCAAGAGTATTAACCACCATAAGACAGATTATGATCCAAAATTTGGTGTCATGGCCCCTTTAAGCGGACCATCTCTCCCTTTGCCCTAGGTAACCATTGCCAGCGATGCGTATCGCCAAATGCCGAAGGCTAGGGAGCGCCGTGACGTTGACGTGACGATCCCCGCCTTCTTCCCTTTTTCTCTCGAATGCAAGGCTTAGAGAGCATCACAGCTCGCTTAAAGGCACGGCCTATTCCCACCTTGCACTGTATTTTCGTGATTGCGGATATGAAGCTGTTCTATGTGACACTTCTTTCATTTTCAGACATGATGATAAACTAACACGGAAAATCGTAGAAGCCTATTTAATAAAAAATAAAGGCGAGGCATGTGTCAGCCAACCTGCACAGAATCTGCAGAATAGCGAATTTAAGAGATTGCTGAAATCTGGTGTCCTGCCACAGTACCTTTGTTGTTGGTATTTGTGGTTGTTTTGTGAGCCGTGTGCGCAAGTGTGCGCACATGTGCGCCATCTAATCTGGTTTTCTTTTCCGCTCTTTTTTGTAATAAATTCTGTTTCAAGTCAGCGCTCGCGGTGTCTGCTTTTTTCGTCTGTCCTTGTTTTTTTCGGCGCTGTGGAGTTATTCCACCATGTCATACACACTCGCCCAAGCTGCCGTCCTCCTAACCTCTTTGCATTTTGATTCTCAGTGCAATTGCAGTGGCGCGGTATTGCGCGCTCCAGGTAAGATGAAGAACCAAAGTCATGTGTCGTGCGCGCTCGACTGCGGACAAGCCATGGACGATAATACAAGTGCCTGTTTTGTAGGTGGATCCGCGTGTTAGCTTTCACTTCCTTCACTATAACCTTAATAGAACATACATACACTTCGGGAGAATCTGTCACAAAGTTGACTCTTCTCAGAAAGCGATTTTACTAAAAACTGACTAATCTCTAAAACACAATAAATTATCTTACACCTGAAAGTGGTCTTCTTTCGCTGATTTAAGTGCTTCATGAAATTGGCAGCGTTTTAAGTCTCAACAAAGGAAGGAAGAATGGCACAAAAGCCGCAGTTTAGCGAAAAATGCGAAGCAGTGATCTGGAGAGCTTAGCGCTATAGATAGCTGCCCGTAGGAAAATACCCAGTAATATTTACTGTAGAAACTTCGTAACCTACTAATTCTATTGACAAGACAGTTTCACGTGTTCACAGTCAAACATGAGATAATCTCGCAAGTTGACCGCGAACAATCGCTGTCGCAACGCTGGCTTTACGAAGCGCGCCGACAGCGGTGAGCTATCGCTTCGTGCTGTCTCTCCCTTCAACTTACCTAAAAATGGGCGCTCACGCGACCTCCCACACTATATAGGCACGTGCAAAGACAGAGAACATGAAGGCAATAACCCTATCGGCTCCCGAAGCCTTTGCATCCAGCTGCGATTATTTGCATGATATGATTCGCGAGCCACGCATGCGAGTGCGTATGCGCTCAGCCTGCCACGCGCTGCAATGGCAAGTATGGAGTTGATCTGTACTTCCCCTACATTTCAATGACCACTTGATCACATGATGTTGTAGTTGGGCGTGTGAGAATATGGCGTGCATTAAACAACTACCGTCCTTCCGACTCACGCTTGCTGTTATTCCTTCGGCCCCAGGTCAAGCTGACTCGTCACACTTGGACATTATACGGAGCATCACGGCGACGCCAACGACGACGGCGAAAACTCGCCTGGGATTTTAAAATAATTCCTATCGCAATAGTAGCGTTCTCAGCCTTCTCATTCAAGACGAACATGGTACGCGTAATCCGTTCAAATTCAGAAACACAAGCCAGCCAAGACAAAGAATATTCCGTTATCGAAGGTTTCCGGTAATACTTCAGACATCTTGCAGGAGAAAACATCTGTAAATTAATATTATGCTTTGTATATGCACATCGGTTTAAAACGTAATTGTCATTTTTGCTTTGTTTCATTCAAATTGATTCATCTAACCAAATATTAACATTTACATTTTGATGCTTTGCACACGTGCACACAGCATTAGGCACTACTTTTTTTTAATTATCTAGCACACGTCTGCCTTTATTTGCATAAAAACATGTACATTAACTCATTCGTTACGCCGACGGCTTTCGGGACCCTTCTTTCTTTCCTCATTTTACCACTAAGGATAAAAAGTTGCGCAATTATGGCTTTCACAAGATCGTGATGTTTCTGAAGCGTAATTTATATTTTTGGGCGAGGTTAAAGTAAGGGTGGCTTTCTAAACTTTCATCCCATCTAGATAAGAAAAGCTGGAAGAAGAAAGGCTCATAATGCGATTTGGGAACCGGCGCTTTAGCTCCATTTCACAAAAGCAGCCTCGCCAGCTGAGGCAAGAGTTGCTGTAAAAGCAATTCCAGGTCTTATCTATTTGACACCCTCCGGCTTGCCTCAATATCAACTTCTATTTTAAACTTGCGTAAGTAAAACCGAGGCCCAGCGAAAGATAAAAGTTAAAAGTATCATTTCGCAAGGGCTTTGCTGGCCTGCGCTGCAATTACGTTTCTTTCTGTAAATGCAAAAAACGAAAAGACGTCTGTGTACATTTTTTTAACCTTTATCTCTTTCAATAAGTGAAAAATTTCGGCGTTCCGGACTATGTAGAAAGATATTAGAAAGAAATGCAAAGAAATGAGAGTAGAGAAACATTCATTATTTTCAAGCTAGAACAATAGTATGAACCTGCATCCTGTAATGCAGACAATTTCCCTTCCGTTCTCTCACGGAAAGAATTATTGAATTACCCATCGCTTCCTGTAATGATAAGGTGTTTGCTAATTTACGTATATTGAGCACTGTGCCGTTTTTTTTTATCTTTAAAAGGCGCAAGATATATTTCGTACAAGCGGAAAACGCGCAGAATAGAACGACATATATTCAGAGAAAGCACTTCTGTGCAAGCCACGAGAGCAATTACTGGAAGCATTGCAGCGAAATGTGCTGGCATTACATCTCTATTTAGAATTTGCTGCACGCCGATCTTCTTTGTTCGCACCAACATCTATAAAATGGGCTAAAGTAATAAAAATGGTTTGAGCGTTTAGTAAAGATTTCATTTTTTTTAACTAAGTGAGAAGGGGTAGCCGTAGCCAGGAAATTATATGTGCGTCATTAAAACAAGTAAGAAAAACGGAATGCTTGCTGACACATGTCCGAAGGTCGCGGGATGGAATCCCGGCCACGGCGGATGCATTTTCAATGGAGTCGAAAATGTTTGAGGGCCGTGTCCCTATAGATTTAGGTGCACGTTAAAGAACCCCAGTTGGTCGAAATTTTCGGAGCCCTCCACTACGGCGTCTCTCATAATCATAACTTGGTTTTGGAACGTTAAACCGCAGATATTATTATTAATGAGGTAAAATTCACCATGCCGTGCTATTCTGCCTTCTTAAACCTCGGTCTTCACTGGCGACAGTATCAGGATGCAGAATCTACTCTGCCTAGAAAGCAGGACGCCAAATCTAATAAGCCTTAGAGCGCTCAGACGCTATCGCACATCAATTAAAATAAAACTGCCTGTTTGTCTATGCCCCTGGTCATGATCAGGGCGCCCACGCGTACCGTAAACAAGGCTATTAGCATAGTGAGTGATTTATTATGGATAGTGGTTTGCTTTACAGTGTATTCATATTTGAGACCTTCTTCAAGCGCGTGAAGAACGCTCTACTGTACATAAACTTTGTTCTCAAGCTACCCGAATGAAATCGTAAGTAGGAGAAGCTAAACGTATAAAAAATAACAGACTTTTATTAGTGCTTTAGGCAAGCGTACAGTAATCACGGTTTTCAAACGCGACAATTAAGGGCTAAGCAGCGCGCGTACTTTCGTATCCACCGCCTTCGTGTTCTACGGATGCCCATCGTGTAACTCTTACCATGCTTGTAGAACGTGAACGTGCGTCTTTGCTTCTAAGAGAAGCCAGCAATAGACGCGGCTTCGATGTAATCGCAAAAAGACGCGGAATACGCGGTCATCGCAGCCATCTGCTAGATACTCGCTGCAAGTGCCACGCTAAGCGCGACGTCCACATTGCCTGCATGACCTTGTAATCTGCGCCGAGAATTTGCAAAGGGGGCATTTTTGTGCGGGTTCTTCGTCACTGTGCATTTGTCGTAAGCTCCCTAAATCCCGTCGTCCTGATCCCCGCTGCAATAAGAAAAAAAATAAAAGAATGAAGAAAACAAAGCGCAAAGAACCACAGTGTCAATTACGCCCACACTAAAAGAAATAAAAATAGAGGAAGAACGAAGAAAGGAGGGAAAGAAAGAAAGAAGAAAGGTTAACCAGGTTGCACCTGGTTAAGTTCCCATCTCATTGCACAGTGAGAGGATATCATATCTGTCCAGGTAGCACAATGTTACGCATTTGTATGCAACGCACGGTGAATGCTACGACCACTGAATACACTTCATAAGAATTTCCGCGCTAATAATTCGCAGTAAAAGGACAGCATTCACCACCACTAGCACGCATGTAGACAATAATTAAGCGTAAAACCCATAATTCTCCTTCTCCTCGCTACTAGCCCTCTTACAGATGACACTGGCGCGGCGATAGTTGCCTCAGATCCCAGCGAGCACATGTTCACATATTGGTCAAGGAATCTGTTCGCATTGCGGAGCTTTCTACCTTGTATACGCGAAAAAAGACACCGCCGACGCACTGTTCTTTTTTCAATGCTATAGGTGTATAAGCAAATTTAAAAACTCCAGGCTTGCGCGGAAAGCGCAGCACATTCGCAGCGAAAGTTGGAAGAGCGGCATTTCTAGAGCCCGTTATAAACTCTATTGTCGCTACTAATACAAGTACACTAGCAACGTACCCACTACGCCACAAATTATAATTTTTGTGAAGTTGGGAAGCACCCACCACGACATTTTTCGTCATTCTGCGGAGAAGCGAGGTACCATCTGTAAGGCATTCTGTCCACTTTGTTGATGCAATGGTTGATGACGATGAATTATGGCTGAGCCTTTTGTAATGGGTTGGCAGCTTTAAACGACCAAGTAGTTACGTAATTTGCATTCTGTGACGCCCGGTCGTTATTTAACTCTCCCACCACGCATTATAACATAAGTTAACGTGAGAAAGAGAGAGAGAGAGATAACTTTATTGAGACCCTGAGGAAATGAATCATGGGAGCCTTATGGGCTTCCTTGGCAACCAATAGAAGAGCTCTTGCGAGGAACCCACTACACTATAAACCGTCATAATTTGTGTGAAGTTGGTAAGCAGCCACTATGAAATTTTTCGGCAATCTGCGGAGAACTGTGGTACCCGCTAAACACCTGTAGGATATTATGTGCACTTTGTTGATACTGTGACTGATGACGATGAAGAATTGTGGCAGAGGCATTTGTAATGAGTTGGGAGCATTGAACAACTCACTCGGTGCGCAATTCACATCGTGTGACACCTAGTTACAAAATTCGCATTGTGTGACGCCTGGTTGTTATTTTACTCTTCTACCATGCTACATTAAACATGTTAATGTGGTTCCTTCCCGACATAAAGCCTATATATGGTCTTTTTGCAAAGCAGTTTGAAGAACCGGCATGGCTCTGAGGTAGAATACCGGGCTCCCAGGCAGAGGACCCAGGTTCGAACCTCGTTCTATAAGGGATATTTTTTTCTTATTTCGCGCGATAGCGGTTATGAACACCGGCGGCGGCGGACAACTACGGCGCCAAAAACGGCCCGTTGGGATCTCATAACAGCTTTCGCTGTAAATGCTCGTGTTTATGTTATGAACATGAGTCTTGTAAAATTATTGATATTCAATTATTCATGTTCATTCAATCGGGTTTATTCGATGATCGTGAACACTCACTTGTGTGCTCATATTCATCGAACACACAAATGCTCCTCAATCTGACCTAACTTGTAACGGCCAGTACCCTGAGTAAATCAAGATTAGTGAGTACTTCTTCGTCTCTATTCCTGAAAAGTCTTTGTCATCGTCTCGCAAACATTGAAAAACACACATGCCACAGCGCTGTGTCCTGTGTGGGCGCTGTCCAGTTTTTTTTTCTTTTGTTTTTTTACGCTGTTCAGCAGAGATGTTCTGCCATAAATTAACATAGCAGCACCAAGGGAGGCTGGCTTACCTGCATGGGGTTTTCGTGCGCTTCGTTTCAAATGCACGCTTTGTGTGTTTGGCGCTCAATATACTTTCGCTATGATCACTTCCTCCGCCTAACCTCCGGATCAGGAAAGCAAACAAATCACATCAGTTCTAATTGCAGATCGATGAAGTGGATGCGCTTGAAAGACGAGGACGAAGAAGAGACGGGACACACAGTGCGCATGTGTCCCGTCTCTTCTTCGTCCTCGTCTTTCAAGCGCATCCACTTCATCGACATGCAGAACCAACTGGCCCAACTAAGTGCACTGACTAATTGCAGCGTCAGACATGTTATAAGCGGTGTGCGCAAGCGTCAACCTTGAGTATACCGCTGCATGTTTTAGAGGAATTGGCTGCTAAAAGTTGTGTCGGGTGTGAATTTAAGAGCGATCTTCAAATGCTAGTAGCACGACTTTATTATATGTTCAGGAGGACGTCGACGATACGACAAAATTATTTTCGCTTTCGAAAAAGAAACTAAGAATTGAAAGTTTCTTTTGTTTGTTTGTTTTTTCTCACCGGTCTGTAGCGCTTTGGGTTTTTTTTTTTCTTTTTCTTTTCTTCGGACGAGGCACGTTTCATGGAATAAACAGGTGAGCGCTAAGATGAGTGAGCCAGGAAAAAGCAAATCTCGCAGAGAAGTCTGAATTCTCTGTCATGTTTATTTTCGGTTATTTCCCCTCGGTGAGATGATCGCAAGTTACAGAAAAGTGAACGGTAATAAATGAAACAAAAAAAAACGCTTTTTACAAAAAAAAAAAAGAGGAAAAGTTCTGCCTTGCAGACTCAGACTCTCGTCGTACTCTTCCGGTGTTACCAGTCCTCATTATCATCGCTTCCGGGTCGGAATTTCCACGCGAACGACGTCCGAGTGGTGGCGGTCGGTGGCCCATGCTTATCTATACTGGGCGTTTTAACTAGCCTTTGGCATCGCAAAACATAAATGTGCAGACCTTTTGATGCAAGATGCTCGCACCACTTTCTTAGCCTTGCGTCTTCCTTAGTATCGAGCGCCGTGGCAGCCATCCGGGCCCAAGTGTTTGCACCGCTGGAAGTCTTGTTACATAATACGACTCCGAAGCCATGGGTCCGAACCACTGGCTACTAGCGCCCCTTAATTAAGCATCTTCATCGTCCGAGTCATCGTCGGTGTCGTTCTCGGCGTCCAACTGCGTGTTGTTGCGATCGTAGTCCGAAGAATTCGTGCTCCACGTCCACGCGACCTCGGACACAGGTCCCGCTTCGGCGCTCGACTTCGTAAGCGTGACCGTCGGTGACGTTTCGAGTTCCGGAAGCTCCGGAAGCTCTTCTGACTCGTTCGCAGTCGTTCTTAGCGTCGTCGTTAGCGCCAGCGTCGACGTAACGGACGCCTGCTCGCCGGTTGACAAACTCGTTGCCGTGTCGTTTCGCGTGGCGGTGGCGTTTGCAGTCGTTCTTGGCGTCGTCGTTAGCGCCAGCGTTGACGTAACGGCCGCTTGCTCGCCGGACGACAAACTCGCTGCCGTCTCGTTTCGCGTCGCGGTAGACGTTTGCGCCAGCGTCGACGTAACGGCCGCTTGCTCGCCGGACGACAAACTCGTTGCCGTCTCGTATCGCGTCGCGGTAGTCGTTTGCGGGGCTGGACGACGGGTCCGCGTGACCATTGGCAACCGTCTGACCCCGCTGTCGAGGTCGTCGTCGAAAACCGTGCTGCTGGCGGGTGGCGGCGTGGGTTTCCTCGTGCGGGGCTTGTTTACATTCGGGTGTTGTATATTCGATATTGGCTTGCGCGTCAGGAGCAGCAGGATAGCGTCCTGGGTCCCATCGTCGAGTTTGGGTGCCGGGCCCATGGTTTCAGCCGTTTCTGTCGGTTCGGGTTCGGTGGGGAAGCTGCGTATCGTTTCAGAATACCGCAGAACGAAGAATCACTGTAACGGTTTACTCAAGTAACTTTGCGCCTAACTTTAACATTGCTTGCAAACGCTTTTTCTTGTCTTGTGAAAACCTATCATTTCATGAACAATCATGTGCATTGCTAACCTTTGTGTACATTGTTGGACCAGCTACTAGCCACATAGGCTATTGGTCCCAGTATTTTGTACGCATTCTCTGTAATTATGTCTGAATAAAAGATGTCTTGATTTGATTTGATTTGAATATTTTTGTCGTGACAGCTGCATTCTTTCCACAAAGAAAAATTCAAAGGTGCAATGAGTTTGTATATGGATGGGTGTTTGGCGAGCCGGTGTTTGTTCATGGTTTCTTCTTGCTCTGAGTGCTGGGACACGTGGCCGAGACAGGGACACGTTGACAAGGGATGGAGCGCGATCCGTTCTTAACATGTCCCTGTCCTCTTTTCTTAGCTCTCGGCGCAAGAATAAGTCATGAATAACAGAACGCTTGCTTGTTTGACGTTCACACTCTAATTTGGTATAAGTACAGTTCGCTTTAAAAGTTTGAGACCGCCAGGTCTGGCAAAACTGAATTTACTAGCGACTTGTGACTGTATTCGATCAAACTGCGCAGGGCATGTTGCTACAGAACAGGTGGGAAGTCTGAATTCGAGGCTGACCGTCAAAGCAATGGAAATATTCAGCTTTTTCTTGCGTCTCATGGTCCCTAAACTTCTGACGCTGACTGCACATACGTGTCTGATTTTGCTTGGTATTCTTGTTTGCAACTGCGCCCAACTCCAACATTCGCTTGCATACATTTCAAGCTATTTCTGGACATGATAAAGAATAAACTTATTGTGCATGATAGCTATTATTCGAACTACAAAAAAACAAGAAATTCGATTAAGTGTGTAGCTAACAAGAAATGGTAATGTAGTATCTGAATAACTAACAAAAAATTACGCGCCACAAGGGCGCATGTGCGATGTCTACTAATTTACACAGTCATTTCTATGTTACCTATTCTACCTTCTCCTCCCCCATCATCTGCATAGGTGTGCGCAAGGGGGGGGGGGGGCAGGGGCAGGGGTGCGGTCACCTTGCCCTAGTCTTCTACAGAGGGGCGCCAATCGTGGCCCGTACTTTTACTCTGTCTGACCTTTCTCGTCATTTATTTAAATGCGCGTGGTTACGGCTGCGCATGTTATTTTAGCGATAATGACGACCAATGACCCCCTGATGTTGTATTTAACGAATCGTTTACTTCCCACCAGTACACAGGAAAGCCATGGACCAATGGCAAGCCTTTGTGAGAAGCACGTCATGGCTTCATTTTTCACAAAAAAAAAATACGATAGATCAAGCCATGACGTGAAGCCCGTCATGGCTCACGTCATGGCTTCATCCATCGTTTTTTTTTTCTGTACTCGACTAACGGAGGGGGGCGGGCGGGGAAGGGCTGCAGTGCAGATTCCCCCCCCCCCCCAACCCTAATGGAGAACACTGCGCACGCTTATGTATATACAGCACCGAGCTTCCCACGCCTTTTCATGATGACAACAAACGCGCGTTTCAATATAAACGCGCCCTATCACGACATTTCTTTAGAAGCCGAAGGTGCAGTGGCGAGGCGTGTCGACACCACATTTAACCGTGCTAGCGTACGTTGAGTGGGCTCAGGAATCGAGTGTATCAGTCAGGATAAACAGTCTATTCACTCTTTTGCGCGCTTGCAGCGTGCTTAACTTAAATTTCAGTTTTGCCAGAATAAAGGACAAGCTGTAAGGGTTTGTTTTATACTGGACCCATTAGGTTAAGGCTTCAGTATATTTTAACGCATGCGTAGTGTACGTTGATATTATTTCTGAAGACACTTACATTACTGCTATAATGTGCGCTTAAAGCAACGGAGCGCTGATACTACGAAACAGGGTTGCCTTCTTCCCCTCCCCCTCCTTTCTTTTTGTTTTGATTAACTTCCCATTTTTGGTCAGCTTGCTTGTTTTTTTTTTTAATGCGAAGCATTTCTTAGCGAACCTTTGGCACTTTGAGCGTTTCTATCTACGTATCTATCTATCTATCTATCTAGCCGCCTACGTCTGGGTGTTCTCATGATCGTCCCCTTAGCTTGGTGTAGACCAATATTGGCATGGGAGGTTAAAAGGATTTGACGAACATGGCTGTCGGGTCATGACATGAATAACGTGAAAATCCTGTCGCGTACGTTGTCAAACCCTTTCCTCCAGACACGTGGGGCACATACCCGTTCACCACGGGCCGCGGTGTACGGGTATGCGCCACAGGTGATTGACGGTTTATATTTAGCCAGGAACGGCGAGAACAGACATTGGTCATTTAAATGCGAGAGCATTAAGAAAAACCGACATTGGCAGTGTTGACCCTACGAATGGAAAGAATGAAAATTAGGATCCCAGCAGGAATCGAACCCAAGCATTCTGCGTGGCAATCAGGTATTCTACCACAGAGCCACGCCACGTCTATAAACTGGTTTGGAAAAACAGCGTGTGCAGGCGTAATGTCGGTGCAACGTCAACTGTGGTTGCAGGGCTGGCTATCTAATTTTGCAAAAAATCAATAAACACTACATGATACTCCTACAATGTGTGCTCCTACGATACAGGCGTCATATCAGATTAACGTCTGTGGTTCCAGTGTTCGCTCTGATTTTATAGTAGTCTAATAAACATTACATTTGTATACCTATAATTCAGCAAGATATATTGAAGCATTGCTCGACCCCGGAGGAATATATTAACGAAAGTTACGTATGATGTTCACACCAACGCACCGCAAAGTGCACTTAGTCCGCAACAACGACGCAGCGCCCTCTTCATTTCTGACGAGGCTGGGCGATGGCCTCATGCTGAACGAAGATGATGCCGGATTGTTTGACAGCCGCATACGCACAGGTAATCTACGAATACGACAAGCACCACTCACTGATGTTGGTCTACGTGTTGGTCTACTGTTGGTCTACCTCGACGGCCCTTATCGACAGAGAATTTGTCGACGAAGTGACCGAGGCATTCACAATTTCCAACAGCTGTACTATACCTCATACTTCACTGCACATGGATCCCTCGTCACCGCTATCACGACCGGATCCGATAACAAGTCATGAGCAGCTTCTGGTGCTCACCGATCACGGTGATGTTGACCTAGTTCAAGAACTTCTTCCATACATGCACACGGGTTCGTGAAACGTGCATGCGTTCTCCATCATAAAGGACAAGTATAAGCACTACATATCAGCTTACGGCTTCTGGTGTTTATAATACCCACGTTGCCGTTGGCAGCGTTACCCAACTGTAAACAACTGGTTATATAACACATATGCGGCTCCTCAACATATATGTGTGCGTATAAAATTTATACATATCTTTAGCGTCATTTTGTAGCGTTTCGCCCAGTAAAAGAATTACGCCATAGTCACCTTCCCACCGCATGCTTCGCATAACATTGATTCCCACGGTACGTGGGATCTGCCGAATTTTTTTTAAACACCGCTTTTCTGAAAGCACGAATTCAAGAAGTTTGGGAAAGATTGCGGCTTTGTATGAGTTCAGATGTGCAGTTCAAATCCACCATGGGAACACCATGGGAGTGATGGGTGGTAGACGGATTTGCCTATTCTTCGTGCTTGCGGCTTCGAACGCACTTGTGGCTTTGTTTATTGTGTTTTGACGTTTATTTCGGATAAAAGAATGGATCGTTGTGAACTTCGTGACCCGATTTCAATTGGTGAGCCTAAAGAGGTTAAGGTGGTGAAGTGTAATTGCTGAACGTTTGCTGAACTTCGTCTTGCGACGAAGCGGCTCAGGCCACAAGGAGCCAAACAAAGCCGAAAGAACCAAGCTTAGACAAATCTGTGTACTGACCGTCATTCCCATCCTGGCTTAAGCGCCATGCGTTGCAGCTTCCATAAACACTAGCGCCAGATTTCCCTCTAGTGCATTTATTAGGCAACTCTAAGGTGCTAGCCACACACGTTGAGAAAGCTCAGGAATCGGGTGTCTCTGTCAGCGTAAACAGTCATAGGCGATCCCGAGCTCCCCCTTGAACACTGCGCACGCCTATCATCATCTGTGTACGTGAAGTACCAATAATCAGAACTACTACAACATTATCGACATTTCGATGTTTTTGTCATATCGGATACCATGTAAATTAGAGATAAATATACTTGATTTGCGGAGAGTGGGATACTGCTGTCAGGTAGAGAAGAAATTATGGAATATTGAATTATCAGAAGAATTTCTCGCGCGTGTAATTTAATCTAATTACACCTTTAGTACTTTTCGGCTGTCACAATAACAATACGCGTGTCGCCCAAAAAGTGTCGAATACATGTCGAATACAGTTTTGTGCGCTAAATTGCAGTGTAAGAGGTAGCGCGGTGTACCTTGTTTTGTTACTGCCCATATACCGCACGCAGAATACAGTGATTCCGGCACATTGCGCTTTCTTCTTTTAATTTAACAGTACTTTCTATAGAGCCTGACGTAGCAGCATTTTTCGAAAAGTTTCTTTCTCAAGAAAACAACCTTGTAGTCTTCGACACCAGAGGTCGATTGCCTTCCCGTTCGTCACGTCTGGATCATTCTCCATGATATGATCAAGAACTTTTCTGTACTTGAAAATCGTATCGAATACTTTGAAATTGTATCGCAATACGATACAAGATACTCAGGCAAGAAGTATTGGAGATACAGATACAGGATACTGCCGCAAAAATTGTATCCGATACGGTAATTAGCAATTGTATATTAAGATACTTCGATACATTCTCAAATTTGTTATTATAAATCCATATAATGTGGCAGCAAACACCTACGCAAGGAAATGTCTACTGCAAAATTTCTTAACTGTGACCTATTTTGTTTCACTTGCATGAAATGTCTTTTATTTATGTTTATATTTTATTTAGAACATACTGCAGTCCGTAGACCAAGCAGGAGGGGCGAAAAAGGGAGCGTAGCGAAAAAATCGACCAAATTATACAGCAAGTTAGAATACCCAATACTACTGAAATACAAGTCTTACTAACTAGGATGCTGAGTTATTCATCTCTAGAAAAAAGTGAACAAACTTCTAGAAACAGTTTCAAGCACAAAAAAGTAAAACTACACAGCTGAAATAATAGGATGAGATAATGTAGCATTGCAATATCAACAGTGTTGATTACACAAAAAGAGGCATGTATTTTTCAAAGTCGGGAATGCCACGTTCAGGAAAAACATTTGAAGGCAGTGTATTCCATTCGCTAATGGTTCTCGGAAAGGAGTGTTTGAAAAGGTTAGTACGTGCAAAGTATGGCGTCACATCATGATTGTATGTCTGGTTTTCCTGGAAGAAGAGGGAGAGATGTGTTTACTGGGATCGATATTAAACTGCCAATTACGAAGCAGGAAAAGAAACTTGAGTCTGGCGATCGCTCTACGCTGTTTCAGGAGTGGAATGTTGTTAGTAGCCATAAGTGATGAAGGTGAATCAAGATTCTGATAAGCATTATAGATGAATCTTACCGCTCTCCCCTGGACCATTTCAAGTTTATGAACATCCTTTTTAAAATACGGGTCCTAGGCTACGCGTGCGTACTCTAGACGGGGCCGAATAAATGTATTATATGCAAGAACTTTGATCTGAGATGGCGCGTTTTTTAGTTTGTGTCTAAGAAACCCTAGTTTTCTAGAGGCGGAGGAACAAGCGTCGTCAATATGTTTAATCCACGACAGTCGATTGGTAATATTGACTCCCAAGTATTTAAAACTGCTCACTTCGATCAACGGATTATTATTTAAGGTGTAGCGTGATGTAAAAGGGGTAATTTTATTTGAGATACGCATGAAGACTGATTTACTAATGTTTAATTCCATCGACCATGTATGGCTCCAATCGGAGAGAGAATTTAAGTTGTTCTGCAGGCACTCTTCGTCCCTTTCACTTTTAATTGGCTTACAAAGAATGCAGTCATCTGCAAAAAGCTTTAGGCTTATGGCGGAGGTTAGTATCGGTTAGTTTGTTAGTATCTCAAAAGTGTTGCCCTTCTTGCTCAGAGTACATTAGTTTCCTTCCAAAATAACTTATTGGGGTTTGTTTTAGCTTCTTCACAGGACAACTCTTTGTAGTACACTTCGCTGACAGCGGTACTTGCTTTGCACAGCTTGCCTACCATCTAGCAGGTTGTCTTATATTCCCACTAAATTCAATAAGAAGCCTTCTCACGACGGCGCAAATACCGGTGTGGACTTTTACCTTGTCCGTAAAAGACAGCTTGCACAATACTGTATATCCAGACAGGCGTACAGCAGCAACAACGCATGTAGCGACATTGTTTTTTTCTTTGGGGGGGTGGGGGGCGACGCATAGTGTATACCAGGGGTTTGAGCCATTTCGCTAACGGCCCGGCCTGCACTTATGACCGTCTTCGTCTCACTTGTTTTTATTTTCTAAATAAGTATGTTCGTGAGCTGCACAGACATGACTGGTCTCAAGCATTCCTTTCGTGAGGAACATGTCGTCACCATGTGCAAAACATAAACGCGGAACAAAAACTCTGTATTTCAGACACCGCGTCCAGATATTAGTTATTCTGTACATCGCTATCGATGTTTCTCGAATCCTGACTCCAAATACCCTTCAGAAATGACCTATATATGAGATATGGGAAAGGCTTCCTTTCAAACGTCATTTTGTTCAAACTCTGTCCCACCATCTTCACTGTCCCGGCCCTTGCAACTAAATTTCGCGACTGCGGCCCGCTGGCTATAAGCTTAGTTTGAGACCCCTCGTGTATACGTAGATGCCGTAAAACTGCAATGAATTGTCATATTCTACTTAAGTGCTGGCGTAAAAGATTCTTTCTTGAGATACTCACTATACCTGGCGACAACTTTCTGTGGCAGCACAGCCAAAGCTACGTGGGCGGAGCGTCTGCACATGTATTACTACGCCAAGTAGTCCGTTCGCGGGCGATTTCGGTTTTGGTTTCGCGAGCGCATACAACATGTGCGTTTCCATACAAGTATTCATGGCTCATGATGTTATTTGGGAATTTATGCAGATAGTTTATTCACAGATGTAGTCGAAATCTACCACATGACTTGATATACTTAAGCATGCAGCACGAATACCTGGAATCGTTGCTGAGCTCTTCTGCAAATCAAATTATATAACGCTAATGTGCTAGCGGTTCAAGTCCACGTGCAAAGCGAGCACCATTTAGTATTGTTTACATTTATTTTTTGGGAAAGCGATAGAATATTTTGTATTGGGAAGGAACGCAGGAATCAGCTTTAATAGAGCGGTCGGTTTTACGTTTCAAATAAAGAAAAAAACCACGGCCCAGCAGTAACTGCGCAATTGGAAATCTTACGCAAATGTAACAAGCCATCTTCTGAATTTCGGTGCACACAGGGTCTACATTGTCGTTTTCCTACATTTGGAGGCGCTATATCTGTCTGGAGACGCTCACGTTATTTTGTCAGGGGACGCGAAGGCATCGAAAGGCAGCAGATATCTTGGCCACGACCAGTCAGGAGCGGGCGTCTCACGTGTGCGATTATACAAACGGGTGAAACGCGTTCCTTACTCCCGTGGTCAAGAATGCTTTTTTTTTGCAAATTGAAAATCATGCTGTCAGTCGTATAATAGTCATGAACGTGTCTGTTGCCGAGGCAAAGCTGTGCATGGGTGATTTTGTCACCGTAAATCGTTCTCATTCAAAACGCCAAAACACCTCCCGCCATAGACGCCGACGGGCACGGTGTTAGACGCAATCTTCGGCGCGACTGTATCAGTAATAGTAAGCAACCGAAATACCGACCATGTATGCAACGCACTTTATGAAATGGGCCACTTATTTTACGTACTGTTTCCAATCGCAGTTTCGCTTTCAAGCGGCTCTACTTGCTGAAGACTTGCAGGTCGCCGGCGTCACTGTCAAGGAAGCTATCGCGATGACAGACCCACTTGCGATGGTGGTATCACTTGCACACTTCTTCCTCGGTGATAGTATGGGCAAATCAACAAAATAATTCAGAACGCACCGCTGCCTTCGTTTCTTTCTGGTCGATGAACACAGATCACATAATGAACACGCGCTTATGCTCACTTGCAAGCTTCGATGTGCACCTGCTGCAACCGAGCGACGCCATCGTTGTTTTATGGGGACGGAAAACGTGAAACGGACACCAGAAAACCTGAAAACTCGAAAGAGCGAAAATCGCAAATCCTTTACGGGATTATCATTCTTACTTTCAACGCAAGTAATCTTGTACGTAATACCTATTTCTTTTCTTTTTAAGTTTTCTTTCATTCACTATTGCCACTTATAGCTCCCATTACGTGGCGATTAGTAATACGAAAAATATTTAAGACAGCCTGAAACAGGAAAACAAATATAAGTAAAATAGAGAGGTGGTTGTGTATCAAACATTCACATTGAATGAGTACAGAAACACAATGCAGACGGCGCCCTTAATAGCTATGAGCATGAAGTATTGTCATCTTACCTGTTGATACAATAGAAAATTCAGTGCCTATGGAACATTGCCTGAAACGGCTCGTTGGGACGCTGATGAGCAAAACAGAGCATCAGTGTTGGCGGTAACGCGTTACAAGTAACGGCGTTACCAGTAACGCGTTACTTTTTTTAGTAACTTAGTAACGTACTCGTTACTATTTCGGAACTGTAATGGGTAACGTACTTTCGTTACGATTTTTCGGTAACGTGAGGTCTCACGTTACTCGTTACTTTTCATTCCAATTATCCTCGCAGTCTTAAACAAAATTAATTCGTCTTGTAGGAGCGCCTTTCTCAGAGCTCGCCCCGACGTTATTTTGTGTCTCTCTCTTCACTCGCACTTTGCTTCAGTTATTTTGTCGCTGCGGCAGGCTGCTGTCGGCCCGCCAAGCGTTGACAAAGCGACCCCGCACGGGGTCCTTTATTGCGCGGGGGAAATTGCAATGGGGAGCATATTCTCGACATTTATTAAACGGATCTGCTATAGTTTCGGCTACCTTGCTCTCGAGTTTCAGTTGTCGTTGATTGGCTATCGAATTTCAAGTTGTCGTTGATTATTGATGAAGTGAAGCGAAATGCAGTCCTCGTAACCGTCAAAAGTGAGTTCTCGAGATTTCCTTGGCTTATGGACATCTAGGCTAGGTGTGCGCTCCAACACAACGGAGGATGACTTCTTCGGAAATGCCTTCTCGACATCATCGCCGTCTGAAGATGAGAGACTGTCTCAGTACCTTTGGTGCCGCATGATATTGCTTTGAGCGAGCTCAAGGAACACTTTCCACGCGTTCACCAGCTCTTCCTGATGACAGTGGTTACACGAGTACCATATATATAGTGCATCCATCGAGCTCCTTTTCAGCATATAGGTGTGGGCGTATTCGCCAAGAAGCGAGTCAAGCTGTACGATGACAGCTCTGAAATGCAGCTGTTGCTTACATTCAGCCCTTAGTAGTTACATTAGGAAGTTGTCCCTGAAATACTCTAGCACTGTTCATAAATTCAGTATTCAAAATTAGTTTTGCTTGTTGCTATCTGCAACTGCGACTACGTTTCTGGTTATTGAATTGCTGTGAGCGAGGCTAACGCTGAACACCTTCACAAACACAGACGCCATATTTCCGGTAATGATAGAAGTTAAATTGAAAAAAAAAAGTCCATGCGCGCAAATACTTTTCCCTAGATTTATTCCATTTAAGCACTTATTTACTGGTAAAAAATTGCGCATTTATTTTGTAAGTAAAATCACGCCGTCATAATTACCGCAAATTTGTTCAGTGACGTTTTCTTTGCGGAGAACGTTGACGATGAAATCGATCACTTTTATTTTATTGTCCCACTGCGAAAAAATGACTACCCCATGTGCCACAGAATCAGAAGCCGTCACATGTAACTATACAGGCAACTTTAGCCAGTACTGCCAAGGTACCGCGCATTTGTGCAAATTATGCTCGTTGAAATTAAATCAGTACTTCGAGTAAAATTGTCGTTTCGGCTAAAACTTTTATGTGAAATATAAATATGAGCTTTATAAAGTTGCTATTCTACGTTCCCGCTGCGAAAGTGCGCTGATTAAGATTTCTAATCATGGAGTAACGGCAGAAGTAACGTCCGCTACTTTTTTTCGGTAACGGTAACGGTAACGCGTTAACTTTTTTTATGAGTAACGTAGGGCGGTAACGCGTTCCTTTTTCTTTAGCGTAACGAGTAACGTATTTAGTTACTTTTTTTCGGTAACGCATACAACACTGCAGAGCATTCAGCAAAATAAAGTTTCCTGAATCCCCTTCCTAACATCTTTAAGGTGGCTCCTAATGATTTCCATTATTATAATGCAAACTCAATTTCGCTATTTTCTTAAGCGGTAAGCAGAATGTTTTGTACTGTTTAATCAAGGTACGCCCACATAATTATATATTTATTTTCAAAATTGCCTTTACAACGTGTAAATGTGTAAACAGTAGTGGAAATAAAGTAGACAGAAGAATTAAAGCAGAGATTTTGTTTTGGGAGCGCGTTTCAAAAGACATACTGCAGTGACCAGACCGGAAAAACAGTGCTTAGGTAATGTTAGGGATGTAAAATGACAGCTAAGAAAGCACTTTTGCTAATAATCAAATTATGATTTCATAAATTCTTTGAATAAATGTAGCAAGAAGTGAAAAATACGGTACGCCAAGATAGTTTCTCTTAGGTAAACGCTTGCTCTTTTAGATCTAGCATCAGTACCAGTGGTGCTAACGTTGTTAGATTCTTATTTGCATATAAGTTAATTCATGGCATGCAAGTCAAACTTACATCCACAAGATCCTTGAAATCGCTGATATGTAAAATCCACGCGACTCAAAGGAACCCCATTCTTGCACGCATCACATTTCGTTACGGAGCAATACGCAAGAGAATCTTCAATAACGACACCGTAGCAACATCAGAATTTGCGCAATAGACGTGATGCAGAACAGTGGCTGAGAGCAAGTGTCGCGGCATTGGCGTAACTAAAAAAGAAAATAAATCGAGCAAACAAAAGGTACGTGGGCTGGGCGTAGATGTCCGCGCGCTTGTCTTCCTCATCTTCCGCCCTCACTGGGGTACTCTGGCGGAAAAATAAAATTGCGTCACTGCCCTACGACTTATTCAGATGGCTTAGTGTCACCAGCACCAGCTTGAGAAGCGGAGCTTGGCCAGCGATTATTGTTTCGCACGGTTGTGTTGCGATAGAAGTATCTTGTATCTTAAGATACACGATACATTATTGAATGTATCGGAAATACAGATACAGATACTCGTATTTTGAGAAGTATCGCGATACAGATAAGAGATATCCATAGCGTATCTAATATAGTATCTAAGATACATGTATCTTCGACACTGCTCTGCACTGTCGCACATCGAAGTAACTAGTGCTGTAATGCGCGCCCCCGCGGTTTTACTAAGCTGGGATTACATTGAAACGAGCATTCAAGTTACGTTCCGGAAGCCATGATTGAAAGTAGTGGGGTTACGCGTTCTTCAAGGTAAAAGCTGCCCACTCAGCAGCACCAACGTCAATTGCGAAGCTCAAGATGTTAGGTCCACGTAGTCGCACACCCACATTAGAAAGCTGGCTGTTCCTGGCATCGAAAGTAGTCTATGAGCCATTTCGGTTTAGCAGCCGGTACTTTGAAGTTTATGATGCTGTGAATTCTCCTCTGTGACCATGCACGTGTGCGTTAACATATCGCTAGTGCCATCCTCGGGATGGGCTGTTAGTGTGTTGTATCCATGAAGGAAGAAGGCAACGTTGACGTTGACGCCCTCGTGTGTGTTCACCTGCGTGGCACTGCTTGCCTGTGTGGCATGCGAGTTATTACTTGTGTTTGTAGTCAATAATCTTTTTTTTTCTTCTACAACGCCTTGTGTTTTCCACGAAGGCGAAGATAACATGCACTTATTTAACTTCCGGTGCACTATAGCCCGTGCCGATTGTACTACCATAGGCGAAAGCATACGAATAGCACGTCGGGGCACGCACCTTGTCGTTTTGGATCGCCTCATGACGAACGCTTCCATGACGCGGCGGTACTCGCTTTTCAGCAAGTCGTTCCTGCGGACGCTGTACGCGAGCACGCCGGCGCAGAAGAGCACGGCCAGCGTGAGCATGCCGATCACGGCATACAGGCTGCCCTGAGAGAACAAGATCGTCTCGGCCTGCTGCTCTAGTTGCTGCTCCGCGTGGATAGCGTCGGAGCTGCGGCTGACGACGGCCTGCTCGGCTGCTCTCATGGGTGCCCGTCATCGGCCATCCGGCGCTTGGACGCCTCGGCCGCTGCCACTTCCTTCGCCGCCGCCGTAGCCAGCTCCTTCAAGAGGCTGGCGCCTGTCGCGATCCCGACGCGCAGCCCAACGCCGACGCCACACCGCCCTTTTACATTCACCACCACCGGAACGCCGCCATGTTGGATAGGTGAGCCGGGGCCCCGCGCGCTGCGCCGCGAGCTTTCTGGCTCGCAGCTTAAAGCATGCCTTTTACCCACTACGGAATAATTGGACAAGAATCACAATGTTCAAAGCGTTGGGGAAAATAATCGCGGCACAAAATTGCAACTAAAGCGGAGTTAGCGGGAAACTCTACTAACCGTAAATAAATTACTAATCGGAATGAACGCTTTTTTCATTTTCTTTTTTCTCCAAGAATGGCTCACAACTACTTCGGCGGATTGGCCTAAAATTGGGTTAGTGAAGGTAGCTAATGAGATGTGAACTATAGCACGAATGAGAAATTTTTGGTTTGATGAAAATAAATATGATATATCAGCTCGAGAACTTAACGACGTAATCGTTCGAATTATATATTAGTACTCAACAGCGGCGTGACATCTCTATGGCAATGGTGGGATGACTCCTTCTACGTTATCTCCATTGGGTAAACAGACTCAGGTTTATTCATTCCTATATTAGTGCTTGTTTAGTGGATGATATTGTTTCAGTTATCTTTGTGGTTGTGCACATTGTTTATTGTCTGCAGAGTGGCCAATTCCTCTCGTAGGTATGAGCCCGTTTGAGGTAACAAAAACAGTATTCGTCTCTCCAGGGATTTACCTTGTCTGCGTTGCGCAGGCTTTTTCGCTCAGTCACTTGTTTCAAATTTTGAGCATTAAGAAAATAAAGCCTCCATTGGCGTAAATGCTCCGCTGTGAAGTGAAGGTCTTGCCGGCTTTCCTTTTTCTGAAAGGCGCCGTGCAGTGCTTCAGGAAATTCATCCGAACTGATGCAGTAAGCTTTAGCTCCGAATAGCCCACGTGTGTAAACAATATGCCAGACGAACATCCGCAGAGTAGGCCACAAAATCACAGGGTGCCGTAATTCCTCGCACTTCAAAGATGAACGTCTAGACATAACGATATAGTAAACAGTAAACTATAGCATTCATTCTAGGCTGTCTGAATAAGTGTTCTAATGTACATACCTTCGTGACAAGCATTAAAAAAATCTTAGGAGGTTATGTATCTCAGGTGAGTATTTTAAGGGTGATGTGATGTTGAAAAATAGAATGGTGTAAGCGAGACAGCATTCATTGAGTTAAAAAAAAAAACTGGATGAAAAAGGTTTTACGAAAGATAAAGGTTAGCTCAGTGCATCTCGACGCGTTATACTATTAATGAACCCCAAGGCAAATGCTGACACCTTCATAGGCGCTCAAATTTCTGAGCACAATCTCTTAATCCTAGCCGTTGTAGGGCCAGACAAAATTTTACAAGGACCGGATGACGCAGCGAAATCTATATACAAGAATCGAAGTGCCTGTAAATTAATATGAATGGTGCAGGGTGCCGAGGTGCAGGGGTTAAAAAGAGCCGCCCTAAAGGCTCAGTGAAGACAGCAGTTATGCTGTTGTTCGAGCGCAAGGAGAGCGATCGCCCTATAGGAGGTGCACGACTGGAATGCCTAATATCCGTGAAATGCTGAGGCGTGCCCTATTGATGCGGCTAGACCTGGGACGTCCCTCTGCCGCCTTCACCCAATACACAATGTTAACACCCTCTCTTTCTGCGACGAGGTATATAAGAGAAAAGCACGTTTCAATCTGAGGTATTCTCACCTTCCAAACAGATCGATCACTTCTCACTATAACCACTGGGAGGACTCGGTGTTTTTATTTAACTGCTAAGCGATGTATCGTTTTTGGAACTACCTAATTACCTCTTTCTGTACCGTAAATTATTACACTGTACAAGAGATTGTGTATTTACCGCTTGTATTCGTTTCTGAGTGTCTTTGTTGTTTTGTCTACACTTTCCGTGTATGTCGTAATTTCTACACTGCAGTTAAAATTACAAATAATGCCCCTTATGTTTTGCCCTGCTTCACTGTCTGTTGCCTTCATTGAATTATGTCCAACAATGAAGCGAGTACCTCGATCTGTTCCCACTGTTCCCGCTGGAACGGTCACGGCCGAATCCGCGCTTGAAAAGCGTCCACGACTTTATGGAAGCGCCATGTTTTCGACACTCGCAGCGCGTGCAAAAGTACAGTTATATTTAATGACGACAATAGAGTGATGGTGGAGTCCGCAATGGCTTCGCTTCTAAAACGGCGTCACACCGAGATGGTCGGGAAAAATGCTTATTTTTCTTTCTTTTTTTCGCTAGGATTTTATCGTAGTTCTCAATTCGCGAATTCCTACGATCGAGAACGAACGGAGCAAATAGAAAAAAGAAAATGAGCAGAAATGACGAAGCGTGCGTTTGTTCACAACGCAGTGTTTTCGAACCACCTGAGATCTCTCTGCAGCAGTCATTTCATCGCCCTCCATATCGGACAATAATGTGGACTCTTTGTCGTGCGCGTGCACCAGAAACGGCACACGTATAGAATTCTGTTGAAAGAATTCAGTACAAATCTGTGTAATATACTATCGACGCACTAACTTGCAGAAAAGCGAAGCGCAAGGATCGTGCAACAGAAACAACAGCATATTCCGTGCCTTGAAGCATGTCTGCGCGTTCGTGTGGGAGGTGTTGAAAGGAGAGAAGGTTTGATGGATTCGCTTCCGGATTTTGTTCAACGGCGACGAAAACGCTTTCTCTCTCTCTCTCTCTCTTTTGCGGAAATTTCATTGTACGGGGCCCGAAAAAGGACGGGTGGCTGCGAAGCAAAGCAAGCTCACTTCCTGAACTTTGTATCTCTTACATACTTTGTTTCTCGCGTATCCACGAACGCGACCTTATCTCGTTCTTTAATTTGCTCGGATCAAGTGGAAGTTCTGTTCCTTTTTTTTTCTTTTCAGGGCTGCCTTGAATATCAGAAGTCACAGCGCTACTAAAAATGTATATTTCGCCTCGAATTGCCATGAGGCTAGTTCAGCAGTGCTAACGCGTGAAATAGCAAATCTGGATATATAACCAGATATCTAATATAAAGCCTGCCATTTCGAAGATTCCTTTCGATTCACTTTATTATGAGGTACACCTTTCCTTATACGTCCCACAGCTCTAGCTATTATTATTTATGAGAAATAATTGAGCACATCAGAAGAAAAAGATGGGAGATGCGAAGCATGTAGGCAAGGGTGTTTCAGCTCCACTAACGTGAAACCTGGAGCGGTGCGAATCATGCAGTGGTTTGAGAGATATTTCTTTGATGAGGCACTACTGGTGCCAAGCCTGAAACCGGGCATGTAGGGAAGGGTGTTTACGCTCCACTAACGTCGTCGGAAAACTGCGTCGGAGTGCAGCTTATTGTTTGTTTTTCCTTCCACACTATGGCACATACCAACTCTGGGGGATTGGCCAAGCAATCATAGTTTATTGTTGTTGTTGTTGTTATTGTTGTTGTCCTCTGTGCATGGCTGATACCCAATGCAGGGGATTGGCCGAGTAGAGGGTGAATTTTGCTAATATTATCTTAAGGGTGTCGTTCGTAGAAGCTATTATTACTAATATAATGAACTGATGTTTCAATTATTGGTAGTTTAAAACTTAGAAGGAATACCTTAAGGCGCTTCTTCTTCTCTTTCTTCTTCTTCTTCTTCTTCTATATGCGTGGTGGCCGAGGGGCTAAACGTATCGCGCCACGGAGCAAGGGGTCGCAGGTCCGAATCCCCGGTCCCACTCGAACCGAAGATCTTCATTTTTTTCTTTATTTGCATCGACTTCGAGTTTTCGCTCACGGACAACGCTGATTTTTGCTCACAACCAAAGACGATGACGCCGACCCCACCGACGCCGGTATTTCTGCGAAACGAGGTCTGTAACTCTATCGAATTAAAATCATACTACGTAGGTTACTAAGCTGTTTGCTTCGTTTGGCTAAATAATAGCCCACTGTGTGAACTCTGTGGGTGAAGCGAAACCATTGCGAACCTACAATGCCAGAGTACCCGCTTTTAACTCTGAAAGAGCAGCCCTCTCAACCTCCCTAGGCTAGCCGAGGAACCGCCCTTTGACAGAAACCAAAATCCTTGGGCCATCCCGGTGTTCAACGCAAGCGGCTTTGAGGGCTTTCCTGTGGTTTCTTGGGGAAGCCAGACTGAAGGACACGTGACAGTTCATTGATTTTGTTGGGTCGTTGCTGTTGGACAGTGCTGTTGCCATGACTTTGTAGTATCTTTACAGACCCTCTATTGCTCTTTCATTCCTTCACACCCACCCTTCCCCATTGAAAAGTACAGGGCAGCAAACTAGAGACTTCTCTTGGTTAAGCTCCTTGTCTTTCGTTTACCTTTCTCTCTCTCTTTCACCCTCTCTGGCTGTTGTGTTACATGAGGTTACAAAAAATACCCTTGTAACTCTTAGCTATAAGGAACGCAGGAAATGAACATGGAGCCTTAAGACCTTGGTACCTTTTGTTAAACGTTTACGCTAATAATGCCTTTATTGTTATAACTAGACAGGCCGACCTTCCACGTACAAGACGCATTTCTGGGCGGCATCGGATATTTCTTCCAGCGTAGTTCCTGCATGGAGCGTCGGCGTGCCTCGTCCGTAGTATCCGAGAAAACTAACCCAGCGAAAGCTGAAAGTGAACGCGGAGTGCGGAGAGGATGGTGAAAGCAGAGTGCCGCACGAGGCTACGAGATGGCGCTAGAGTAGCGCACGTCGTCTTCGACCTCTCTTGGCGGCTGTATCTGCGAATGAATCGCGCCGCCAACTCTTGCGACCTTTGGATTGGCTGGGCAATCGCGTCACGCTTACCTAAATTTGAAGCGTGCCGCACGATATAGGTTGTACGCTCCAGCCAATATATCGCGAAATGAAAGCACATGGAGAGCGGTGCTCAATTCTTGCATTAGGGAGTATCGCAACTGTCCCGGAATTTTTTTTTTATGATATCAGAACTTTTAGCGTTATATGAAGCATCTGACTTTTATTATACCTTTCTTTGAACTCTGACTGATAAAAGCTTCAAGAAAGGGTTACACGTGTACTATGCGTGAGCTGCACGCGGCCGTGTGTACGCGGTACGCACAGCCGGCTCTATATTGGTAAAGTAGAACCCTACGGCATTTGCTGCAGAGCACGAAAGGCCTGGAAAACGGCAGCATAGTAGTCCTTCGTAGCGTGTTTAAAAGTAACGGCAGCACAATAAACTGATATCAAAGGCGTATTTTCCGTTTCTATAAAAGCATTAAATTTCTGACATTTATATTAGCAATAAATAAAATGAACAAGGCCCGGGTCTTACAAAAAAAAAGGCGGCGCGCTCTAGCCGGCTGTTTACCTCGGCGTTCTCTAGCCCAGGATTCAGGAAGTGCTGGTCACTCGCGCCGAAGCCATTCAACCCTGGAGTGAAAGAGAGCGGAAATGGGATACGCCGTGGTCTGAAGATCAGGAGCGGCAGTGTCAACTGTAGTACACTACAACAATGATGGCTGAGGAAAATAGAACATTGGAAGTCGATCAGACTGGTCCCGCTCTTTGCGAAGCTCAACGCACCCGTTCATCCTCTCTTCCGGTACGGATGTACGAGTCCTCTTGATGACGCGACACTTCAGCCCAAGGTTACAGACAAATGCAGAAAAGCGTTATCGGCATTATCGTTTGTGATTGTTGTTTGGCAGCCTTAGATGCAGTCGGACGCAACAGCAGCTCACCGAAAACAATAGCTCTCTTATTCGGCGTCTCGAAGCCAAAACTATAAAGTAGAATTGAAGTCTAGCGGTTGTCCTGTCCCTTTCTATGTCGTCCTTTGTGCGTGTTCGCTAGCAATATGGAAGCATAGAATTAAGTTTTGCGAGCACATGCAACAGCAGCAAAACAACAAACGATGGCCACCATTGGCATCGCGATGATGAACATTTGAAACCTTTCCGACTTGGACTAGTCATGGAAGTGGTGGAGCGTCTGATTTTGCCGAATCGGCAATACAAAACAAAATGTGTGATAGTGCCTTATTAGGGTGTTGAAATGTTGCGCTCAATTATTTCCCTCCTTTAAGCTTCGCCTGCAATGAGGCTAATAACGCTACGCAGCATTTATATTGCAGCCATAAAGAGACAGCGTTTCCGTTGCACTATTACTACTGGATGTATATTGCGCGTATGACTGTTACACGTAGAAAGAAATGTGGGAACTGTTCCACAGAACAAGACGTTTGACTTATGTACGATCTAAAATCACTCCGTCAGTCGTGCCCTGTTCGCGCATGCACCGTAAGTTTTCTCCTGTTTCGTTCTCTTTTTTTTTCTTGTGGAGCACATCCACTGCGGGGAATTGGCCAAGATTTGAGAGGTGTGAAAATGAAGCAAATATACAGGGCAGATAATTCCGTTGGTGCATTATCTTGAGACGATTTCTTTAGGTGACAGTGTCACTTTGCGTACGTAGGATTTCGCGTCTCAATTAAGTGACGCGACTACGTGGCCGCCTTTCCTCAACCAACCAATCAGCGCGTATTGAAAGCGATAGTATGGTGACGTCACCAAAAGTGATCGTTCAAAATACGGATCCTGGCACTTCTTCTTTTATTCTTCACTCTATTCGAGTCACGTTAGCACACTTGTTTAATCTGTACAAAAAAGTCACAGTTTCGCCGCAAGGGCGAAGCAATGAATGCGATAGCAAGAAAAGCGGCCCGTGATGGACGCGCTGCGACTACCGTGCGTCCATCACTACCCGGCAGCTACTAGACAGTTTTTAATTTCACGTACGTAGGGACTTCTCATACGCAAACGTGAAAAGTACACGTACGTTACGTGCACGACATCTGAAACGCTTTTAGCTACACGTACGCGACGCGCGGTGAGAGCTAAACTTTAGGTGAGAGCTACCACGTAGCTCCATCTGCTGAGAATCATGAACACTGCGGTAGCTTGTTCGAGCGCCCGCGCGAGCAGACAGCGGAAGGGCAAGGTTCTCCTGAAGAAGCGAGAGAGCTGGCCGACGCCTTTAAGTGCGCCCGTCGCGCTCCTAGCGCCGTCTCGCTGGTAATGAAGAAACGCTTATAAGCGCCTCCGTCTCGGAGGACTGCAAACGGTAAAGGGTGTGTATATAACGCTCGCCGTTATTTACCTGAGGGATGTACGCTTTGTGGAGTAATGCTTAGCGCACCGCGCTGCGATTTGACAGGTCGCTGGTTCGATTATGTGCTTCGGAAGCATTTTTTTATTTATTTTTC
Source organism: Rhipicephalus sanguineus (assembly GCF_013339695.2). NCBI lineage: Eukaryota > Metazoa > Arthropoda > Arachnida > Ixodida > Ixodidae > Rhipicephalus > Rhipicephalus sanguineus. The sequence goes on from NC_051181.1 coordinate 104,916,324, forward strand.
TTTGGGATATTGATGTATATATACATACTTATACATATACGCAGCATGACGGCGGCGACGGCGACGGCGACGGCAAAAATCAGCCGAGACTGTCCATATAATTGCTATCGCAATAAAAGAACGCTGCTGAACAAACTATTATCTAGATAAAGTGGACTATTGAAGCAAATAAGCACGGCCCATGGGCTTAATCCATGGTCAACGCTCTATTGGTAGCCATGTTTTATAGCGTATGAAAGAGGGTTGAAAACTTAGCGATGGCCAGAGCATCCATAATCTTCTACCTGGGCGTTCGTTAATACAGCTTAGTGGCCATATGCACATCTGATAGTTTGCCAAGCATCTTTCCAGGCTTATAATTCCGAATCAAAGTTGTGTTTCATCCAGAGCAAACAAACGCCACTTAAAAATGAAAACATGCAAGTAGCTTAATCAGTGTAGCTACCGAACTTTGAATAAGACGTTGTCATCGAGGGAATACATTATTAAATGGCAGACAGTGCCGTTTTTTTGCAAAATGACAAAGCTATATAAAGCCCGACGATTGGAAGAGTGCAAAGATTATAAAGGTTTCTTGTCAACAATGTCGCTAAGTTTCCATTGAAGAGTGAAGAAGACATGATCTGCTGTAACTAATATGTCATCCAATTGGGACGGAGCCCCCTTTTGACTATTCGTATTTAATAAAAAAAAGTCACAGTTTCGCCGCAAGGGAGAAGCAATGAATGCGATAGCAAGAAAAGCGGCCCGTGATGGACGCGCTGCAACTACCGTGCGTCTATCACTACCCGGTAGCTACTAGACAGTTTTAATTTCACGTACGTAGGGACCTCTCGTACGCGAACGTGAAAAGTACACGTACGTTACGTGTTTAGTTACAACGCGTTTGGCTACACATACGCGACGCGTGGTGAGAGCTACCACGTAGCTCCATCTGCTGGGGATCTTGAACACTGCGGTAGCTTGTTCGAGCACCCGCGCGAGCAGACGGCGGAAGGGCAAGGTTCGCCCTGCGAAAATATAAGAAGAAGCGAGAGAGCTGGCCGGCGCCTTTAAGTGCGCCCGTCGTCGCGCTCCTAGCGCCATCTCGCTGGCAATGAAGGAACGCTTATAAGCGCCTCCGTCTCGGAGGACCGCAAACGGTAAAGGGTGTGTATATAACGCTCGCCGTTGGCTACGTGAGGGATCTGCGCTTTGTGTAGTAGTGCTTAGCGCACCGCGCTGCGATGAGAGGCCGCTGGTTCGATTCCGCGCTTCGGAAGCATTTTTTTTATTTATTTTTCTTTGGGATATTGATGTATATATACTTACTTATACATATACGCAGCATGACGGCGGCGACGGCGACGGTAAAAACCAGCCGAGACTGTCTATATAATTGCTATCGCAATAATACTGGCTCACTCGGCTGGCTACTAAACGCAAGCGCTGCTTTCCTTAGGTGGTTTACTACACGTTGTCGTCTATAACTGAGATGGAGCTCGTTACAACATAAAGAGCCCGAGTTCATGCTTGAAGTCAAGAGTTCAGGCAGTAAACTAAAGCGGTATATGCAGCTAGCTGAAAGTCTCTAATGCATGAGGAAGCAGTTTCCTTTGTGCGCGGTGAACACCATGGAATACCAAATGATGTGCGAGTGGGTTCTGGAATCCTTGAAAGCACGCATTCAGTGGGACCGCGAACCGCCGACGGCAACTTTAGATTCTGTGAACGTTATCAGAGCGCGAGTAGTGAATGGAATGTTTCTATACTGTCGGGCAGTATTAATGGGGGCTGATTTCCCGCGATTCAGTCCACAAGGTCTGCGCAGTTCGCGTGGTCCTCAATTGATACGGAAATATTACGGTGTGTCTATGTAACTTCTACTGTACTGAAAACTACCACCGACAAAGGGCTGAAAAGCTTATGAAAGAGAATGGGGAGATCTGGTCTGCCGTATTTGGTGAGCGCCTTACAAATATAATGCAATATTTGTAGAAGTTACTAAGTAAACTCTGAAGTATCTATAAAGTATAATTTAAGCTCACTTCAAGCACTTGCCAGAACTTGTTTCACGCAACAAAACAGCTTGCGCAGTCGGCATACCACGCATGTAGGATTAATAACCAGCGGCTATCTTCTATATAGGGGTAAAAATGGCTGTAGAAGACGTAACGACGAATAACATAAGCGTCGCGGATTTGTCACACAAACAGCTTTTCGAGAAGCGATATTTTAAAATGTAGTCGCTTGAAAAGAAAGGTAATTTTAAATGCGGAGCATTTCTTAGCGAACCTTTGGCACTTTGAGCGTTTCTATCTACGTATCTATCTATCTATCTATCTAGCCGCCTACGTCTGGGTGCTCTCATGGTCGCCTCCTAAACTTGGTGTAGACCAAAATTGGCATGGGAGGGTGAGAGGATGTGACGAATATGACTGTCGGGTCATGACATGAATAACGTGAAAATCCTGTCGCGTACATCGTCGAACCCTCTCCACTAGACACGTGTGGCACATACCCGTTTACCATGGGCCCCGGTGTACGGGTATGCGCCACAGGTGATTGACAGTTTATATCTACCCGTGAACGGCAAGAACAGACATTGGTAACTTAAATGCTAGAGATAAGGAAACCCAACATTGGCAGCGTTGACTCGACGAATGGAAAGAATGAAAATTAGGATCCCAGCAGGAATCGAACCCAAGCATTCTGCGTGGCAATCAGGTATTCTACCACTGAGCCACGCCAGGTCTATAAACTGGTTTGGAAGAACAGCCCACGCAGGCGTAATATTGGTGCAACGTCAATTGTGGTTGTGGTGCTTGCTGTCTAATTTTACAAGAAAGCAATAAACACTACATGATGCTCCTACAATGTGTACTCCTACGATACAGGCGTCATATCGGATTAACGTCTGTGGTTCCAGTGTTGGCTCCGCTTTTAGAGCAGTCTAATAAACATTACGTGTGTATTCCCATGATTCAGCAAGCTATACTAAAGCATTGCTCGATCCCGGAGGAATACATTAACGAAAGTTACATATGATATCCACATCACCACACCGTAAAGTGCACTTCGTCCGCCAGAACGACGCAGTGTCCTCTTCATTTGTTACGAGGCTGGGCGATGGCCTCATGCTGACCGAGGATTATGCCAGATTGATTGAAAGTTGCTTTGTAAACTAGGCTACGTAGGCCACATACGCCCAGGTAGCCTACGAATACGATAAGCACCATGCACTGATGTTGGTCTACGTAGCACTATCCAGGCTTACCAGCCTCGACGGCCTATACCTCACCAACGCGAAGGGTTGCTTCAGGTTCCGACATGTCGCCGGCTCTATCGACAGACAATTTGTCGACGAAATGACCGAGGTATCCACGAATTCCAGCAGCTCTACTATACCATATACTTCACTACACATGGACCCCTCGTCACCACGATCACGACCGGATCCTATAACAAGTCATGACCAGCTGCTGGTGCTCACTGATCACGGTGATGATGCCCTTGTTCAAGAACTGTCAAGAACTTCTTCCACACATGCACACGAGTTCGTGAAACGTGCGTGCGTTCTCGGGACACGTATAAGCACTACATATCAGCTTACTGCTTCTGGTGTTGGTAATACCCACGTTGCCATTGACAGCGCTACCCAACCGTAAACAACTGGTTATATAACACATATGTGGCTCTTCAACATATATGTGTGCGTATAAAATTTATACAAATCTTTAGCGCCATTTTGTAACGTGTCGCTCAGTAAAAAAAGTTAGGCCACACTCAACCTTCCCGCCGCATGCTTCGCATAACATCGACTCCCACGGTACGTGGGATCTGCCGAATTTTTATATCGCAATTTTTAGTTATTTTGAATTGAATTGTTTTTTTGTGTTTTTTTTCCTCTTTCAATCTTCTCAGAGCGTTTGTCTTCGAGGGGCGATGCCTCATCACGGAAGACGCAACGTGAGATGACGGCATTTTCTCCTTAAAAGAAATGATTGGCGCAAAGCAGGAGAACTTCGATCAACAAATACAAATATTGGGTAAAAGAAAAACTACGTTGTGGCTCCTACACGGAAGTTTTATCACTAATTTCTCAACAAAGTTCCCGTGTAGAAGCAGAGATTTTTTTTTGCCGTATATTCTTTGTTGGTCTCTGTTCTCCTTTTTAGCCATGCCTCTTTCGGATCAAATGAAGTTGCGTGAAATCCACAACGTCAATGAATCCATTACGTTATCAAACTCGCGAAGCAAAGTAGCCAGGGGCACCGCGATACATTAATGGTGATTGCTGTGTGCAGTAATGCCCCCTCCCCGTTCAAGCTGTCGGTGCAAACTTCAAGTTTCAGCATACTTTCTTACATCGTTATTCCAGTTGAACAACTACACAGACTTCAGCAAAAAGCTCTGAAAGCGCAGTTTTCTCAGTAATCCGTCCTGGACTTCACTGAACTTGTGTTATCGAATACCTCACGAGCGAACAAAATGGATGTATTACGTTGGACTACTTATTGACTCTATATAGGCAGTCCCGTGGAATGTAGAGTGCCGTTCACTCTTAGGGTGAACACGGCTCAGCGTGGCCGCGCTCTGTGGAGCGCCACGCCAGTGTATCCAGCGCGGCCACGCATCAAAGCGCAGTGGCGCAGGCGCACAAGAACCCACAGGAGCGACTACAATCGCATCGTCTGCTGCAGTGCTGTCCGGTGCTGGCACGCCCGCGATTGCTTCGCTGTAGTACAGCAAGAGCAGCGCGTTCCCGTGCGCCTGCGCCGTTTCGTTTCGATGCGCGGCCGCGCTGTATGCTCTGGCGCTCCGCAGAGCGCTGCTGCGCCTTTCTGAAAAGCGCCCCATTTTAGTGGAGAAGCTCCTTTAAGCAGCACCCGTTCGTCCCCGTCGTAGTGCGTAGCCAGTCTTAACGCTAGTACCAGATCTTGACCTCCAAGGTGGTGCCGGTGGAAGATTTCTCCTGTGCGTTGTTGAACAATAAAAAATTCGCAGCGTGCGCGTTAACTAAAAGCCGACTTCTTCTGTCTCTTATTCCCCATTAGCAGCCATTGACATGTTCCAGTAGGAAACGTTAGTAGGAGTAGAAGTGTAAGTGTTAGCTAAAAGCCGACTTCTTCTGTCTCTCATTCCCCATTAGGAGCCATTAACTCCAAGGTAGTGCCTGGTGAGATTTCTCCTGTGCGTGATTAAACAATAAAAATTCAAGCGTACATGTAAAATTAAAGTGAGCTGCAAGTCGCCATGACTCTCATCGACCCTTTAGTATAAACCGGCCCGATCTCACGTCGTTGATGATATACTGGGCGTGAAGCTGCGCGACGCCGCCGCCAAGAACCTGCCATACGAGAGCTTCGCCCCATTCATCATCATTCACCCCGTGGATATGCTGTGGAATTTTTCGGAAATCTCGTTATGCGGTCGCGCACGGCGCTCCGCCGCCGGTCTGTTTACGTTGCGGCTGCGTGCGTTCTGTCTCGCTGCACGCGCGCGCGTGCTTTCTCTCTCTCCCGCTCTTTTTTCTGCTCACGCTACGCGTGCGCTCTTCAAGGCACTCGTGCAGGCGTTCTGCTCTCGCGCTGTGCTGAGCAGCAGTGCACGTGCTCTTGCTCGCGGTGCTCATGTGAGCGTGCTTGCGCGCTAACCTCGCGCTGCGCTTGCTCTAGCGTTATATTGAACGGCGGGTCGTGATCTCGCGGGGTCGCTGGAGATGGTGTAGAGCACGTTTCTCAAGACACTGGCGAAGAAGGCCACCCTTTTGGTCGACGGTAATACCCAGATGGTCGAGAAAATGAAAAGTTGAAAATGAATTAGTGCGCCATGCTTTTACAATGGTGAAAATAAATGGCACCATAATCACGCAGAACATTGATGACGAGAACTTCTGCGACCTCGGTATCAAAATAAACGCCAAAAAATAAGTCGAATTAGTCACCCTGCTTTAAAACGTGTTTGCATATGAGAGGGGCATTATTAAACGACACAACCAGCATGGACTAATTCATGTCAACCCGAGTTTGGCATGAAAATCACCCGAAAACGAGCGTGTCTCCCCGAAAACGGTTTTTAAGCTGTGCTTCTTGTAAACGATTTTTGGGGTGAGCTGCACAAGGGCAGAGGATAAAACACCACGACGAGAACAAGGACAACAAGGGAACGAAGACGATAGGACAAGAGCTTCGTTCCTTTGTTGTCATTGTTCTCCTCGCGCTGTTTGATTCTGTGTTCTAGTTATGAACCGACTAGCCCTCATCAAGGTGTTACCTATGCACAAGGACGAAACAAGAAAGGTGCGTTCGCGTTTGCTAGCTTCACTGTTCCGTTTTTGCACATGTTCTCCCCAAGGTTGAGGTGGCCTGTTTCCATAGTCCTGCGGTTTCCGAAAATATAACAGTGCGGAGAAAAAGCACGACTTCTGTTTACTTCTTTCTAATGTCATTTCAGAGCAACATAGGAGCCACATTGCTAAAATTTGTGGAAACGAAGATGCGTACGCAGACACGCACGCACGCACGCACGCACGCACGCACGCACGCACGCACGCACGCACGCACACACACACACACACACACACACACACACACACACACACACACACACACACACACACACACACACACACACACACACACACACACACACACACACACACACACACACACACACGCGCGCGCGCGCGCATGCACGCACGCTGTTTCGGCTAGCAGCACTTGAGCGAATGGTAACATTTTGTGCTGCTTCGCCTCAGAAACACGGGCGACATTTTTTAGTAAGTAATTAAAATGGCTTTGTACACATCAGTCAATGTGTAGAAATAACGGAATGCTGCAATATCCGTTGCAGGAAAAGTTAAGTAGCTTGAGTGCCCGCTTTTGCGAGGCACAAAAATGTTTGTCATCATATAGTTCACTGGATGAACGACATACAAAAAACGACCAGAAAGCCTTTGTTTAGGTAAGTACTGCGTACAATAAATTATACAAGGACTTTTCAAAGGCTTATCAGAACAAACTAATCGCGTTAGTAATGATAAAAAATACAATCGCCATTTGCGCATTTCAGAACCCGTTCTCTCACGCGGCTGCCTCACGGGCTCGCAGGCCGCAAGTAGGATCATCGGAGAGCACCAGTGCAGATACGCAATCGCGATCACTGTGTTAAAAATTTCGCGGTATGCGCAGTACCACAACGGGTTCTCACATCAGCTGGTGTTCCAGTGTGCTCTTTCCTGAATGTAGTGGATGGGCGCGACAATATGGGAGGAGTCGACTAAACTTTATTGCTGTATGCGTAAGGAGCACTCGGTCTGCCGTGCGACTGTGATCAAAATAAGGCACGCAAAATAAATGACGATTTGAATCTGCGTACAGCTTTGCGCTTTCTTTGCCCGTGCATTTCCCTTGAATATGCAGTTTCACAGTTGAATTCACTGCTTATAATCTTCTCAAGGCTGACGCGGCAGCGCGCGTCATAAGAATGGTGCGTACCGACTTGTGGATTGACGTGGCTTTCTTTGCAACTTGGAAACGCAATCACCGGCAGCACGCGCTCCGCCGGAAACGCGCGCGCGGCAGCACGCAATCGCTTCCGCGGGCGAGCCGACGACCTTCGAGGTTTTCAGCGGCCCACCAGGGCAGCATCCGGCGCTGGCGTCGCGCGCGCAAACTTTAGGTCACCTCGTCTGTGCACTCCTAACCACGAGCTGGTGACCGGTTCAGTACGCATTAGGGAGAGAGAGAGAGAGATAATAAAACGAGAGAAAGGCAGGGAGGTCTACCAGAATTGTAGCACCCGGTTTGCTGCCCTACATTAAGGGGAAGGGGAAAGGGAAAGAAAGATGGAAAGGAAAGCGGAGAGAAGAGCAGGCGCGCGATAAAATAAATATAAGGTGCACGATGAAACAACGAAATGGGCCTCAATTTGTACAAGCTGTTTTGTGTACGAGCTCTTTTTGTGGCGATGCATCATAATGAGTAATTAGGTATACGATAGTTATTTTGAAGTAGGTATTATGTATCCTTAGTTAACTAATTACCAATTATGCCGGAGCTCACCAAAAAATAGCGATCGGCACATGTAGCCGAAGTAAGCTACGTGCAGCCGCGTATAGATAAGCTTTATGCCTAAAGTTTTACGCCTTCTAGCTTTAACGTGCAGAAGGTACAGGTGGCACGCGCCACGTGAATGCGTAAAATTTCCTGCACATAAAAAAAGTGCATGACGCATAGATTCATCCAGGGCTTATGGGCTACACGCACCAAAGCTACAGGCTGCTTATGCGCTAGCACGATTTATCATGCACGTGCGAATTCCGGACGAAATATGGACCGCGGTTTTTGCAGAGAAATGATGGCACCGGGGGAAAACGAAATGGAAAATAAAATAAACTGGACCGCACGCGCCCGCCCGTCGACGGCAACGTGCATCAATCCTGTTGAGGTTGCTCGGCATGCACCAGTCCTTTCCTTCTTTTTTTTTTGCCTCGGTACTCCATAGCGCTTCCACAAGTCGGCGGCAGCGTGGAACCCGCCAGTGGCAAAACTCATTCCGACTCGCAGCAGAAACGTGTCTGTGCCCAGGGCTTCGCTGCAAAAACAAATGAACTCCGCGCGCCGTCCCAGCGACCAGCAGAGCGCACAATTTTTCAACTCAATCTCGCGCGCCTGTCCCGGAATCGTCCGAAGTATACGTTGTGGCGGGTGCGCTGGGGGGCGAACGCGGATCTCGGAGGGCATCGCGCCATCTGCATGCCACTTCAACGTAAAGAAAGAGAAGAATGCTTTACGAAAGGAAGAAGCTCGGGCACAGCGAATATGCAATGAAGAAGTCAGTTGGACAGTTCACTCATTCGCATCGCAAGCAACGCGCGCGCGTGTGTCAGGAGGCGTGTCAACGTCGAGAGGGCGGCGAAAAAGGCTCGAACATTTGTCAACCCACTTTATTTTTTGGTTGTTTGTGTCGTGGCAGAGTGTGGCTGTCAGACGTTTTCGTTTCGTTTGGTTTGTATCCGGAGGTTGACAGCGTGTGTGTTTTTCAACGTTCAACTAAGTCCACAGCTGCTTTTCTTTCTACATTTATGCTTGGGGCCTTTGTTTCGCGAGCTGTATTTTATGTTTGCTGGACGGGACTTTACGACGTACTGAAATGAAAAGATATATATGAAAGATGTGGCGGCACGTAACGCAGCAACAAGGTGCATGCAAATCTTGCCTCGTCTCAAATGTTTGCTAAAAATATGCTTACGAAAGAGGGCGCTCTGTATGTGTTTTCGCTTTTTTTTCTTTTTTTTTTCGTCACGTGTGGCGTTCGAGCTGTGCCGTTATTACATATTCAGAGAGTTGTCGGAAAGTTTTAAATTGGGTTGTGACTTCGCACTGTTGCGAGGGCACGATGAACCAAGGAATTTCACTCGCTACTGTATGCATAAAAATATTGTGGACGACAAACATGGCAGGTTGTGCCGCGTAGTGGCAAAAAAAAAAAAACGCGATCTAATGAGCAGTACTTGCTGTACTCAAGTAATTATTGAAAATTTTTGCGTAAAGTGTGTTTGTTATAGTAAATATTGCCGGCAATCATCTTCAAGGCGAAGCATAGTTTGTTTCAAAGGATATCAGACCTTGAGCTTGTTGGCACGGCTTCAGTGTCAGAAACGCATGACCAAAAAGAAAAAAAAAAAAAAAAAACAGGACGAGCACTGTTCTCGCTTACCCCATTTTTCGCGCGGTTTTGCGCCGTATTGTTCGTAGTTCTTACCGCTTTACACCGCGATAAGTGGCGTAGAGCACCACTTATGGCGCCACACGACGTTGGAACCCACTGTAACAGACTATCCAAGGACATTGAAGAATATACTAACGCTTTTCCCGCATATCGCGAACACATATTTCACGAGCACGTGGACACCCTGCGTATGCAAATAAGCTTAAGGCTTATCTAAAAACAAGAAATAAGGTTAGTGTGCCGGCCAGTTTTACAGTCATGTATATTGTGCAATTAAGTACCTATAACCATAAGCAAACTCACGAATGTTAGGGCCATAAGACTATAGTCCTGAAGTGGATGCATATTCACGTCGTCACCGTTAGCGCCAATGCCGTCATCGTGCTTTCCTATAGTATCAAAGGCACATGCGCGGTTAGTTCGAGTGAAGCTTGTGACGTCATTGTCTACGCTCCTCATTGCGCGAACGCTGTCAGACCCTCCCTTTCTGCTGTGCGATGCGCAGTAGCCGCAGCTACGTCGCGTGCCGCGCTTCTCCGTGTCGCCATACAGGCTATTTTACGGATGGTTTTCGGTGCCGCCATATTGGGCTGTAGCCTTGCTGTCTTGTAAACGAACAGTGTTGTAGGGCATACGCAAACGCATGAAAACGACAAAAATTACTTAGCGCAATAAAAACACGGCACACAAGTAAAATACACAAGGGACAAGCGCTTGTGCCTTGTGTACCTTCTGTGTGGGCCGTGTTTTTATTGCTCTAAGCAATTTTTGTCAGTATGCACCAACAAGGCTTCCAAAATAGTCCTACTAAGCCATGAAAACGGTTGGGTCGGTGCATTCGACTTTTCACGACTTTACACACTCAAACATGCTCAGAAACACAGTTTTTGAGGCTGTCCACCTGATGTCGGCATTAAAGTCTTGTGACGTCATGAAAGAAAGTGTTCATACTATGCGGTGTTGTGTATAAATGATCACTTGAAAGTAAGCGCTTGTTCTGTCATCACCTCCCTCTGTCCTTGTTTGCGCGCGCTTAAGTGTTCTGCTATGCACAACCAACTCGCCCAAAAATCGGTGCTCGTGCTATTCATTCGCGTCCCGGCAAACAAAAATGAGAAAGCATTCGTGTAACAGACCAAGGTGGTGGCGGCGATGTCTGTTACGTAAAATCGTCGATACCGTGCGAGGAGATCGAGCTCGACGTTAAGCCCTGCTGAAAGAACTCGGGGTTTTCACGTGCTAAAGCCGTTATACCATCCTTAGGCAAACCGTAGTAGGATAAGGATTATCTGAGTTCACTGTGATCGACTGGGATTCATTGACGTTGCCCCCCTACCTATATGCTCACAGGCGTTTTTGTTTTCTTGCCTTTTTTTTTTTCATTTCGTTTTCATCAATGTGTCGTCTTATCCAGGAATATATACCCAACATCCTCATCCTTAGTCAAGCAATAAACCTTGGCATTAATGCACTTTATTCTTCCCCCGTTCGAGTGAGACTGCCGATTTTCTTGCGTTGCTCGCGCATCGCGAAGCTCGGAAAACATGAATGCTTGTTTAAGGTAAGGAGCCTTCTTTACGCGCAAACATGTCTGCTTATCTCTCTTCTTTTTTCTTTTTTTTTTCTAGAGAGCACCAGGTATTAACTGCTGTGTCATGCAGCGACGCAACGCTGCGCGCTTTCAACTGCTCCGTCGCTGTCTTCTACTCGGTTCGCGTTTCTCCCTCTTCCGAGCACACAAATCACGCCCGACAGCCGGAGCAGCGGAGGCTTGATGAATTTGCCCCAAGGCACACACTGACGCGCTCGAAGGCATCGGCACTGGTTTCGCCGGCAAGCGCGGACGCTCTTGCTCGTCCGACATGACTTTGACAAAGCAACCCCCGCTTCCTTCTTCAGCGAAGCGAGACCTCGCACCGTAAAGACAGATTACAGCATACTGGAAAAGTGACGGTGGTTCCAGCCTCTCTTGAGCTAAGCCTTATTGGCGCTGCAACAGTAAAAAGATCCAGAGAAAGAGCGTCGTCGTTAATGAAAGCTGGAGATGTCTGCCCGGACGACACCGCACACACTAAAAGTGTTCATAAAGTCTGGATAAGGCTCATAGTTAACAAAGCTGCTAATACTTTGCATTGCTCGCACAGCGCAAACAGCGTTTCTCGCCGCGGGCGAAGAACGCCCGGCTGCCTTAAAGCTCGAACCGCGTGGGATCGCGATGAAGTCTCTGATGCTGTTAGTCTGACGACATCGACTTCGGTAAATTACGGACAAAATGAATCGTCGTCCTCCCTCTCTTTGCACCTGTTCATGTATATTGTACCCTTCAAGGCGATATTACTGTTGACGTCAGCGACTACTTGATGGCCATGACGCACAGCTTCATAAGCCCCTCTAAGCTAAGCGTTGTAGGTGCGCGGCCCTCTGCATAGAATTAGTACAAACTTTAGAGGAAAAGATCCCCTTGGGGCCTGTGTATTAGAATCTCGGGCCACAGGGGCCCAGCCATTCTCGTCATTACACTACCGCGCAATCGTCACCATCTCCTGAGACGCGTGCTATACTTGACGGTGATATTCAGTTGCCATCGCAATCAATGAAGGTGGGCTCACGTGGAGTAGAGTTGTACGTACGTGGCAACAGAAAGCGCAGACGACGACGCACTGGGACTGATGACTTTGTCAAAAGACGCGGCCGGGCTCTCGAACTCGAGTGAATATAGTGGCGCCATCTAGCAAAAGTTCCTGCAAATGATGCAGCTTCCTGTTCTAAGAGTCCTGCGCACAGTAAATTGCCTAAATAGCCTTGAATCCTTCCTAGAGATTCGCTAAATAAAAAGTAAACACTGCCCGAACATTTCTAATTCGTCAGAATGCCCGTGTTTGGTTTTTATTACCATGCAATATTATTAAAACTGAACAGCGCTAATTTTAACCGACCTGTGAATAATTGCAAAGGCAACAATGACAATGGTAGTGTTATAGCGGTGCTCTTGTGGTCAGCGCTCTTTCGGCCCAGCTTTTCCTCTAGAGTCTGTACTAACTCTATGACCATCGATAAAGTTAGCAGCAACGTCACTTCGATGGCTGCAGCTGCAGCCTCTGTGTTTCAGTGTCGCTTCCTCTGGGAGGGTCATTAAGCTCATGTGACCTCTACGGAGAGCTCCGTTGAGTTTTCCAGTTATCATTAGCCGCTGGGGTTAATAGATCAACAGTCATTTATGATTTTTAATGCCGAGTAATTACCCTGTATCAATGAAAGGAGGGAATATTCAGGGCTCGTTTCTTTGTTTGACATAACCTCAATGAAGACGAGCAGGTAATGAAGACAACGAAGGTACAGTGGGCGTTAATTTTACTGTTTTAAGTGTATTGTAGTAATAGGGATATACACATGAAGAACGTAAAGTGGACGAAATGGCAACTTGCCGCCTGGAGGGACCGAACCTGCAACCATCGGATAACGCGCCCGATGCTCTACCAATTGAGTTATGGCAGCCGTCATCCTCTCGTACACTTTGGGCATTCAAACCCTTGGAGCGTTAGTCAGCGCCGCTAGTAGCCATGACGGCGAATGTGGAACACTCTTTATTTGCCAGTTGGCGTCACGTGGCACGTGAACCTTTAACGAGGGAACAGCTGACCAATAAGCCCTCGCATACTACTTGAAGGCATGAGGTCTGCCGAAACGAGACCCTCGCTCTAATGAACGAAAGAAAGAAGGGAATTTTGATGGCTCGTGTCTTTGTTTGACATAACCTTAATGAAAACCAGCAGGTGAAAGCCAGCCAAGGAAGATATAGGGGACGTTAATTGCGATGTTTTAATCGTATTGTAGTAATTTCGATATAGACGTGAAGAAAGTACAGTAGACGAAAAGACAACTCAAGCATCACAATATGCCTTCCACCACTGGGGTGACGTCTCTGAAGGCAGCATATCTTTATTTTAGGCGATCTTCAATGGCTACTTGTATGTAGAAACCACCTGCACAGTAGCTACGGCAACCACAAAATTACACTTGCTATTTATATGAATAAATGACAACACGCTTTTTAGAAACATGTTATGGTCATAAACAAACACTGATATTACATGTATTGACACGCCGCAATAAAGCAGCACACAAGGCAAATTCTAGTGTGGCTTCTGCGTGCACGAACCGCATAAATATCTCCAAACAGGCAATCATTATACTGGACGCTAGATGTAGGGCTTCTTTCCTTAAAATAATTCCTTTCTTATCATCCATGCACTACTCACGAACGGCCGATTCTGGCGATAACTTACCTACGCGATCCTGCTCTCGCTACTGACGAAACGCGAGAACGAAAGAAAATGCGGAATGTTTGCATACCCGGGTCAGCTTTGTAGTACGTGTATACATTTAACTGGCAGGCAACGTAGACAGATGCGTAGGCGCTGACACTCTTCAAGTATTGCTTCAGTTTTTTGTCTACCTAAATATCTCCAACCTTATGTAATTAAGATTCTTACGTGTTCCAGGTTATCGGAAACGTCTGAATTTTAGGCATGCACATTTTTGTTCTTTAAACATTGGTTTCTCACAGTTAACAAAATAATTTTTCTCCATTACGGTTAAAGCAGCGCAAGAAACACGTACGAAGAATGAGACACGACGAGGTTTATTAGATGAAAGGTTTATTGGATGGAACAAAATGTTTATTAGATTAAACATAAAAAGACGCTTTACCAGCTAGCCCAAATGTCAACCTTGATGAAATTTTTCTCCAATTTCAGCATTTCTTGTTTATGTCTTATGTATACAAACGACATGGGGCTTAAGGCGTGGGCAGTATGGGAACAAACAGAAAGTAAAGTGCTATCGTATAGTGTAACACAATCGCTTAGTATACATTGATAAAAGGGGACTGCAGGGAGTTATTGCAGGAAGAAGCTTCAAGGGAGAAAAACTGAGCAAACGGATAGATAGATAGATAGATAGATAGATAGATAGATAGATAGATAGATAGATAGATAGATAGATAGATAGATAGATAGATAGATAGATAGATAGATAGATAGATAGATAGATAGATAGATAGATAGATAGATAGATAGATAGATAGATAGATAGATAGATAGATAGATAGATAGATAGATAGATAGATAGATAGATAGATAGATAGATAGATAGATAGATAGATAGATAGATAGATAGATAGATAGATAGATAGATAGATAGATAGATAGATAGATAGATAGATAGATAGATAGATAGATAGATAGATAGCAAAATGAACGGCCGTCTGCACAAAAAGCAATATTGAAAGAAGACGAGAAATGAATGAGAAAAGAGCTACAAAATGAACACAGCAAAGGGACCGGGCTTCAACTGAAAGCCTGCGCAGACTTAAAATGAAGCCCCCATGCGAGCCTCTCAGGCATGTGCGCAGACAGGGCGCAGAGAAATCGAAGGGGACGATACATGGGAGAAAAGCCGCCCGTATACACAAACAAAGGAAAACCCGCAAAACAGCGCCGTTGCTTGCCGCTGTCTCAGCTGAACGTATAGTAGCGGTAGTCGAATTCGAGACTCGTGGAACCAGTATAAAGTTTTTTCTTCTTTCGCGATGGAGACAAATTCAAAGACTAGACGGTAAAGAAGCGAAAAATCGCCAGCTACAGAGGACCTCCGGCGTCTTCGTGTGAGAAGCTGCTCCGGTGAAAATTTAAACCGCCCAAGGGGGTTGGGACCTAGACAGGATGACGACAGCGCGAGGAAAAAGTGCGCCGAAGAGTGCAAGGCCGTGAAGGGGATCAAGTGACAAAGAACGAAGGATTGGAAGAACGAAACCAGAAAACCCACGGCGGTTATTTGCATGCGTGTTCGCCGGAGCACAGGAGGAGTAATACCAAAGACGAACAATGCATGAAAACGGGAACGCGGCTATTTCATCCGTCTTCTCTTTTGTATTCTCAACCTGGGAAGAATGAAGCGAACGAACGAATTCCACTGTCCCCGGTTTCGTCTCTGCATTTCTCTCCTATAGTGTTTGCACGTTTTTGCCTGGCTTCTTTATCCAATTACTTTGGGAGCAGAGATTCGCTTGAAGGACGCTGACGTGTCAGTTAACAGGCGCCGTATCCCTGTCATGGTTTCATTTCTCTTTTTTTGCGAATTATTTTGTGTTGCCGCGTATCGTTTGTCTTTGGTTTGCCGCGACGCATAGGGTCGGCTTGCCGATCTAGCTGTTGAACACCTGACACGTCTAGGGGATGTGCGGTCGAGCTATTCAACTTTCTTAACGTGAGCTTTAACGCTTCTAGGAAAGCTATCCCCACGTGCCATACTTTGATACTGATTTCGTTATTAATATATATGTTTTAGTAAGAAAGCCGAATCGGTGTAACATATATTTGACCACGCGAGACAGAGATTTTTCTGGTCGGGGACCTTGCTTAACACAACCGTAACTTGCAGGGTAACATCTGCTACATATACTGACGTTCTCAAAACAAAAAGATGCGTTCTCGACCTGCATTACATCGAAATTTATTCCCGTTCTTTTGAAACAAGGGATACCATTCGGTTAGGTTGCAAATAAACTTGCGTTACGTTTTGCGCAAGATGCACAGCGGATATTTCGCGAAACTGTTGTCGGGGAAGCCTGTAAACACATGCGGACACACACACACACACACACACACACACACACACACACACACACACACACACACACACACACACACACACACACACACACACACACACACACTCGAGCGCGAACGAACGTACGTGCAAACACACACATGCAGGAACGCACGTGCACACGCACACACACACACACATACATGCACAAACGCGCGCAGGAACGTACCTGCACACGTACACTGACGCACACACACGCTGAAACGTACGTGCACACAAACGCACACACCAAACACACAAACACACGCGCAGGAACGTACGGGCATACATACGCAGATATGCTTGGTGCTATGAGCAACCCTGATGTTATTTATTTATTTTTGTGTAGTCGATGGTCTGAAAACAATGCCTGGCCAGACAGATTGGCGAACGGAGTTCACCCTCGCATTCAAACCTCTAGTCGCATAAAGACGCAAAACAATGTGTCGCACTGAAAAAAAGGAAAGAAATAAAAAAGCAAAAAATGGAAAGGAAAGTGATAACGACGATTAAGAGGCCGGACGGTGTTTATATATATATATATATATATATATATATATATATATATATATATATATATATACACGCGTGAACGCCTGAACTTGATAAGGCTATTTAGATTGTAAGAATTGCTTGTCACCAAATGTTTCTTTTTTGAAGTAACATGACTTGAAAACGTCACTACGGCCGTAAAATTATTTCTTTTCCCCTATACTTGTTTCCTGTACTGCGACGGAATCAAGCTTTCAAAAAAACATATCGACCCTGAACATTTGGAAGGAATCCGGACATGGCCACCGTTGCGGGTCAAGGATGACACGCTGTCAAAACCACACACGCGGCTACCGAAAATATTCCCCCAGGGATGAGGAAACGGATATTAGCTGCAATGTGAACAACCATGTTTTTTTTCTGTTCTACTAGCTCTTGTCATCCATCTTTTACTGTACGCAGTGAAGCAGACGCGCTTCCTTGTATTTCTGACAACTGCAAAATTCAGTGGCAACTCAACTGCGTTTTTTTTTTACTTTTTCAAATGCAACAACTGTATGCGTTCTTTTCTTTTTCTTTTTTTTTAAGTGAGAGAAGTAATACCGGAAGCAGAATGGTTGTGTGTAATAGTAGGAAGTGGAAACGTTCAAAAAAGTGAAATCACTATCGCGCATTTCGCGAAAGCTTTTGCGTACATGCGTGTGTGTGCCTATGCGAGCGTGCAGGCTGATATGCGTGTAACAGTGACAGTGACAAAAACTTAGAGTCACTGTTTTTTTAAAGAAGTTTGTGTGTTTTCTGGGTTGCTAATACGTGTAAGTATAATAATCATTTTGTAGGAGCTCGCTCCTTATGCTAGGGGCTTCTCCATCGCCGTAGTAGCCGTTAGTTCTCATGACTCCCGCCAGCTTGGCTCAGCGCACGCTGGCGCGAAAGAGAAGTCTTCTTCGTCTTTTTCTTCGAGCTCCTTGATGATGATATTAACGCAGGCAAAACCACATATAGCAGCCAAATGTAGCATGCGGCGCTCGCTCCACTCCGGCGCGTGCTCTAGTTTGATAAGAGACCGCTAGAGGGCCACAACTGCGCGCTTCCTCTCTCTTTCGACAGTCGTCAGTCAGTGCGCTTCGATATAATAACATGAACGAAGAAGACAACGCGGCGGAGCAGAGGGCTCGTAAGGCAGCAGCAATGCGGGCTCGCCGCCGAGACCCTGCGGTGAGAGCTCGCGAGGCCGCAAAGAGACGTCAGCGTCGGGCGGACCACGAGATACAAGTCCGCGAAGCCGAAGCAGCGCGGCAGCGGCGGCAAGAGAACCTCGATGAGGTACGGGCGCGGGATGCAGCGGCCAAGCGCCGAAAGCGGTCGCTATACCGGAAGTTGGTGGCGCCGACGCGCGCTTCAAGCGCGATTTCCTCAACCACGCGTTCGGCCACAGCTGCAAGGTCTGTGACCGCTTGGGGTTCGACAACAACCCGACCACAATCGCTACTATAACAACGTGTCACGTTGTTATATGACGGTAGAGGAATTGCACGGAGCATTCACGGTTTACCCGATTATCTCCGAGCAAGCTCCTCTAACGTCATTCACTTCGTGGATGTGGTGGGGATTTTTTTACAAATGGTCACGCAGGAAAACGGAGGGTACTTTCTTTTCGTTCTCGAAATAACCGGTATTGTGAGAGTACTACACCGTTTCAAACGAACAGTAGCTGTAGACTTTTTTTTTTCGTCAAAAGACGCAGTGCAAGAAAAAGCAACACGACGGAGAGCTAACACGTTAGAAGTATTTGCTTGGATGCACCGAAATTGATTCAGACATCTAACTTGTACTTCACCTTCTTACGCCAGCTAGGGTCACTGCTTTAACGAAAACAGCAGAACCAAGAAAATTGCACACCACGAAGCAACGAGTCTTGCGCTATGTTGTCTGCTATCTAGACTGGATGCACGAGACCCGTACCCGCAATGTGTAGTCAGCGAAGGAGAATCGCCATCTAATTCTGAACATGCCTTGGGGAGCTTAAAAGTAATGCACCAACTATTACGGAACCACTTCAAAATCACATGGTCCCTTATGCACTCAGCTAAGATGAGTGGAAGGCGACAGCCATCCAGTCATCTCCATTGATCTTGCCCCGCCGATTTCCGAAAGCTTTCTGCACCTAACGTGGTTTTCCACTGCCTCCGTGATCGGCCCACCTTTTACCAAGCTACGATGTCATGTGATGACGTCATCATGTGACGTTACGTCACGCGACGTCGCTGTAGCGTCACGATGACGTTATAAGGGCGTCACAAATTTTGGCGATCTGTTAGTTATCATGACATCATATGGGGACGTCGACACGTGATGACTTTTTGCATCACTGTTGTTGACGCCGACGTGGGACGCCGGTCAAATTTCGCGTTTGGTGAGGCATCTAAGGCTTTCGCCTTATTATGATAGACAAGTCTCATTATGTTAAGCTATCCGCAGTAAGAACTGCCCGCCAGAAACACCACCATACCCTTGGTTCCTACAGATTTCACACAGATGCTTTTGCATTCACGTTCTTCCCGCTTGGTCATCACATAATGGAATAACCTGTCCCCTTCATTAGCAGTAGCATATCCTGAGCCAGTTTCCTTAAACCAAACGAAGCCGATTTGATAGCCTCGCAGCTTTAAAATAGTGTTGTCTTTTTTGATTTTATATAAATCAAGTGCCAAGGAGTTTGTTGTATGCCTTACAGCCTTAAATTGGGTGACCTTTGGTTGTTTGTTTTACTTTTTAGCAGCGAAGTAGGTTAAGCTATCGGTAACTTGTGCTCCGTCGTGCAAAACTCCACAGGTGGGTATGCGCCTCAGGAATTGGGCGAGCCGATTAGCGTGCGCAGGGTTCCCCATCAGGGGGGAGGGGGTGAAGATTCATCGCAGCGCCCCTCCCCCTCCCTACTAAATCAATGTATGTGGAGGGGGCGCCCTACCCCCCCCCCCCCTCGTGCGCACGCGTATGGGCAAGCCCCACTGCCGAGTGCAGCGGGCACGAGCGTCAAACGAAAACTCTTCTCCGTGAAGTGAAGCACGGGAAACACATGAAAGAGAGAAAGAGAGAGAAAAAGCAAGCCTTAGAAAGACAAAGAAAGAGAAACATATAAAGAGAAATAAAAGGAACAAAGACATAAAAAGACAGAAGGAGAGAGAAAGAGATAGAAATATACAGACACGAAAACGAGATTGCAAACACAGAGAGGAAAACAGAAAGAGAAAAGAAGAAAGAGAGAGAAAAAAAGGAAGAAATAGAAATAAGCGTACAAAGAGCGAGAAATAGAAAGAAATAGATAAAAGTAGATAGAGAGACAAAGATATAGAAATAAACAAACTGATACAAAAAGGGATACGAGAAACAGAGTGAATAAAAAAGAAAGATAAGAAAGACACAATAAATAAAGAGAAAAAACAAGGAAGGCCGCCAGGCTGCGTTCTTCCTTCAGGTGCGCCACTCGTGCGAAGTTGCCGTAATGTTTTTTTTTCCTTGTGCTAAATCTAGGTTTCCCTTTGTCCTGCCTATTGTGATTGCCAGCATGTACTCGTATAAAACGAGGTCGCATAGGCAGCACTCTCAAAACAAGTAGATAAAGTGCAGGCAAATCGAAGAGACCTAACGTCGTCGGGCACTGTCAGAGTTTCAAATTCTCGGTTTTATTATCCACCAGTCTCAAGTGATAAGTGGAGACTTTAACCGCCACGGTAGCTCAGTAGCTTCAGCGTCACGAATGGCGGGCGCATTTGCATGACGGTTAAATTCAAGAAAGGCCTTGTGCACTTATATTTTCTTGTAAATTAAATAACTCCAGCGTGTGAAAGCGAACCTCGTTTACTCCCTCATAGCACCATTGTTGTTTGGGCGTGTGAAACCCTCCGGATTTGATGTTACTAATTAGTTTTTTACGAACACGCATTAACAACACAACGCGTTTTGTTCCAGCGAGGCCGCTGTCATAAGACTTCGCAAACCGTTTTACCCCTCGTGGTAGCTTCGTGCCTATTGCGCTGTTGAGCTTGATGGCGCAGTTTCAACTCCTGGTCTCTGCGAGCGCATTTCAAATGGGGCTAAACGCAAAAAAAAAGTTGCGGTGGCTTAGCTCGGCTGTGCCAGGATATACGTAGCGTTAGCAAAGGTTCAGCTGATTATTCTTAGGCTCTTCTGCGCCGTCGAGCAGCATTTGTGCTCTCATTCTCCATGGCGTTACCCACCTGCAAACGCCAGTCAGAAGAACTATCAAGCGGCCCCAGCGCAGTGTCAGACGGCGACTGCACAGCGAAGGCGAATAGGTGCGCGTGCGCCGGCGCCACTGTGTCTACGACGTCTCTCCTCTCGAATGCGGCGCAGACCAGCAGCGGCGAGCCGCGCGCGGCGGTGTCGGAGAGCGCGTGAGATGCCAGCTCCGGTGACCCAGCTGTGTGACATCAATGATTCTCGCGCATGCGTAGCACGGCTCATGACCCTCCACGCGAAATCGGCTCCGGCTAGGCAAATGTAGCTAACGCTACAACACTTTACGTACTTAGCGGCTGTGCAGTTGATCAAAATAAACCGGAGTGTCTGACAGCCACGTCGTGGTTATGGCACGCAAAAACCCCAGAGCTTTGACAGCGAAGCTCTATAAGCCAAACTTCGTCCATCCTATGTGCGCTAAAATTCCTAGCGCGTGTGTGCCCAGAAATTGGGCAAGCCCCATACTCAGCACAGGTCCACTATAAATGTCGTCGTGCGCGGGTAAAAACATATGTGCCACATCAACTGAGGAAAAGCTGACCACTGGTCAGCTAAAGATGGATAAGGGACCACATGTGATACATACACCATTTAAGATTTCTTGACAAACGTTACCAATAATTGAGAAAGGCTTCAATACACCGCAGGGATTAACCCACTGCTATACACCGGGGCCGTAACGTTTCAGCTTTGATTGTTAACCATATGTACGGAGTGCTTGTGCGGTGATTTTTAAACACGTTCACCTCTCATGAGATATTTTCGAAACCGCGCATACTCTCTACTGATGAAGTGGTTTTTGTCAGCTGATATATTACGCCCGCGCCGCGAAGCTCTTAATCCTCAAACGCGCCAAATTCGTAGAGAAGTGCGGGACAGGTCTGCTTACCTTTCTTGATGAGGCAGTCCTCGCCCTCCTCACTGCTCCATGGGTGGCGGTCACTGCGTAATGAATAAGCGGTTTTACTTCGCGGTCCTACAACAGTTTTTGAACTTTGCATTCGTCAGTAGTATCAGTTATCTACCTGTTATACCGATACGCGATACCAGGTAACGATTTGGCTACATGGCATGTTTATACATGTCAGCCACCTTTTGTCGGGAACAGCGGAAACAGCTGGAGCGAACGCCAGCGACGGAGTTCGGGCACTCCTTATCCCATGCTATCTGCCAGTGTTCTGTCACCATCAGCCGCGCCGTCGTGTGATTAGTGGAATCGAGATAATATATAATTGATCTCAAGCTAGGAGCGAGTGTAAAAAAAAAATGTCGTCTGTAGCTGCAGCTGTAGGTGCAGTACGTGGTAGCACCTTTATGAACAAGTCCAACAGGTACGTTTTTGTTCGACGCTTTACATAGGTGGGCTCTTGCGATTACGTTATTAATTATTTGAAGGGAGTAAATTAACCCGCTCGTAGGAACCAGAAGTCATCGCAACGACAGGGCAACAGTCGTACTAACGAGCAGACGCATTGCTGACTTTAACCTAACGTCTCTTACGCCATCATTTGCGGTGAATTACGTACCGCACTGTACAATTTATGCGGGCTGGATTTCTTTCTCGTATTATCATCATTCAAGTTCCTCTCCTTGCTTGTAACGCCAACAACACAAAGCGTCTAAATTTATGCGTAAGCCTCGCATAGGTCGGCAAGAACTGTGGTGCTCACTCACACTCACTCATGAAATAAACTTTTCTCTTGGGGCTCACTCGGACTCAGACTCACCAAAATTTTTCTCAGCCGGACTCGCTCGGACTC
Organism: Rhipicephalus sanguineus; assembly: GCF_013339695.2. Lineage (NCBI taxonomy): Eukaryota > Metazoa > Arthropoda > Arachnida > Ixodida > Ixodidae > Rhipicephalus > Rhipicephalus sanguineus. The sequence continues at coordinate 104,939,201 of NC_051181.1, forward strand.
AGACTCACTGAAATTTTTCTCAGTTAAACTCACTGAGACTCAGACTCACCAACATATTACTCAGCCGGACTCACTCAGACTTAGACTCACGGCTTGACCTGAATCCCAGTGAGTCTGAGTGAGTTTGTCGACCTATGAAGCATCGTAACTCATTCAGTTTGCCTCTCACAGTCTACCATGCAGCTTTGTAATGCAGACTCCAGTTACTTGATACTACGCCTAACCATGGAAATGCCTAACCCTGCCAAGGTTCAGAGTGATAGTGTATTTTTTATCTAGGCGAGACATTTACAGGGCCTTAAAGATATCTTATTAGAAGAATGAATTCGGCTTTTAGCCCCAGATCTACGTTTGGATTACCGGAAACATCACTGCGCGGGCTGCAGATGAACTTGTGCTGGCTTAAGTACGTTGGCGATTCCACCCTCTGCAATTACACAATCGTCTTCTTAAATTATTGTACTCATTGTTTTGGAGAGGCCGTTTCATGGTGTTTTCGATGCCGTTTAGAGAAGTTTATCATTAACCGTACCATCATATGCGTGTGTTCTGCTGACATAAAACATGCTCACGGAAAAGAAACGCTCGTCTTCCTTTTCTGTGGGCTGCTTGTTTTTATAGGCGCGATCACCGAGCGACAGTCCCATTTCCCTCCCAAGCACTTCCGGTCGAGCATTCACTCACGGTTTTCCGAAGATTCGGGAAAAGTCTTGCAAAAATATAACTGATATGAAGTATATGGTTCTGGTTCAAGTTAAGAGTTATACTGGATAAGTAGGATATCGGAGCAAAAGTTTACTTAACATAGGCCAGTCAGCTGTCAGGATAATTATTGAAAATTAATTGAATAAGTTCATTGAAAGAGGCGACAGTTTTCTTGTGAGCAGCTGTGATCGTTGCGGCACCTGGAGGCTCAGATCTCAACCAGGCGCTTCTTTCTATGTGGCCTCCGAGATCCACTTCGGCAGCGCGACGAAACAGACAGTTAACCCAAGCACAAGAAACCCGACGTGCGAGTGCCACTACACAGACACCTTAGTCAAGCATTAGGGTAGCATTCATAATTTTTTTTCTTGCTGTGTCTTCTTTCGGCTTTTCTTGCAGGAACTGCCACCGTCACACTTTTTCTTCTCGATTTCTCGCATGAATTCTCATTATAACAAAAACAAAGAAATGAAACAAATGCCGATGTTCACATACTATGCAGCACACGAATGCTCGAGGACGATCTTACGCTTCGCAGAAGCATCCATTTGGTCGTGCTCAATAGAACAGATGGAACCAAGACGTTCCAAAGAAAGCACAAAGTTTCCTGTTCGGCTTTGCGAGATACTGACGCATAGGAAAGCAAACGTCTCGACGCCTCGTGTCGAGCTGTCGAAGCTACGAGAAAGGGGCCTTCGGGCGCTTCCATCAGCACCTCGCCCGTGAATTCGAAATGCGGCGTGCAAAGCGGATTCTGTTTGCGTTCCTTGTGCTTAAACGGCCTGGGGAAATTCTTCCCGAGTGCAGAGCAAACATGGCTTCTTTGACAGCAGACAGCATGCATGAATCCCATTACTCTCGAGCAGCCAAATACATTTCCGTGTCATTTTACATTCATTCCCGCTTAAAACGGCGTACAGAAGACAGAGGCTTCATTCTAAAAATGAACGTCACATTGTATTATTATTTAGCTACCTGTCTTCAGAGTAAGGTAACGCATATAAGCACCTGTTTAATACGCTCTTTCCTTTATAAGTATACGTTTAAAAGATCGCTTCAGTGTAAGTCTCAGCCTCTACAGCTACTGTTGAACGAATTATATAAACAATAACCTCTTTTTCAAAATTCACTGTGAACCGTATGCTGCCAACTAATCTTCTTTATGTAGCCAATTTTGTCACGTGATTCTATTTTTTTTTATTTCTTCCGTGTTCTACACTACGTCAGCGGTCGGTTGTTGGCTGGTTGGTTATTTCGGATGCTTTCTACAGGTGGTGTCAGCCTGATGATCTGTGCCAGAAAATGCTCCGCCAATTTGTCTGCCTCACTCTTCATCAATCTAGTACATTGATGCACACATTTACAATATATATACACCTGATGCATTTGATGTATGTATGTATGTATGTATGTATGTATGTATGTATGTATGTATGTATGTATGTATGTATGTATGTATGTATGTATGTATGTATGTATGTATGTATGTATGTATGTATGTATGTATGTATGTATGTATGTATGTATGTATGTATGTATGTATGTATGTATGTATGTATGTATGTATGTTTTTAAATTTTTATTTCGTGTGTAGATGACATATGTCCAACGCTATCGCACCCATGTCTATCGCTGTTTTTTTTTTTTTCTCATTCTATCCTGAACCTTGTTCCTCGATACAGGGTAGCAAACCAAACGTACGTTTGGAGGGGCTCCCTACAGAAGCTTTTTCGCTTTCTCGTCCTCTTTCACAAGTCGAGGTCCAATTGTTCGAGGGCATTCGCAAGCAAGCGTAAAACTACGAACTTGAACGGCACCGATATCCTACAAGTGCTCCGTTGTCCAATCTGTTTACGCTCAACAAAACTCGCTTCTAAGGTTGGTCATTGATTTCTCGAGGCCTCCTATTTCTCTGGCACGTTCCGTACTGAATGCTCTCCTATAGCCCTTTGTTTACGACAAGGGGACATACGCTTTTTTTTTAATAGTCTATGTGCTCTTTCAACCCCTAAAAATCGTTCCTTGCCATATGCACAACATGCAAGCCTTGTAGCTCAGCATAGATTTACTGCTGTATCGCTAGCAGCAGAACACGTCTTACGAAAGTACCTCCTTTACAATGTCCAAGCGTCGTTATACAGATATACGCAGGCAGCTTAGATGCCCAATTGTCGAGATGATTTACTCTACGCGACCAAGCAATGGAGATCGTTAAAAGCTCCATCTGCAATCGATGCGGCTGCTCTTTTCTTGACAGGTAAGTACGCCACTCAATTCCCAAGCGAGACATCGTCGTTACGACCAGAAAGAATGATGAAAGCAAAAAAAGTGCGAAGAATCGTGCTCTTCGTCGCGAATGTCCCACTTCGCGCGATTACAATCGCAAAGTACAGTGCTCGCTTCACTGCAGCGCACTGCGGTGCCCGTAACCTTCCCTGCTAACGACTAATTTGGGACCTCCCCAGGTGCTCTGAGGTATCCCCGTATCCCGCACACGGCGGCCACCCAAACTGGGCGGGCGTGCCGCGAAGCTCCCTCGCTCGTGGCGGCGTACACGTTCTGCGCAGACACACAGCGAGCGACCTGCGCCGTGGAACGCATAACCCTTACCCGGCCGTGCCCTGGAAGCGACCGGCTGGCGGCCGCGTTGTAAAGCGCAGCCGCGACCGCCTCGTTCGATACGGCGGCGCGGATCGTTAAAATGGCATTAATTTCCTATTAGGAGACGCGCGCCCGAAAACGCTTCTTCGCCCGTGGGCGAGACGCTCCGGTATCGGGACGCCGCCGCCGTTCCTGATGGCTTTGGCAGGCAGGTAACCGAATGCCCTAAATAGCACTGGCATACCTTTTTTCTTCCCTCGAGGCAACCGGTTACTCGCTTTTATCTGTGCTGTATAGCTCTCTCTGTGTGTGTGGCTGTTTATCTCAGCAAGTGAGTCTTGGAAGGACGGACCCAAGCCATCCTTGTATTGTTGACCATTCGGAACTGTCTCGTCAATCTATGCGCGAGGACCTTATATAATTGAAATGTCGTTCCTATATACATCGCTGAACACGCACGTAGGGATCGTCATGCACTTCCCCTCCGGAGCTCCGTTCACACGTGTATTTCTGAAAAAAAAAAAAGAAATATTACGGCACAAATCGGGTCCACAGCCAAATTAAGGGTACAGAGCCAAATTGCGCGAGTGCTGCCGCTAGTGACTGCAGTCTCACAGCCGCGCCCGTGTTCCGTACATGAGAATTAAAAAGAGAACTGCTTCATTTTCTAAAGGAACTCATTTCAGATAGAACGCAGCACGCTTCAGAGGGAGATATTTATATTTGTTAAAGTTTATACGTTGTCATCTCGCGTTTTTGCACGTGTGAAAAAGTCGCACCTTTTCTGTATACCTCGCACGCTAAATGGCGTCTGCGCCTTCGGGAGAGCGTCCGTCTCATTCTCGCTATCCCGTCTTACGAGCGTGTCACCAACCTGACAGGCGTTATAGTAGAGAGTAATAGCTAAGCGCCTCAGCGGGCCAGCGGGCCCAGCGCACGAGCGGAGATGCCAACTGCGCATGCGCGGCACGCTGGGCCCATCAGCGTTTTTACGGAGCGGACCGCTCAGCCGCTGGTATCCTCTGCTCAGCGGAGCGTGGCCAGCGGACCAGCGTTTTCGCGAGACAAGAGGGCTACCCCCAACACAAGCGGCAGCGGCATGTTGTCGGCGATACCCGCCAACATAGCGCTCGCTCTGCTCCAGGCGAAAAAGCCCCGGCGCTGATTTTCAACGTAAGAAGACCTCTGAAGACGAGGACATTTGGAGATGACCTAAAGTGGAGATGACCTAAAGCTCGTGTTGATCTTTTATTTCGAAATTGGAGACAAGAAGACACAAGAAACTTGAGAAAGTATAGGTGCTACTTTGACATCTTTTTCGTACAGATTACATTTGATCGCGTGTTCACAGACGTGCAGAGAACTGCATACATTTCGCGTTTTTCGCAAGCGCGTCTTGTCGAGACGCGGTCAGCTTGGCTGCAAAACGACGGCGAAACCTAGTGGACGCACCTTCACGCTACGCTCAACTGACTCCACAGCGGAACGCGAGGTGCGTTCTACGTTCAACGAGCGGGGCGACGCTAGGCCGCTTAGCTATTACTCTTCCTTTCTTCTCGCGCTCCCCTGATCTCTCCGCTCTTCCGCTGGGACCGCTGGTCCGCTGAGCCGCTTAGCTATTACTCACTAGTGTCTCGAGATCGGCCCGCTTCGCTGCAGCACTGTTCGCCTTGTGGGCTGCGCCGAATGAAAGGGACCGATCCCGGACACAGTGCAATGCTGACCTGCGCGGATGGACTCGTGTGTTATATCACGTTTTTTCTTGCGGCAAGCGTTAAAAAAAAAGAAAAACCTGCTCAATATGATGATCATCATCGTGATGTTCCTGTGATGATTGGAACCTAACCACTTGGGGGCATCGGCCATATCGTGCCATAATGAATATGGTCATTTGGGAGGTTATGTAACACAGTATGGGCTAAAACTGGAATTCATCAAAAAGAACTTCATTCTAATTGGCGCTGTATATCCTCTATTAGCTTTTTAAAAATATTCAGACTGTATTATCCGCCCGACTCATGGCCGATAGCCCTGAGTTGGTAGGTGCCAATAACCCTAGGATCATCATCAACATCATCATCATATCGTGCCATGGTGTTGTTCACATATTAACTGTACGATGATTTGTAGAACTAAATTTCAGTGAATTTCTTCTTCTTTTGTGAATCCTGTTCGCGGTCACGCAATGAAGGAAGACGAAGAAGGCATTCCTCGACTTGGCGTCTGAAGCAGTTGAATTTGACGAGTGCCAGCCAACCGAGTGCACCAAGGGGAAGAACTGCTTCAGGGCTAGCCAGAATAACATCCAAAGTTCTAATGGCGTTCGAATGTGGCGATGAGGACATCCTTTCTCTGCGTGTACTCAGGGTCAAGCGGGACATCGCAGACATCGTGAACGACCCCCCACCAGGAATCTACGTCGCGCCTGAGGAGAAAGACATCACCCGCATCTACGCCCTCGTAATGGGGCCTTCCGACACGCCGTACGAGGGCGCCTTCTTGCTATTTCACATCGTGTGCCCGCACGAGTACCCTATCGGGCCGCCCAGGGTTCGTTTCCTGACGACGGACGCCGGCCGGGTAACGCTGCATCCGAACCTATACCAGAACGGCGACGTGTCCCTCAGCATTCTCGGAACTTACGTCGGACCGCAGTGGAGCCCAGCGCAATCGCTATGCAGCGTACTCATCTCCATCCAGTCGCTGCTCACTGACGACCCTTTCTACGACCACCTTATCAACGGCAACCACTCCAAGGAAACGTACCGGGAAGCCGCGAACAACTACAAGGTCTACGTACGTCACGAGGTTGTGAGGGTAGCGGTGTGTGACGCGGTGCAAAGTTGCCTAGAGGACAGTTCTGCGTACCCGGCGGCGCTTCGGGAGACAGTGTTGAAGCTGTTCCTCGATCTCTACGACAGGTACGAAGAATCAGTCAAGAGTTGCCTGCATCTGACTGGCACTCAAATTCAACACCCTTTTATCTCCGCTCTTGGCACTTATCAGTACGAGGCTCTCCTCGCACGGCTCCAAGACCTCAAGGCTAAGGTCGAGAAACGAAGCGAGTCTGGTTCTAGAGGTCAACCAGTAGCGTCCGGCGAAGAGCTCGGCCACACCGTCGTGCGCACCAAGTGAGCAGGATGCCATAGCGGTGCAGCAGGGGGACGTTGCGGGCCCAGCGTTTCCGTGACGGAAGAATTATGCGGTGGACTCGTCGGTCGGTGACGAAAAGTTTCGACAAAATTAAAACGATTTGACAAGCAATTGTCGCTTCATAATTTGTTTGCACTCGCAAACAACTCCCTTTTATTTCCAAGTCACTTCTATATTACCTATCGAGATTTTGCGCATTTTTGAATGTTCATGGTGCCGCAACATTCATATAGGGACGGATTACCAGCCAAGCTGTACTCGCGTTTCTGCTGGAGATGCTCTCTGCTCGTTCCTCTGTCCTGAGCGACAGCTCACGCCGACGTTATTCCTCAGACTTGGGGTCTCTGGTTTCATTTCCCTCTTATGCACTATTCCGCTTTCGCTGTCTGTATTCTCGTTGATACTGTATAGGCATCTCCCATTATACCTCAGGCATGACACGCTGCGCAATCTCGCCCTCTTTGGTTTCTCGCAGTGCTCTGAGCCATAACGCAGCAGCACCACCATAGAACGCCAAGGCAAGCGCTGCCTTATCTTCCTCTGGCCTGAGCGCGCTGCACCTCCTCGCCATCTCCATTTCTGTCTACCATACGGACGCGAGCCGCTCAGCTCATCCGTGATCGAAAATTCGAGACAGATGTAAATAAAAAAGTAAGGAAAAATTTTCGGTTCGAGTGCGAATCGAACTTAGAACCTCTGCGTGTCAAGCAGGTGTAGTATGGTGTTGTACCACAGAGCCACACCCGTGCTCGAAATTGCTTCGGAAAAAATACTATATGAATGTTATGTATTGCGAGGAGTGTCACTAACACGTCTAATACTGCGTGGCAGAAGCGTAGAGTCAGAGCAGGCGTCAAAACATGTGAATTGCACAACGAGTGTTTGGTTTAAAGGCCCATCAATTACAATGCATGCCCGCATAACTAATTATCATTATCAACAACAGCATCAACATCGTGTGCAGGCGCGCGTGTTCCTATACGGACTCGAAGCGGGCACCTCGCCAACTCGCAAAAGGAAGAAATATGCTGTAGTGCACACTTCACAACTGTACTTGCAGTAGGCATTCTAAGATAACTTGGAACAGTAGCGCAAGAAACCACACAGACGACGACTCTGTCGTCGTCTGTGTGATTTTCTGCGCTACTGTTCTGAGTTATGCACTACCAACTAGCCCACCAGTTTGTCCTTTTAAATCCTAGGATAGTTTGAAAGGGCCGATTTACCGCCGCACAGACGTTCATTTCCTTGAGGCACGCTTGAGACGTCCACCGAGAAGTGACGCCAGTGTAGCGATTTCGAAGGCGATGCGAACAGAGTCCGGCTACGCTATAGCGTTCTACTCTTGAAGGCGAAGCTTAAGCGTTCAGGTTTTTTTTCCATTGCGAGATAGGCTTGTTCTAGAGATCTACATGAACCGGCGCCGTATGCGTACGTTCTGTGACGAAATAGCTTTTTTTTTCTTTACAAAAGCAGCTGTACAGGAACGCCAGGCTAGTCTTTAGGAGCGAAGCTCTTTAGGCCCGCACCCCGCCGTCGCCGTCGAAGCTCCCTTCTCTTAAGCATCGCTTTGGCCGGTGATTTAGGAGGGAACGGGTTGGCCTTGAGCGGTTTGGTTCTAGCGCGCCAGAAATTCGAGGTTAAAAGAAATAAGCTCTGTGCACAACTCGTTATAACGGTCGTCTTCACTTTCACCACCTTTATTGTGGATTGTGAAATGACAACGATCATTCTAGCGCACTACGGGTGCTTTGCCGAAGGTAGTAGCAGACGCTCTCCCCAACCGGCGCTGGCTCAAAAAGACAATGAAACGCTGCGCGCGGCCTTCCGTCGTCGCCGTCGAAGCTCCCCGCCGCATCATCGCTCGCACCCCTCTCCCACATGTCTCCCTCTCCCTGCGCTGCGCACGCCGCACGCTAACTCGCTCAGTCGTTCCCACCACCGAGCGCAGCAGACACTCTCCGCACCCGCTCCCCACCCTACCGCCTTCATGAAAGCCAGCAGCAATATCAGGGGCATAGTCGTTTGCGTCCCATTTCTAGGGAGCTTCGCTCATCGGTTCTATTCATACACGGAACAGCTGCTAGTTTTTGCAGTCTCCATCGCCATAATGAACTATGTCTAATGTATAAGTGCTACGAAATCCTATGCTGTCCTGTGGGTGAGCCGAGTGTAATGGCAGCTTGATTCGTACTCACATCGCTTGCGCCTACCGTGCTCTACATCACGCAATCTCAAGTTCCATACATGTCCCAAAGTGCGATAAGCAGCGCAAAACATTCGCGCACCTTTTAGCAACCCCTTTCACCAGGCGAGCGTCATGGCAGCGAGCTATCGCGGTCATCGAGAGATATCTGTTCACGTTTGCTTAAGATTCGCTCTTGAATGATACAAGGCCGATGGAACTACCCCCTTTTATTTTCCTTTTATTTTAACACATTGCGGAATAAGACTGAAGTTCAGGAAAAGATAGAGGATAGAAGTGATGCATGAAAAATTGTTCTGCAGTGACCTCTCCTGTTCGTTATTTCAATAAAAAACAATGTCGCTGGAGCCAACTCAAGTGGACTTCCCTTTACCCTGAAGAAGACAGGTACACTAGTCGAAACATTGGCTCCAGGGGCCTTTCCTGTTCAGCAATTTCTGATGAGGTTGGGGCTTATTACCTTGAGCTTTTCGTCGTCCTAAGTGTGTTTGACCCGTTGCAAACATATGGTCACTACATTATACATAAGCTGATGAGACCAACAGACAATGATAAGTAAACATAAATGGAAAGCAATTAAAATGGATGAAAAATAAGCTTGCCTTGTCATACACTTTAATCCGTTTCCTTTTGTGCCATATTTTCTATACTAAATTTAAAACATACAAAGAATGTCCAATATGCCTTTCCTAGCTTCATTATCTGTTGGTTTAGTTTGGCTGTGCGTAACAAAACGTAACGGGCCCTAGATCAATCCCCCCCCCCTCCCTCTTTCGTTTATATATATATACGCGACGATATAACAGCGCACCCAACAGCAGCAAGAGTAGCCCCGGAAACATAAAATTAAACCTGGCCGGCTATAGCCAAAGAATGCTTCACTTTAAAATATCAAAAATTTGATAGCTCACATATCGTCACTTCTTTATTACCTTTCGTATTAGTCCGCGCATAATGGGTGCAACAAGCAACGAAAACCTGTTTGTGGAAAGCCTTGGCACTAGAGAAGGAAGCGCCATGCTTGCAGCGCCTTCCACCGTTTCCGTATTGATGTCGGCGAGGCGGTCGTGCTCCATAACTCGCGGGCGAAATTTCGGCGCCAGCACCCCCGCAGCATCATTAGCCACTGCTAAAGTATACAGCGGCCGCTTTTACATCGCCACGCCATCTGGCGGTGGCGTGTCTAGCGGTCCGATGTCGTATGCGAAAGAGATGCGTGCGATGACATATAATGGAAGCTCGCACCAACCAGGTAAGAAAAAAAAAAAAAAAGAAACAGTTCATAGATGGAAAAGAAGGCTGCTCGTATTGATAGAGGTGACGAACGATGGGTCGTTGTTCTGCGAGGGCGAAAAGTTTGCGCAACAGGCGTCGCTGAAACAAGTGGCGCGTGATGGACTGCTTTGTCTTGCGTTCAGGAAATCTCGTGCCTGACGGGCCGCATGAATGAGAAACACAGGAAGTTGACATGCTCGTACTACCAAAATTCCACGTGCGTTCTTCTCTCTCTCTCTATTTCTCTTCCCGCCCACGTGTTGGCGAATGTTTGTGTGAGAGTGTTGCGCGCGCCTTTGCTTGCGTTTCAACGTTTGTGCGTACATACATAAATAGGAAGTTTTAGTATCAGGGCTCCCGAAAAGCTTGCGAACCCAAGGTCTTGCGTTCTTGTGTACTATCCTTCCGGGCGGCTGATTAACAGAAGAAAGCAGAGAGTACCAACGAACGCAAAAGCCTGAGGACCTGAGGGCCAGAGGCACCCCGCATTAAAACTCCCTAGTAGCAAGCTTTAGTAATGCGTACGTAGCGTCCGTAACGGCGTTCCAACTTCTGCGCATGCGCTCTGTGCGATACGTCGCTTATTTACATGCGCAACGCCATTATGGACGTTACGGACGCAGTGTTAAAACGCAACTATTTTTTGTGACTTCCAGGTATCTGGTTGCGGTTTCGCATGCGTGTGCTCTTATATGTGCGCAAAGCCTTTTTGAAAAGCGAATTGTAAGAGTCGCGTAGAATTACTTGATGAATGTAACAAAGACATCAGAGGTAATAGAAGTGTCAGTACAGTGTAGGAAATTTCCGCAATACACGTAGTTGTGTAAGCAGAAAAAGAAGAGCATAAAAGAGCTCAGAAGCTTACTGATGCCGACAAACTATGCCTGTAAGTGAAATCCTGACGGGCAAGTAAAAACGAGGGTAAATTACTGTGCAATACTCTCGATGGTCTCCCATATCTCAACAGTGCGTCCCTGCATTTAATATAGATGTCCAAGCTCTTCTGTAGATCTTCTTCCACTTCCTGTACTAGATGCTGTCCCTGAATGGCGACGTTCAACGCTATGACGCACATGTCTTTATTCGGTCGCTCGCCCTTGACGCATCTCCACCGCCAAAACTTCTCCGGTCGACTTAGATGTGCCCGAGAGAGACTCGTATCGCAGCCAAGACTGTATTCTACCCGGAGAACCGTGTAGCAGCACGTTCTAAAGAAACGTCCCAGAGCATTTATCAAGTCGTCGTTTGGACCTAGAACGTCATTTTGAAGCCGATAGTTTTGAAACACTGCAGATGCGGGAGTCAGGAAAAGGAGTCGGGATAAGCCATCGATCCAATTGCAACGCTCCGCGCTGCTGCGCTGACAGTGTGACCACGTCGCTAGTAAAGGGAGGCGGCGGAGGAATGACAGACTGTCCAAATTCATCCGCTCGAAAATACTTTGCGAACAGGAAATCGCATCAGGGGCACAAATGCCGAAGCACCTAAGAATACTCCTGGAGGCCTGTCATCGACTGGAACGCTTCGCTTCCAATGCCCGCCGGCATGGAATCACGTTATCTTACGAAAGTAATGGGATACAGAAGAAGTACATTTCCGCGCCACATTTTTCGAGTCGCCATTTCTTTCATCCCTTTTCCTAGACCCTCAACTCGGGCAATACAACTGTTGTTGTTTTACCTGTTGTTTTACCTGTTGTTGTTGTTGTTGTTGTTGTTGTTGGTGGTGGTGGTGGTGGTGGTGGTGGTGGTGGTCGTCGTCGTCTTACATTTGACAGGCCTCGGGCTTGCAAATCCCTTTAAGTTTTACGCTATGACTACGCGCAATGTATACATTTTGATTTCGTTCAACGCATTCTCTTCGATACCGAATTCAAACTGATATTTGTTACATAATAATGGGTAGAGCCTTGATTTTCGATCCTCTCTATAGCGCAAGCAATCTTCACCTACGGGGACCATTTCGAGTGAGGACCTACTGGGGGGGGGGGGGGGTGAAGAAAGCGCGTAAAGTGCAACTACTGGTCGCACCTGAAGGGAGCATGCGACAGACTAGAATAACACAGCAAAAACAAAAATCTGCTCTCTTCGACTGTGCTTTACTTTACGTGGAGACGAACGCCTCGGGAATCTACCTTGTCAAGTTTCGAAATAATTGAAGATTTTTGTTTTGCGAATGTCGACAATAGCTTTCGCGTTCTAACCACTTACTTTCAGCAAGAGAGAGATAACGATCTTTAAAAATTCCCGGAGTTCTCAGCCTGGTTTCCGTCTGGCTTGCTACAACAGGTGTTAGGTGATGACTATGATATATACAATGATCATATATACGCACAAATAGTACGTACAGGCACAGACACGCACACATGCACAAAACAGTCATTCATAAAGTTTCGTTAAGTAGAGTGTTCCTCAAAAACACCAACAGTGCTTTTGTGTTGTGCGTCACAAAACCACTGTCACGCCAAGGGCCGAGAAGGTGTGGACACTCAGGCACTTTTCGAGTCACTTTGCGCAAGCAAGACAGAAAGGTAGAACGATTAACGATTCGGAATAATGATAGGAATCTTGAATTCACGCTTATTACGTGCAAATTAGGCGGTCAGATGATATTGAGGAGTTGGCAGGGACAACGTGGCCGCGACTAGCAAAGCACCCAGTTAATTGGAGAAACGTGGGATATGCCTCTGACCCGTAGTGGGCATAGTCAGGCTGACGATGACGATAATGGTGGCGGTGATGATGACGTGCCAATACTATAATATGATTATTAGTCCTGCCGTAGTGGGACAACTCTGGATCAGTGGGTTCTTTAACTTGCGCCTGAATCAAAGCACACAGGTGCTGTTACATTTGACCCCCATCAAAATGCGGGCCCAATGGCAGGTAATCGAACCCGCACCCTTGAGCTTAATTAAGCGTCACTTGAGCCGCTAGGCTAGCACGGCGGGTGTCAAAAAAATCTATAGTGACGTTTACAAAGGAACGTCATTTTGAACTTCCGTAGAAAAATTGGCATATAACGACCAATATAAAAGAATAGATAAACATTTGTGTTCTGGAGTTAGGCCTGGCTTGTGTGATGAGCATTTCCTTTCTTTTTTTTTCTTTTTTTATGCCTCTCACGATGTCGTGGGATATATTGTGGGAGATATGGGAGATATATCTCACGATGTCGTGGGAGATAAGCGCTGGTCGTAAGGTTCAGATTCGCCGTGGTCGGGAAACTTAATTATAGAGGTTCCCGTCTTAACGGCCGCGTAATGTACTCGATGAGAAATTTACACCGGAATGCGCACAGAGGACAGCAGTTTCTGACACAAGACGTATAACCAGTCTAATGCAGTGGCGTCTAAGAAAAAAACAAAAAGAACAACACGGATTGGATGATGATGGCGCTGCTAAATATGTGGCAACTTGCTAGAAAAGTGCGTTTATCGCCATTGCTCTGCCGAAGCATGAAGGTGTGCCTGCGAAAATGTGAAAAAAAAGAAAAAGAAAAAGAGTAGTGACTGGCTGATTTTGCTAAAGCCTTTCGCACTTTCTTTTTTTCGTACATGAATGAAAACTTTTCAGAGCGATGGCGCCTTGCATTCATATCGTTATATCTTACAGTCTTGAAGATAGATGATAGCTTGCCTTTATTCATCAGTGTAGGTCTGTTTTCTATTTTATTTTATGACATGTACATGTAATTCGCATCTTCAAGCAAAGAAAACAAAAAAAAATTATTACATTTAACAGAGCTGCTGCTGTTCACTGCTTATTTTATTTATCAAATCCAAGGTACAGGAACATACTAGCCATTTGGGGGTTTTACGTGCCGAGATCACGATATGATTATGTGGCGCGGCGTAGTGGAGGGCTACGGAGATTTTGACCACCTGTGGTTCTCTTACGTTCACCTAAATCAAAGTACACGGGCCTCTAGCGTTTCGCTTCCATCGAAATGCGACCACCGTGATCGGATTCGACTCCGCGTCTTTCGGATCAGCAGCCGAGCACCGTAACCACTGTACCACAGCGACGGCCTGCAACGGAATCTACTGTGGACGGCATGTTTCATTCATTTATTAATGCTAAGCTGCCATTTTTCTGCGCGCGTATACACGCAGGAGAAGTAGCACCTGCTTTCAATGCTATAGGGGTTATTATTGCAATGTAAATCACGCCTTTTAAACTGTCAGTTCTTAACGATGAGCCATTAAAGATGACATATATGTCTTGAACTGATATGCAATGGCGTGGGCTTCCATGCGGGTATTTTATGCGGGACAGCTCGCGATAATACGGGATCATAGATATAGAAAATTGGGGGGCACGTGCATGTTTTCGCAAGATCTCATTCGCGGGCGTGTTTGCATAGTACACGACTGGCGCATTCGATATAAACTTCTTTCCCATTGTCTCGCTGGAATATTTACTCAGGAAATGAAAATTGTTCATCATTGGCTCGTAGTGAAGAGGTTCATGTTTACTCAGCAGCAGTATAGAAGAATATGTCTTTTACGTGTTTTTTTTTTTCGAAGAAATCAACTGATCGTTGACAAGATCATTTTATTTGTGTCAATACTGTAAAGAAAATGTCGTATCACCTTGTTTTTTTCTTTCCTCTTACAACCTTCTCCATTTGTTTCCCCTCCAAATGCAGCTAGTTCTCTAAATTTCTTTTTCCCTGAAAACGGGAACTAAACAATTTTCCTCCGCGGCCTGTTCTTTATGTGCGTTCGGTCGGCATACAAAGTGGTCCCAGTGGCGGCCTATCGCCCCATCCCCGACAACCGTTGTCTATTTCACCCTTGTCAGCCCTTGCTCCAATTTCCAAGTCGGCTCACGTCGAAGACCTCTTCATCGTCTTCGCGGCCGCCGTTGTTTCTCCCCGTCGTCAACACAGCCCGAGTTTGAATTGTTAAATTGAATCGGAGGCCGCGGCTTTCGCCACTGAGAACCGCAGCCCTCAAACGCTGAGAACATTCTAAAAAACATTTTTTTTCTTGTACGCATTTTTTCCCGCACAAAGCCGCTCTCCGGTTTGACTCGTTTCGACTCGCACTTCGTTCTCGATGCTGACCGAGAGGCATTTGTTGCCGCCTCTGGTCGTATTCCATGCACGTGTTTGAATTTACAATGCGAACGCCATTACTCCACTTTGTTTCGCAGTTTCGAGGCATCTGCTTTTATTCGGGCGCGTGGGCGAAGGCGGTAGCCCACAATGTTTGTTTTAAGCAACACAGCTGCTGAAGAAACTGTATTCTCGTAGGGCACTTCGTACTTCCCTCAGCCACTCACTCATTTAGTCACTCTAGCATTGACGCCAAAGCTGTAGCCTGGAGCCCTAACCACACGCACGCGTTACAACGCGTCTGCGCGCGGCGTGCTCTCTCCCTACGCGAACCCTCTCCCTGTGGCCGGAGAGGGCGCGCAGCTACACGTAGCATCGCGCCCTCTTCCTCTATATGGAGAGGGCGCCCATAGAGAGAGGGCACGGCGCACACTGACGCATTGTAACGCGGACGTGTGGTTAGGGCCTTTTTGTACGTTAGCGCGACGTTGTAGCAGTACATCCGTGCTGTGCAAGTAAGGCACCGTAGTATCTCTATCACATTTTAGATGTCTTCTTTTCACGATTTTTATGGTGCAGCTCACGTTGCGGGGCGCAAACGCGCGCATCGCGCGTCTTTAGTAAGGTGCAATTTGCAAAGCTGCTTCTAGTTAGAAAAGCAGTTCTTTGTTATTGGTGACTGTGGAGGATTATGGAACGTGTTATTCCACGCACGTCCCGCTTTTAACCCGCCGACAGTGCCACGTGTTTGCAGTACCCCGTTCCTAATGTAATCTTAGTGCACTTTCCTTGACAAGTAAAATTCAGTTTGCAGGCAGCGCTTCTGTTTGTACTTTTTTATCACTTACTGTCATTTCGGTGCATTTTAATGCATGCAAACCGTCAACAGCACCTTAGTAGCATCTCTTATCATTAGAGAAAGAAAAGAAAAGAAAATAGAAAGAAAGAAAGAAAGAAAGAAAGAAAGAAAGAAAGAAAGAAAGAAAGAAAGAAAGAAAGAAAGAAAGAAAGAAAGAAAGAAAGAAAGAAAGAAAGAAAGAAAGAAAGAAAGAAAGAAAGAAAGAAAGAAAGAAAGAAAGAAAGAAAGAAAGAAAGAAAGCGCATGACAGACTTTACAGTTACAGGAGCTTAACAAGGTTAGTAAACAATAGCGACCACAATCGCGCTTGCGCGGCATTCGGATGCAACTAGCAGTTCTGTAAGTTCTGTGGAATTAAGCATTTCTTCTCAGACATTCCGGTCTCACTGTCCTCTTTCCAACCACTGTATTTCCCCCTAAGTGCCGGAACGGAAGCCATAAACTCACATCTGGCTAACCTCCCGGTCTTCCCTGCTTCTGTCTTTCTTTTAGGTATACGTATCGCTCAATAGGGAGATATTTTAGCAATGTTTCCAGCCAAGTGAATGCCCAAGATTGCTTTTGATCGTTTCTTTTGCTCGTGTCGTTGGAAATGGAGTCCTGAATACCAGGTAGAAAGTATAGTGAATAAACACCTTCGATATTATTCAGACTGTGCGACAAACGCGCGGGCAGGGCTCCCATTTGGATCTCTTAGAATGATTTTGATGCTACGGCCCTGTATTGCGCTTTGCTTAGAATCGTCATCATGGAATGTCACCGAACACATGCGCAAGTTTCACTCTAACGCCATGTCAGAGTACTGTTATCGAAGCCGACAGACCATTTCGAGCTAAGTGTTTTTTTTTAAATCCGCCTTTCCTGGATATTAGCTATAGGATATTCGATTTTATCTCCCTCAGGTTCTCTGTGTTCTCTCTAATTGCATTTAATATTACTGCCCCTCCTACTTGGTTTTCGGACTGCAGTATGTACTAATTGAAATAAATAAAATTTAAAAAATATTGCTTTTAGCTTACTTTCGCTCGTTAAAGACATCGGTTTTCATTTTTATAATACAGGTTCCCAAAACTTTAGTCGCTGTACATAGACAAGGCGGCACGATTATTACATCTAACCAGTCACCGTGACCTATCATATCTCGGAGTGGAGCAGTCGCGTGATGCATTATAAACTCAATATTTCGTTAACTGATCTGAAGTTAGAATAAAAGGGTCATAACAGGATACACCTGATGGCTGGTATTTCCTCACATGATTGCATCGTCAAGTGCAAGATTAAAAGGACCAGTTCGGTCGTAACAAATAAACAAGCTCACAAAAATAAAGTATACAATATCACGTCAGGTCACAAAGTCGGGAACTGAAAGAGGAATGACTGAAACGAAAAGAAAAGGGAGGAGGGAGCTGGATTTGATGGCAGCCGCGTCACGAAAACACGAAGGAGCCAGCGCTGTAGACGAAAGAGACTAGACGGATAACGTAAAAAAAAACACGAACACGCACTTATCTGAGGAACAAATCTCTATTGGACAGCGTGACACGGCTAAAGGAATGAGGGAGGGGGGCCGGGGGTGTAGCCGTGAAGTGCCAAGGAACAGGACGCGGGAACGGGTGGAGTGAAGCAACCCATGCATCCTGCACTTCGTCTTGCTGTTGGTGGAGACCGGCCCGATCGCTTCGATCGCAAGAGAAACAGAGTTCCTTTTCTTTTTTGTATCTGCTCCTCCACTTCACTGTATGTCCACCGTGCCTTTCGGAGAGAAGAGGGAAGGTAGAGACTTATACGCATGTAGCCGAGGCTATAGCTTTTCTTGTTTGTTTGTTTCCGTCATCCGACCCTTTCACTGGGTGAGGGAAATGGTTGAGCCGGGGGATAACTATTAGGAGTTAAGCTGTTAGTGCGTGGCATAGAGTTTTCTGCAATATTTACTGCAGGCAACTGTGGCGCTGCGATCGTTCATCCCCTATGGGAATGACGGGTAGTACGTCCATTTGCATATTCTTCGGGCTTGTGGCTTCGAACGCACTTGTGACTTTGTTTATTGTATGTTTTGCCTTTTGTTTCAGATAAAAGAATGGCTCGTTATTAACCTCGTGAGCTGGTTTCAGTTCGTCATTCTAAACCGTTCAAGGCACTAGCGATCATCGGCTGATTTTACTACCCATACTATAAAAAATAAAGCCTTGATTCATTCTTCGTGCTTCAACAGGAATTTTCACATTCACCACACGAGTTTTACACCTTATCTAAGAACACTCACTCATGATTGCGGAGCTGGCTCGGAGATAATTGGGTAAACCGTGAATTCTTCATACAATTCCTCTACAGTCATATAAAGACGTCACATGTTGTTATAGTAGCGATTGTGGTCAGGTTGTTGTCGAACCACAAGCGGTCGCAGACTTTGAAGCTGTGGCCGAACGTGTGGTTGAGGAAATTAAGCAAATGTGGTTTTGCCTGCATTCATGTCGTCATCAAGGAGATCGAAGAATAAGAGGAAGAAGACTGCTCTTTCGCGCTAGCTGCGCCTGTAGCGGTCGCCTCTGGAACTAAGGTTACGCTTACGGCGAGGGACTTGGCCCCAGCTTAAAAACCTGGCTAGCCAGCTCCTAACAAATAATATTTAAAAAAATTCAGATTTCTTTTCTCGCAACTCGTGGGGTTCAGCATGTCGTTGTTCTCAGAATGCTTCAGAGCACTCCGCGATGTACTGTGGTTCACGCCACAAGCCACTGCTCTGCAGATGGGAGAAATAAAGGTAGGCATATACAAACAACTCATGCAAGTATTGCACCAATAGGGCCACACTAGCGCATATTCTCTGGGAGTGTCCAGCACTAATACGCAAAACTAGGGACGCGGCCTCCAATGAGGACCTTCGGGTGCGTTGGCGGGCCGCGCTGCTCAGCTCAGGACTAGACAATCAACTCTGGGCGATCCAGCAGGCCAAGGAAGCTGCTGAGAGACACGGTCTCTCGGCCGACTCCTAGGCGGGAACCCAGCCCGGAAACCTGCAGGAACTTATTAAAGTTATTCACTCACTCACTCACAACACGCGCGTCGAAAAATACTGGAAGCGAATAGGTCCCAAATTCAGTAATTAAATGCTGTACGCAACGATGAGCTATATGAACCACTGTTCATATTTCTTTGTTTTATGCGATGTGTAACCTCGTACGACCTGTATGCACTACACTATTGACAGGCCATGCCGAAATGCTGTACCGCCAAGAGCGAACTGCGATGCGCGCTGTGAAGCGTTTGCGACGTGCAGTCCTTGTGGACGTAGCGACCAAAGGTATCTAGAGTTGTACGCAGAGAAATGACCGATGCACATTTAAAATTCGCCATGTGGCACTTTAATGAAAGAAAGTCCATCCATATAAGACCTCGATACTCCGTCGAAAACAGAGGCACAAGTCTCTACTTTGGCACTAAGAAGGAATGGGCACCTGCTCTTTGACATGAAAATCAGTGTACGCAACTAATAAAGTAATATAAAAAAACCGATTGTGCAGTTTCATGTAGGTATACATTAGCTGGCGTCATCTAGTATAGTGCACCTACTATATGACGTCCCATGAACGCGTGTGGTGTCACGATTTATTGTTCGGTTACGCACAACTCAGGCGCGCGAATTGGTCAGCGCTTGCCCTAATCTGTTTCTTTTTTTAGGTTTTCAGTCCCGGACACGGATATTCACCTTCCTACAGTTAGCTCTCACAAGGTCTTCCCGGCATGCATGTTTACCCGATGGCTGTTTCTGCAAATTCGAACAGAAACATTAGCTCATGTAAACGCTGTTATCAAGCTTCCAACCCACCCGCCAAGGTGGTCTAGTGGTTATGGTGCTCGAGTGCTGACCCCAAAGTCGCGGGATCGTATCCCAGCCGCGGCGGCCGCATTTTTGTGAGGCATTCGGTGCGCCCTTACGTGCCTAGGCCTCTGCAGTGTCATAAATGCCTGAAATTTGGGCACGTCAGTGCAGTTTGCAAGGGTGCAGTAACCTGCAATCATTGCGGTGGACTTCATGATGGTGATAGCTACAATGCCGCTGCGAAATGTCCAAACTGCTCGGGCGCCCACGACGCAACGTCAAAGGAATGTCCCAAAATGAGGAATGAAATAAGTATTATGAAGAAGATGGTTCGAGACCGCTCCACTCACAGAGAAGGGTCAAGGGCTGTGCGGCGCCGTAGACATCGTTCACGACTCCGACGCAATCGAAGCAGCAGTGTTCATCGCGTAGAAGAAACAACACCCAAAGCCAAGCCTTCATCACATCCTCGCCTGCTTTTGGCGGCCACAAAGGATGGTACACAAGATTCAGTACCTTCACAGTCGATTCAAGCGCAAGGCAAGCGGTCATTGGCTCTGAATACGTCGGAGCTTCAGTGGCCTTCGCTACCATCACGAGCCACCTGTACGCCCTTATCGTATGGTGCTACTGCACCCAATGAAAACAATGAAAAGATGGATAATGAAGACGTCAAGTCTATGTTAAAAAATGTGATGGGTTCAATGCGGAAGATTCTTGGCGGCCTAAACACACCCGCTGCTAAGGCTGCTGTCCAGCTACTGGAAGTTTTGGAGCCACTTCTGGTGGTTCTTCAATAAGCGAACATGGCACTGATGTTCGAAGAACGCATGCGGCAGTCGCTTGTTATGCAATGGAATGCTCGAGGTCTACGTGGCCGTTTGTCGGATTTCAGACAATGGGTTTTTAAATACCAATTTCCAGTTATTGTTGTCTGCGAGCCAAACATGGATTCGACTTTTCGCATCTCTGGGTACGTCCAAATGTGGTCTCGCTGCGATCAACGTACAAGTACTAATTTGTATACGACGCATTCTGACGTACTTAAGACACGACATCGTGCCGCACACTAGCAACGATTACGTGAGCCTGACTATAACACATAAAAGGCGGACGTTCTCAGTAATAGGAGGATACATCCACCCCAGTGCGAAGTTCGACTGCTCCCACCTGAAGACTGTGCTGCAAGCCGCACAAAGCCCACACATTGTGATTGGTGACTTCAATGCACATCATCCCCTCTGGGGTAGCACTGCGATGAATTGCCGTGGAAGAGACTTGGCGAACTTTATGTGCATATATGGACTAAGCGTACTCAACGACGGGTCACCTACATTTATTCGTGGTACTTCTTATAGCAGCTGCCTCGACCTTACCTTTGTATCCAGGAGCCTTCTGTCTTCTGCATGTTGGTGCACGGATTTGGAGACTCGTGGTAGCGATCACCTCCCAACCTATGTTCAGTTTAGGTGGTTTCGCCGCTCAGCTTCACGCTACATCCGTCAAACAGACTGCACCTTGTTCAAGGCATCTGTCAAGACGGGCTGTCAGCACACGACTGTATCATCCGAAATAGAGGATATCATTGCTTCTTCTCTGCGTGACACAACCAGACAGGTTAACCTACCGATGCAGAGATCAGCAACCGACTCCCAATACGAGGCACTTCGTGCAATCCGTCGCCGCGCAGAACGACGACACAGAAGAACGAAATCCCCGTCAGACCTCTCCGCCTGTCGCCGAGCTCAACGACACGCTCTTCGGCATCTCGACAAGCTTGACAGGCAGCGATGGAGGACATTCTGCGGATCTCTTGACCCAAGGCAACCTCTATCTAAGATATGGCGGGTGGTACGAAGTTTGCAGACAATTCCACAACAAAGTCAACCATTCCGAGCTGTGGCTCTACATCAAGGTCGGGGAGCAATTGACATAGCCGGAGACTACTGCAGCCTTATCGCGGCCACCACTGATGCTGTGATTGAGACTCTTACCACCATAGCGCCCCCATCGTCTGATGAGCGCCTCGATGTGCCTTTCACAATGCATGAGCTTGACGCTGCCATTTCTGTTTCCCGACGCTCATCGGCACCAGGACCTGACGGAATCACGTACGCTGCACTCCGCCATCTTGGTATAGAAGCACCACATATCCTGCTCTCCCACTATAACAACTCGTGGGAGTCGGGACATGTGCCAGCTAAATGGAAATGCAGTCGCATTATTGCGTTGCTCAAACCAGGGAAGTGTCCTCATGCCCTTTCCTCCTACAGACCGATCGCCTTAGCCAGCTGCGTCGGGAAAGTAATGGAAAGGATGGTGCTGTCAAGATTAGAGTGGCTTCTAGAAAGCAAGAATTGCTTTCCTGCATTTATGAACGGCTTTAGAAGAGGACGATCTGCAGTCGACGGTGTGGTCTACTTGATCTCAAATGTTGAAGAGGAAAGAAACCGACGCAGACTAGCAGCGGCCGTCTTCCTAGACATTAAGGGCGCCTACGATAATGTGCTGCATTATGCGATCCTTGACGCACTGGAAGATCTAGACGTCGGCGGACGACTGTACGCCTGGATCGTAAGTTACCTCAGTGAGCGTACCATTTACATGACGACCAGCGACGGAGACACCGATCGACATACTATTCACCGTGGTGTTCCCCAAGGGGGAGTTAGCCCAATTCTGTTCAACGTTACTATGATTGGACTGGCAGCAGAACTTCCCAGCACGGTAAAAGTCAGCGTATATGCAGATGACATATGCATATGGGCGTCCGGAGCTACTCGTCCGCAATTGCGTGCTCGGCTTCAACGTGCAGTGACGTTAACAGCTAAATATTTACGGCGCCAGGGTCTCACTCTTTCCATTGACAAATGCGCAGTGCTTGCATCCACGCGCAAACATATGTCTAGATACCCTATAACTATTAATGGAACGGCGATACCTACTGTAACGCACCACAAGTTCCTTGGGGTAATCATCGACAGGGATCTATCATGGTCGAGACACGTCGCAGCACTGAAATCAAAATTGAAATGTTTTGTTCTCGTTCTTCGGACTGTGGCAGGAGCAAGATGGGGCCCATCGGAATCGTCACTTCTTCAACTCTACAATGCGCTGTTTGTTGGATATATACGGTATAGCATGCCGGTGCTCTCAAACATAAGTCCGAGCTGTTTGAACACGCTAGAGAGTATTCAAGCTCAAGGATTGCGAACATGCTTGGGCCTACCACGCTGCACGTCAACGAATGGAGCCATCGCGGAAGCTCGGGCTTGTCCCATCAGTGTATACATGCGCTGCGAGCCACTTCGAGTGCATCTTCGCCTGTTGACTCGACACAGGCAGCACCCGCTATCAGCACTCCGCGCCACCCACCCAAACTGCAGTTTTTCAAAAGCAATATCACGGCATGAAAACATTCTACCATTAAGGTTTTCTTCCCCGAGATTTTCTGGAACACCTCCGTGGGTCCTGCCTAAACCGCCTGTTAGCCTTGTGATTCCTGGGATTAGGAAGAAGTCTCTAGTTTCTCCAATTGGCCCCAAACAACTGACCCTACAACACATTTATACAGCGTACGGCGGCACCGTGCACGTGTTCACCGATGGATCTACCACGCTATGTACCTCTGCTGCAGCCTTTCTCAATCCACAGATGGTTATAGCTCGACGGTAGAAAATAGACCACAAGACCACATCAACTGCCGCAGAGCTTGTTGCTATCAGGGAGGCAATCAGATTCATTTCTGGAGAGCAACCTCGTACATGGATGATATTCTGCGATGCAAAACCCGCTTTGCAAACCATTAACTGCGTCATGAGACAAGGTCCATACTATATTTTAGCCATAGAAATTATGGAGCTTCTTCACGTTGCTTCAACAAATGGCCACCTCGTCACCTTCCAGTGGATTCCTGCCCACCACTGCGGCATAAGGGGAAACGAAGACGCAGACGCCGAAGCTAAAGGAGCCTTGACCAGTGGCCCCGAAGTGCGCACTGTGTTTTCACGGCCAGACACGAACGCCCTGCTTCGGTACGTAATGCGTAACCTCACACTTGAGCACTGGTCCAAACCGGAGCGACGACACCGGCGATTACACAAATGGGACCCCGAAATGAGGTTCTCTATGCCTCGTAAATTAAAACGACATACCACAAGTATTATTCACCGAATTCGTCTTGGTGTGGCCTTCACAAGACATTATGCACATATCATCGGCTGCAGTGACACCGGTCCCAACTGTGATCACTGTCAAGTGCCAGAAACACTTGAGCACATATTTTGTACCTGCCCAGCATACGCACGCGAACGACAGAAACTGATTTCCTCTACTGAAGGAGTGCATAATAGGCCATTAACTGATGAGGTTGTGCTGGGTCCTTGGCTTGACGCCAACAGCACAACTGTGGTCATAAGAGCGGTCGCAGCTTTCCTACAAGCCACTGGACTGGATGCGCGGCTATAGCACTGCACCACCTAGACGGGACTGTACATACTCACCTCTCTTACTTACCATCGTCATCCATCATTCTTTTTTCTCCCCTTTCCCCACCCCCGGTGTAGAGTAGCAGGCTAGAGCATACTATCGCTCAGGCCGACCTCTCTGCCTTTCTGTAAATAAACCTCTCCCTCTCTCTCTCTTGATGGAGGCGAAAATGCTTAAGGCCCGTGTACCTAGATGTAGGTGCACGTTAAAGAACCCCAGGTGATCGAAATTTCCGGAGCCCTCCACTACGGCGCCCCTCATATTCATATCCTGGTTTTGAGACGTTAAACACCATATATATATATATATATATATATATATATATATATATATATATATATATATATATATATATATATATATATATATATATATATGTGTGTGTGTGTGTGTGTGTGTGTGACGCTAGATGTGGGAGACGTGCTGTGGCTCAGACGCCATATAACGCCGCAACAGTGCACTGATAAACAACACGCTGCTTGCATTTTGTATTTCCTCGAGCTCGCGCTTGCCTTCAAAGCAATACAACGTGTGTCTTCCACTACTGAACTTTTCTGCGCTGCAAAGACGCCACTAAAAACGACAATGAGCATTTGTTAAATAAAGTATATAAACGTCTATGAAGAAATTCTTATGCATCTTATTTGTCGGCCGACTCCGACGTACTTCTTTCAGGGCCGAGCTGCTCTTCCCAAAGCAAATAATGAATGAAGCGAGCTTTCTTACATAGAAAGTCTTGACGGAGACTTTCTTTACACGTTGGACAAACAAGTATATTGATATTTTCTCAGATACGTTTTTTTATCTTACGTGCTTGAAGGTCTCGATAAATTGATGGGGCTCATAATCTGCTTGTAGTCCCTTTTCAGTCGTTTAAAGATGGTTCCCTTAAGGAAAACTCGACTGAACAAGGCAACCATCTTCCTCCGTGAACATTGTTAACGTGAAATAGGCGGGTCTGGGTCTCTTAGCGCTCATCGACCAAATATATCTTTGTATATGTTTAGGTCGATGCAACCTCGCAGCCACGTTTAGATGACATTGTCCACTAGAAAAAGAACGATAAAAAAGACGGGTATTGAAAATAAAGCAAGACTTTTTTTCTCTCACAACATGTTAAAAAAAAGTTCATTAATTACGACGTTCATTCCCCTCAGTTAATCCACTTCCTTGTTGCAATCACCTAGAACATTTGATTTTTATACGTATTGTTTTCTCTTCATACAAATATAATAATTTGCGCGCCTAGTTTCACGTCAAGCAAGCTGGTGCTTGGACACTTCTCAGCTTTGAAGATAGTTTATACAGACAACCTTTTGTACTGTGTACACCGTGGTAGGTAGGTAGGTAAACAACTTTATTGATTCGTGAAAGAATCATGTGAGGGGGGGTGTGTGTGGGTAAGCGGAAGCAGGACGACGATGAGCCCTCGGGCCGCTCTAGGTGGCCGGACACTTCTGTGCTTCGGCGACCCCTCTGGCCCAGCCCACTGTCCGGAGCTGTAACTCCGGTTGCGAGCTGCGCAGACCAGCCTCCCATCGCTCCTGGTGTTCTGACCCTTGCCACGGGGGCTTGGGTTTGTTCGGACAATTCACAAAGACGTGATTGAAGTCGGCTCTGGTGCTCGGGCACAAGTTGCAATGAGAAGTTTCGCCATGCGTAATAAGGGAGAGAAGGAAAGGAGTCGTGACTGTGGCCGTTTGAAGTCTGCGCCACAAAACATGGTCACCTCTGGAGAGAGATTTATGTGGTGGGGGATACGTGAGGCGGGAATTTCGGTAAAAGAGTGTGATGTCGTGGTAGCTGAGGAGTCGATCCCTGGCACCGCGAAGCGAAGGCAGGTCGCTTTGAGCCCGGTTGACGAGTGCTCGGGCTTGGGTGTGAGCGGCCGTGTTGCCTGGGTGTCCACTGTGCGCCGGGACCCAGAGGAGGGTGATGAGGCCATCAGGCGGAGGAGATAACTGAAGGATTCGAGCGGCCGGAGAGTGGATTTTGAAAGTGGCGAAATTACGAATTGCAGTTTCAGAATCAGAGAAAATACTCAGCGGAGGAGGGAACAATTGCTAACGCAATTGCCGCCTCCTCTGCTTCCAGGGATTCTGCCGAATTTGGAATGGACGCACTAGCGACCAGGTTTTGAAATCCGTCTACAACGGCTATTGCGAAAGCTGGGTGAACTGCATATTCTCCTGCATCTACGTGTACTGCTGGAGAATTAGGAGGGAAGCGCTTGTGAAGAGCCTTGGCTCAAGCTTCCCGTCTCGCTCGATTATGTTCTGCGTGAGTGTTTCTGGGAAGTGGCGGAATGCATAGGTTGCTGCTAACAGCGATTGGAAGTGTGTGCGTCGCCGTGGTATGACCAGGAACGCTGATTCCAAGTCGGCGCAGCAGTACTTGACCAGTTTCTGTAAGCGACAGCCTTTGATATTGACTGAAGAGATGCGCTTCTACGAGCTCTCCCAGAGAGTTGTGCACCCCTAACTGAAGTAATTTATCCGTGGCTGTTGATTTAGGGAGATGGAGAGCAGTTTTGTAGGCAGTACGGATGAGTCTGTTGAGTTGCTCGGTCTCCGTGGGTGTGAGATAAAGGTAGGGGATGGAATAGGTGATTCTGCATAGGCAGAAGGCCTGAATGAGGCGGCGTGTGTCTGCTTCCCTCATGCTGCGATGACGATTGGAAATGCGCTTAATTAGGGAAGCTGCATTATGAACCGAAGTGCGGATAAACTTTATGGTCTCAGCGCTGGAGCCATTGTCGGAAATATTAAGACCTAAACTATTGATTTTATTAACCCTGCGAATGGGGGTGCCATCTAGTATGACTTGAATGTTACAGGTATCTCGCTTTTTAGGGTCAATAACTAAGAGTTCCGATTTAGCCGCCGAGCGGGTGAGCCCAATACTATTGGAGTGCTTTAACAACAGTGTCAGCGGCCAACTGTAGTTTCGATTCAATTTCGCCATGGTTGCCGGCATTGACCCAGATGGTGATGTCATCTGCGTACAAGGAGTGATTGATGGAAGGAAGTTGGGCAAGTTTCCGTGCTAGCAGGATTAGAGTAACGTTAAAAAGAAACTGGGACCAAACCGCTCCCTGGGGCGTTCCCTTGCTTCCTAGCGTGAAGAGATCGGTTTTAAATGTGCCTAGTTGTAGGCGGATGGACCTGCTGCTGAGAAAGGCAGTGACATACCTGTGCGTGCGGGAGC
The DNA here is from genome assembly GCF_013339695.2 of Rhipicephalus sanguineus. NCBI lineage: Eukaryota > Metazoa > Arthropoda > Arachnida > Ixodida > Ixodidae > Rhipicephalus > Rhipicephalus sanguineus. Next base: position 104,966,576 of record NC_051181.1, read on the forward strand.
CCACGTTTAGTTCCCTAAGGGACTGTAAAATGGTCAACAGCTCATTGTTTGCGTGGGCATCCAAGCGCCGAAAAAAAAATATGCGTTTTGATAACCTGCCGCAAGGATTAATTAAAAGCCGCGCTTTAAATAGACCAGGAATAGCTTTAAGAACCGTGCCTTGAATGCAACAAGTTCATTGGTCCAGATAACATTTGATTACTGAGATTCGTTCCGGAAGCCTTATGTTTTTTCTAAAGTCACTGGTGAAAGTAGGAACATACTAAGTTGCATGTGAAAAGTACGTTAGCTCTGGCTGGATGAGTCTGTAGGTGAGTTAAACTGCACCGATTTGAAGGAAGCTATTCGAAACGTTCTGATATTAGTGCTTTGCGCTGATCAACAAAGAGGTTACACTGAACGCACCTGTTTAGTGCGTATTTATATAGTATATTCTTAGTGCAATCTGCACCTGTAACTTTCAGTTATGTTCATTGAGTAAACTAACAGTTTTTATTAAATAGTGCATTAAAGTCGACGGATTCTTCGATTCGCCTGATATTTGTTCGATTTTGCCAGTCCGTTTGGGCCACACGGCATGTGCCCGTTATATTACAATGACCGGGAACGCATAATTGTCATTCCGATGTAAGAAGAAAAGGGGAATAGCTTTATTCATGGTCAGAAAATTTATACTTTATACTGTTTCCCCCTTTTCCCCAAGGCCATTCACGCGCCGTGTTAAACAGTCGTGGTCAACAAAGAGACTTCGCGCTGCAGCATACAAGAGCACCTTCTTCGTGGTCGGACTTCATTTCCTGTGCGCCCGGATATACACCGGCCCCACTCGCAGTCCTCTAGTTAGTTCTGGTCAGAGAGCGACAATCCTTTCCCCGGGGTCCAGACCAAAGACCGCGTGGAACATCGCACGACCGTATGGGTTCACCACTTCCGCGTACGCGCCCATTCTTCGCACAGCGTTCATTTTTGTGGCGCCGTGAGGTCATTCTGTCGTGATTAGGGGACCATTCGTTCATCTTCAGATTCTGTTGCGCGGCTGGCCATTCTGAGCAGGATGGAGGGCGACCGTTTTTACGACCGACCCTCTCTTTCCCCTCCTGTTGATCTTCACTATACGCGTGGGTGGTAAGGATGTCCTCCATTTCTCTTTCCGCTTTAGTTCTTGCAGATTTTCCTCTGTCGTGGCCTTCGTGATATTTGTTCTGTTTGTGCTTCAAGTGTCCTCGCTGTCATTCGTGCTTTCGCGAAGCAACGATGCAGTAAGAGTCGATAATAAGTCTTCAACCGGAAATGACATTTGGGTTGTGTGTGGCTTCTCCGAAAAGTTTGCTGTTGTACGACGGCTCCAGGCGCTGGGAATGCAAAGTTCCTTTGGAACCAAGGTTGTAAAACCAACATAAAGAACGTCAGCTAATCTTAATGGGATAACATGATGCGGAACGTTCACTAGCCGTTGTAATAACGGTACGCACGATGTAAAATAAGCTGATCCAAACAGTAGTGTAATTAAACCATGGGCCTTTTGAAAACGAACTCAGTGCTAGCAGACAAGGACGTAGGAGAGACGACACCAATGCGCTATTGTGGTCTGCATTGTGGTTGTGTCGTCTCTCCTACGTCCTTGTCTGCTAACGCTGAGTGTGTTTGCAAATTTAGTTTACCAACACGCCCCCAAAAAATGGCATGGACCTTGGTTGTGGTATCGCATTGCAACCTTACACGTTATCCCACTGTAATAGCTTCTCCTTAAAAAAAAAGTTTGCGCAAATAACCACCTCGTCTGCTAATGAACGCATGTATAAGGAGTCATCTGCAGCAGATCCCTCCAAATGCCTTTGTCCGGTCGTAATGAAGTGACCCGCGCTTTATTAACGCCGTCTCGTCCACTTTGGTATAACGGCGTACGCTTGCTGGCGTACAGCAGGCGCGCAGGCGATATCGACAGGGAGGACCGAGGTCATCGAGAGAGTCGGACTCTTCATCCCAGTCGTAAACTGCTCTTTGCGCCGGAAACGCTCGCCGTAAATGAAATAATTCGGCTCGGGTCGTCAGCGTCGCGCTCGAACACTTTACGCTCCGCACACGCGTGCAATATCCGGAATTTCGGCACCGCGGCCTGCGGCAGGAAAAGGAAGTGCCATCAGCAGGCAGAAAGATGGAACAAACGCATACACACACAAAAGGAAATAAACTGTGCAGTGCGAATACCAAGTAATGGAGGCGCCGATATATATAAAAGGGCCCCATATATGGTTAAGCATGTCGGAGGAAGTGAAAAGGGGAAATAAAAGGTGCACGACGACCTTAAGCGGAAGTGGCCCCGGGTGCCTTCCAGCCGCTGTTGTGGCCGCGGGTCCGGGTTTCTCATTTCCTCGTGCTTATCGCACAGCGGAAGGATGCACTGACAACGTGTGCGAGCTACGTTGCTTCTGTGTTGTACTCGGCAGTGTTACATTTGCGATGTCCTGGCAGCGCGTTTTCTGCATCCGACATGTTCTGCAGGTAGTGACGGCTCATCCGTTATCAGATCGACTTCGTCGACGACAGTGTGAGGGCTCGCTCGCACCTGCGATTAGCACCTGCGACTGGTCGTGCGACACAGTTAGTCGCAAAGCGACAGCTTTACAAATGGCCGCTTTGGTCGCCAAGCGACTGCTTTGGCTCAGTCGCGCGACTGCAGTCGTAAATCTCTGAACCAGTCAGATGCGTAGAAAAAGGACGTCAACTTATTTTACGAGGCAATGGCAGTGCAAGAAGACGTGAATTCCACGTAGCCCCGATTTTAGCAGATATGAACATAGGCCGCCTTGAGTCGCTTTTTGTTCGCCAGTCGCAAGTGGTCGTGTGACCGGTGCCATTAGTAGCTGCTTGTGACCCCTTATTTATGACTGCGATTCTTTTAGCGCGTGTTTTTTTTACAGCGAACGCTGTTATGAGATCATTTCAACGGCCGTTTTTGGCGCCGTATAGTTGTCCGCCGCCGCCGCCGCCGGTGTCCGTAACTGCTATCGCACAAAATATGAAAAAAAAGGAAATAAGAAAAAATTTCCAGGATGGAACGAGGTTCGAACCTGGGCCCTCTGCGTGGGAGCCCAGTGTTCTACCTCGGAGCCATGCCGGTGCTAGAAACTGCATTGCAAAAATACCCTATACAGGCTTCATGTCGGGAAAGAACCACTTTAACATATGTAATGTAGCGTGGTCGAAGAGTAAAATAACAACCAGGCGTCACACAAACGCGAATTCTTAACCGGGCGTCACACAATGCGAATTTCGCAACGAGTGGCTTGTTGAATGCTTCCAACCCATTGCAAAGGCCTCTGCGACAATTCTTCATCGTCATCAGCCACAGCATCAACAAAGTGCACATAATGCCTTACAGGTGTTTAGCGAGTACCACGGTTCTCCGCAGAATGACTAAAAATTGCATAGTGGCTGCTTCCCTATTTCACAAAAATTACGATGATTTATAGCGTAGTGGGTTCCTCGCAAGTGCGGTCTATTAGTTGCCAAGGAAGCCCATAAGGCTTCCATGATCCATTTACTCAGGGTCTCGATAAATTTAACTCCCTCTCTCTCTCTCTCGCTCTCCGTTTCTCCGGTTAACGTATGTTATAAAGCGTAGTGGGACAGTTAAATAACGACCGGACGTCACACAATATGAATTACGTAACTAGTGGGTCGTTTAAAGCTTCCAACCCACTACAAAGGGCTCAGCCATAATTCTTCATCCCCGTCAACTGTCGCATCAACAAAGTGCACATAGTGCCTTACAGATGGTACCTCGTTTCTCCGCAAAATAACAAATAATGTCGTGGTTATGAATCATGATTTGTGGCGTAGTGGGTACGCTGCTAATGTACTTGTATTAGTAGCCACGAAAAGAGTTTATAACGGGCTCTAGAAATACCGCTCTTCCAGCTTTCGCTGTGACTGTGCTGCGCTTTCCGCGCAGGCCTGGCGTCTTTTCTTTTCTGCGCTGTAACTATTTTGACATTTCGACAATTGAGCTAAGCAGGAAGCTAGCAATTGGAAGTGAGAGGGGGAATCCGTTGACAAATTGATGTGTCCATGTGCTTTGGTCCAGGGTTCGATCCCAAGACCAGGACGAATTTTTCGGCAGCTAAGCTTTCTTTCTGAGAAATACGTATGAATTTCATTGTGGCTTCGTGCTACTAACGAGTGGTTGTCGATTTCACTTTCTTAACACTTTCGCCACCTTGCGGGATTCCGCAGAACTGATTATCCATTCGGGGACGCGACTTGTTTTTGCCAGCTCTGCCAACCAGTGGTCAAGAACGAGCAGAATACATAACGCATTAGATGAACTGAACCATCTACGTATTCAACTTTGCTTGATTTAACCCCTCGGCGCTGCATATGACTGCAGCTGATCATTTTAGTGAAGGCACTACAATATTCGACGGGCCATTCATTGTGCCGCGTTCCAGCAGCATCGTAAAAATTGCAATTTTTCTTTGCTCCAAAAGAATACAACCAAAAACAAATTGCGCATGCATGTACAGCCTAACATTTTTTATATACAGAAATTGAACATAACTAAGTGCAGAATAAATGGATCTTTAATTACATTCTAATTACACTTGATTACTGAAATTTGTACAAGATGTATTATACACTTTTGTTTTTTGAACCATATTGTTGATTGTCTTGGAATGATGTTGCATAAGTTTTACTCATATTCGGACAATCGTTCAGAGCTCGCGCCTGAACGGTTATCTAAACGCAGACTGGTGACTTAGGTTTTGCCGTGACACATTCGTGTAATCGTAATCGAGGACAGGTGAGCGTTTTTATTAAGGGCTAGAATGGGAAGAGTATAGCATAGAGCGACAGTTATTAGAGCTTAGTTTTCCTAAAGCGTCCCTGTTTGATACTGAACAAAGTATCTCTTTCATCTCAGTTCTCCGATAAACGAAAAAAAGAATGTAAACCATATAAACACCGTAATGGAATGGCAGCAGAATTTGGCCCTTTGTCGAGCTATGAGCTCATTTCCTGTGACAGCAGCGTTCTCCGATTTAGACTTCTTTTATTCTTTTTATAGTAAATGTTCGAGCGAGGTGGCTTTTCCACGTTCAATACAGTACTTCTCATATTCTTTATTTGCCGCTTTTCCTTCAAAACTTAGAAATGCGTTTTTATTTTCTCGCTCGAGTAGTATACTTCTTACAATGTTCATGTTTTAATTAAGGTAATACTTCGAAGGGAATGCTGAGATTAAAACATCACTTTCACGCCGCCGCCGCTGTGGCAGGTACTTCGACTAAGCGGGCGCACGTTCTTCTATTCCGCGCGTTCCCTCGGGGACATGTTCCGATGGAAGGAGGAGCGCCTCACGTTCATTAATTATTTTACGGGCCTCCCAGAGGTTCTATTCAGGCGGAAGCTTTCTTTCCGCCGTTTCTAAGAAGCGAGCATTTCGTCTCTGGCACGCATTGTACTCCTCGCACTGAAGGGGTGCCGTTTTCGCGTGCTTGCTTGATTTTATTTTTTCAATACCTCGGTTCAGTTCTACGCTGTGAGCGAATTCTCATCCGCGGTGAATGCGAAGACGCTTTCGGGCATTTAGGCCTTACGGTATACAAAGGCCCCTCTTCATTCCTTACTTCCTGTCAGTTTTCTTTTTGTGTTTTTGTTTTTCATTGTAGCAAGGCTGCTTTCGCACTTCGATTCCGACTTCAACTGCTTCGTCGTAAGCTTAATTGTGTTTTCTCAGAAAACAGCCTCCTAAGCGCCCTTTAGGCAGTCTGACTGTCGGTTCCCCTGCCGTCTGAAACTTTTCAGCTTGGTTACCCACGCTATGCATGCCGGAAATATTCTGTGCCTCGCCTTCTCTTATCGTAGACAAACGAATTTTCGGGTGACTGCTTTTATAAAAGAGAACAACAAAAATTCACCAATGGTTACAATATTGCCTAATGCGAATCGCAGCTTCGTGTTGGGACAACGCCGACTATGAAGTACTGGCTATCCGCAGCTGTAGCAATGCAACATTCGTTACATATAGACCCTTTCGCTGTTTACAAACAGAGCTGCTGGACGCCTTACGGTTTTGAGCGCCGGCGTAGCCTAGTAGCAGTGGCGGGGAACAAAAGCCTTAGCGAGTAGCCCGCACATTTTCAACAGTATTCTTCCTGTATCGGCCAAATATTTTAAATAAATATTCTTCTAAGCTGCACACACAACACTATAGGAGTTAGTCCTTCACTTCAAGCGCCTTCCTTTTATCTTAAAACGGAAAAAGAGACTTTCTTTACTCTGGCACCACTTAAAAAACACGCTTTCTGCTTCAGCGTTAGAGAGCAGTATCTGAAGTGACCGGAAGTTCCTTGGGTGCAACACGTGCTGCTGCTATCACAGTCTTGAAACCGACCGAAAAGGCGAATTGCCACAGAAACTGCCAGCGCTCGAGTGCTACGCACACCATTCTGTACATTGCAGGCGTCGCGAATCAAGCGAAACGCTGACATCCCCGCTATGACAAGCGAATCCAGCCGCAGTGCACGTGCCAGCCCTGCATGCGCGCGAGCTACTACCGAGAGGCCAGCGCGCGTGTCGGAGGAAGAAAGCGAGGTTAGACGCCAGTGGCTCGTGATATCGACAGACTCCGCGTTCGCTCTCTTTCGTCCTCGTTCGCTATTGGCCTCGAGGAGTTACGGAGTCGCCCTCTATCGGACGCGCCTCGATTGCGTGCTAGGTAGGATACCGCCGGCGCGCTCCGCATAGGTTTTGCTGCCGGCGCTCTACAAAAACACCTCGCGGAAGCCCTCCAGGGCATTTCTGCAAGTACTTTCGAAAGGAACTGTGTTCTTTCCTGTCAGAATAATCATCTTCGATGAACTGAAAGTACAAGACAGTCTACAGTCGCTGTCTCTGCAGAAAACCGAGCACCCGCTTCACGCGGTCACCGCGTTGGAGACTCCTGAACCGACTTCTTGCGTAAAAGGTAGTCGCTGGCTGAGTGCAAATTACGTGAAATATCTCGTTAGAGTAGACTGGCTGTGTAACCAAACGGAGCATAACAGAAAGAAGCCTCAAGCCAGCGATCGCACGGGTTCGCGACGAGTGACGGTGCCTCTGCATGTATGAGCGTCTGCGTGTATGTTCGTACTGATGGTTTCGCTTTTGCTACGAGCGCGTTTTGGCACCACGCTGTCAACTTTAGGCCACGAAATATGAGAATTTGTGAGTACACAAACAACTAATGTTGCGCGGACGCTATCAGAGCAGTTCAAAAACAATTTCGTTACAACTGCGGCTTCGGTGCGCATGGCAACTTTGTGACCTGCCGTCCCGACGATTCAGTGTCTTTTTTTTTCTTTTTCGGTCTAAATTCGGGTACGTTTCAATGTCATTTGACAAGTTGTCTCGCACTGCGTGTTGATCGGTCTTCTCAGCGGGCAAATGCCGCTGCTTCTGTTTCTTTATTCAGTGCATTCGTTTCGTTTGGTGCTCACACAAAACGTGAGCAAATGCGACACCTTTTTTTTAATGCTCCTTAATTATCGTTCCCTTTGCATTCCAGTGAACTTGCCGCTCTCTGTCATCAACAAATTCATAGACCAAAGCTTCACCACTTCGAGATTGCCTGGTGGAAGGAGAAGTAGTCCACGAGACCGAGCATGTAGTAACATGCGACGACAAGGAATAGAAAGAAAATACAGTAACGTTTGCGGACTTGTTCTGCAAACGTCGGCTGTGAACTAGGACCCACATGAACTTGAAATAGTGGTGAATAAAATAGAAGTTATTGCAGCAACCAACAGCCGCAAAACAGGATAGTAATTATTTGGCATGTACCCCAGCAATTGTGGCAGCAGTGTCGTGTCTAACGCCAACAGGGTGGCATCTTTCCCACGTAAATAAATGAGACTCCAAGAAAATACATGGGGTTGGCCGGTGGGCCGATCACGGAGGCAATGCAAAATTTATGTAGCTTATGAAGCAATGCGTGCCTCATCAAATAGGAAGGTTGCCCGTCGGCGTCCCGCGTCGGCGGCGTCAACACGAGTGATGCACAAAAAATAATCGTCACATGATGTCACCATATGACGTCATCATGATGTCACAGATCGCCAAAATATGTAGCGTCATTATGACGTCACAGAACGTGACGTCACATGATGACGTATTCACACGTCATGGTCGCTTTGCATTGCCTCCATGATTGGTCACGGAGGCCGTGCAAAACTGCGTTAGGTGCAGAACGCTTTTGGAGGGGGGCGCGGGAGAATCAGTACATCGACTGACAAGAAGAAGATGGCTTTCGCCTTCTAGTCATCTTTAACAAATGCATAAGGGACCCTGTGCGTTTTTTTTAATTTAACGTATCTAAACAATGACTTGCGCATCTGCAGCCGATTTTGTGGACGCTGAGCACGGGGCTGACGATCAAGAGGTCGCACAGGAGGGTTTTGAGAAGGCATCGCACGTGGTAAAAGGCAGCGCTTTTACCATCCTGTGGCAGATAAGCATCATTTGCCGGCGGGAAGCGCGCGCGAGCCATCGTCTCAGTGAGCGCTGTCTGCTACTCACCGAACATCGCAGGCACGACGCAGTAACGAAAGTCTTCGTCGTGGAAGTGCTTGTTGCACACAAGACTCGTAGCCGATGGCTACTTGCCGGTTCTTAGCTTTACAACCCATGCTTCACGCAGTTTCTTGTCCCGCGGTTACCGGTGCAGGCTGACACTGGGCTCCGTTGCGTAAGCGCGGCACTGCGTCACCGAGCGGTAGAGCCCCATGTTCGTCGCCTTCGGAGGCAGCCACACTATTACAATGGTTTCAATTGAGTAGAAAATGAGAGAAAACTTCCGTATTTGAACAGACCACGGCGCGTGTGGGACTTGAAACTCGTTTTCAAAGCACGCGGCAGTGCTCTCCACAAGCAGCCGACGCGGCCGCTGAGGCCACGTGATCCTGCCAAGCACGTCACGCCGACGGTTGCGCGACGTCTTTTAAATGCGAAGCATTTCTTAGCGAACTTCTGCGACTTTGACCTTTATCTATCTATCTATCTATCTATCTATCTATCTATCTATCTATCTATCTATCTATCTATCTATCTATCTATCTATCTATCTATCTATCTATCTATCTATCTATCTATCTATCTATCTAGCCGCCTACGACTTCGTGCTCTCCTGGTCGCTTGGTTAATCGAATGTGCACCAAAACTGGTATGACGTAACATGACTGTATGACGAACATAAATGACAAGTCATAACATGAAAATCATGACACGAATGTCATGTACAGCATGATTTACATGCTACGCTCATGGTGCGCTGGCGGCCGTTTCGCTAGCTTGATATACACCAAAATTGGTATCTTGTGACGTGACTGTGTGACGAACATAAATAACACGAGTTATCATGAAAATCATGACACGCATGTCATGTACAGCATGACTTACGTGCGACGCTCATGGGGCGCTGGCGGCCGTTTCGCTAGATTGATATGCACCGAAATTGGTATCTTGCGACGTGACCGTGTGACGAACATAAATAACACGAGTTATCATGAAAATCATGACACGCATGTCATGTGCAGCATGACTTACGTGCCACGCTCATGTTGCGCTGGCGGCCGTTTTGCTAGAATGATATGCACCGAAATTGGTATCTTGCGACGTGACCGTATGACGAACATAATTAACACGAGTTATCATGAAAATCATGACACGCATGTCATGTGCAGCATGACTTACGTGCCACGCTCATGGGGCGCTGGCGGCCGTTTCGCTAGATTGATATACACCAAAATTGGTATCTTGCGACGTGACCGTGTGACGAACATAAATAACACGAGTTAACATGAAAATCATGACACGCATGTCATGTACAGCATGACTTACGTGCCACGCTCATGGTGCGCTGGCGGCCGTTTCGCTAGATTGATATGCACCGAAATTGGTATCTTGCGCCGTGACCGTGTGACGAACATAAATAACACGAGTTATCATGAAAATCATGACACGCATGTCATGTACAGCATGACTTACGTGCCACGCTAATGGGGCGCTGGCGGCCGTTTCGCTAGATTGATATGCACCGAAATTGGTATCTTGCGACGTGACCGTGTGACGAACATAAATAACACGAGTTATCACGAAAATCATGATACGCATGTCATGTACAGCATGACTTACGTGCCACGCTCATGGGGCGCTGGCGGCCGTTTCGTTAGATTGATATGCACCGAAATTGGTATCTTGCGACGTGACCGTGTGACGAACATAAATAACACGAGTTATCATTAAAATCATGACGCGCATGTCATGTACAGCATGACTTACGTGCCACGCTCATGGGGCGCTGGCGGCCGTTTCGCTAGATTGATAAGCACCGAAATTGGTATCTTGCGACGTGACCGTGTGACGAACATAAATAACACGAGTTATCATGAAAATCATGATACGCATTTTCCTCAATGACATACAAGACGATGTATGCAGCTATTTGCTGGCTGCTTCGCATTACACCGATTCCCACAATGCGTGGGATCTGCCGGCTTTTTTAGATGCGAAGCAGCTCTTTGACTAGCCTGTGTAACGCTGTCCCTCCGTCCGCATAAACGCGAGGTAACGCGCTTCCCTCAGCGCAGGTGTTGGAGCGGTGCCAAGTAGGTCACGCCCACGGTGTAAGAATATTCAGGTGTGGACAGTGCGCTCGCCTAAGCGGCCAGAAAATGTTCGGACGTCGGTCCGTTGAGCGGTGCGCCATCTAATGGCTTGAGGCGGAGAGCGCCCGCGAGTAGCCGAATCACGGTGGTGCTACATCATCGCCGCCGCGCTCGCCGTGCCCTCTCCTGTTGCTCTCTCGATTTCGCCCCTCGACGCCGCTTGGCGGATGCACATTATCCAGCAAAATGGCACAGAAAAATGCACGTTATCAGCAGCATGCGCGTTGCTATGGAGACGACTGCCCCGCTTTTCGTAGCGCCCTCCAAGTCATCTGATAAGAAAGCGAACATTATCTGGACGCGCGTGGATTGCGGTTTCCCATGCGTTGGGGGAAGAGTGTCATCACCTGAGTATATTCTTACACCGTGGTCACGCCGCAGCTGGGCCTTGACGTCACGCATCCCTCGCACGCTTCCCTTGCAGGTGCGCGCGTACGTCACTCTCTCCCTCACCCGCCGGAGCGCCCGCAGCTGCCGGCTCCAACGCCCGCTCGCCTCCCGTGTCTGCGTTTCAAACAAACGTTTACACCAGTAAACGCTACACCAAGTTTCGCTTCAAATGAATCTTCCAGCGCTCACCGCAGCACCCGCGTTAGCGCCGTTCAACCCGTGACGCCACCCGTGCGCAACGCTGCTGCTTCGCATCCCATCAGGGTTCCCTTCGGAGAGATGGTCCAATTTTTTTTGGAGTTGTAAGGTTCAGGATTATTAATTAAACAAGGGGCCGCGCAATATAAACATGGGCAAGAAGAGAACGAGGACGGACGCAGACTCGCGACTAGATTTTATTCAGAAGACAACGCATGCTTATACCGCACAAACAGCAAATTCACCTTGTTTATTTTTGTTTGACTAACTCGCCCAGCAACTTGCATTATTCTTTCAGGATAGCTGAGGTTATGTGACATACTAGTTGGCGTGACACAATGTCTAAGAAAACTGACCTATAGGATCCTCGACAATTAGTCCACCTGCCTCACGTACTCTAAATCATTGCTTTGATTTTAATAGCACGCTCTTGCAAGGGTTGCTACCGCTTTTTTTCCTTGTTTGCATCTGCTATTTTTTAACAATATGAAAGTTACGCCGCAATTTTTTCGCTAGGACCGACGGACGCAGAAACAAATGAGAACCGAAGTACATACTGTTTCATTACTCGATGTATAAAGTAAACATAAGATCTTCGCACTAGAAACTGCATCATATTTGTTTAGGACAGAACGAAAAGAAAATGTTGTTTCATTCTTGAGTCAGACACCATTAGGCTTCGCGCCTGAGGACCGAACTGAACTGATTTCCTATTTGTGACATTAATTCCATTGGGAACCTCATCTCTAGGAAATTGTCAATTGTTATGTTCGCGCGGTCATTATAGGGGCCCTGCAACATTTTTGGAAGTGACCATCGAATGAGTTCATTAAAAAAGTTTATTGTCCAACGAATCGACTCCCGCAAAAAAAAAAAAAATCTTTCCGTCAAGTATTCAAGGAGTTGCAGGGATTTGTCGCATGCTTTAAAGGCCAACTCCGGCGATTTTTTGGCCATCTCAAAGTATTGGTGCTTCTATGTTCCTGAGACGCTCCTGTCACGGATCCGATAGCAGAAATACTTGGCAAATTGGAGAATAATTTTAAATAGGCAAAAAAGCGCAACACCGAAACCCAACCCAGCATACTGTCTTCGCGTGACGTATAAGTCCGGAAAAGCCGGAAATCATGCAAGGCATGCCGGTCCCGCCAGCGCGTAGTATGAAAGCGGCGAAGAGCAGACGTTGGATATATATCTCCGCCGGATATACATCTTGTGTGTAACTTGCCGTGTTACATGATCAAGCTGAGCTGTGCGGAAAATGACAGCTGCGACTCCGACGCATTTGGAGGCCAACTATAATGGCCATTCCTCTTCGATGAAGTGGAACACACCTGTTTAGCTCTTTGCTTGCCTGGTTGCGCATTCCACGGCCAGATGGCGCCACCTGTCCAGGCAGCTCAAGTTTGTGGGGCCGCGATTGGGCAAAATGCTATCGCTGAGAAGTTTGCGGACTAACTAAAGCTTCTTAATATTGCTATGGGAATAGTGCATAAGTTTGGCAATAGCGACGTTCAGCGTCGCGTTGGTACGGTAAAAGGAATTTAATATATGCCAAGAACGAGCCACCTTTTGCACCAACGTTACTAAATTAGGTTACGTTGTTTCGCACGATGCGCAGCTCACCGTATACCGATAGGCCCGGTCATGGTGCACCCTGTGTATGTTGCGGAAAGTGTTTCGGTTATGTTCACGCATGTGCATTCTTTAGAGAGTACGGTATTACCGTACTTTCCGTGCGGTAAACCGGCATTGCTAGATTTTTTTTTTAATTTCGAGAGTTTGCCCAACGGCATACATAGTTAAATATACAGGTAGAGGCCGGCTTCCGCTATATACATCAACAATGCTCTATAGTGGGGCCCATAGAGCCACAAATCATAATCTGGTGGTCTTGTCGGATGAAGGCCCACTGTTCTCAGGTAGCGCCGCCGTATCTGATTCAGGCCAGGGCATGTCCACAACAGGTGCTTGATTGTAACCGCGGACGCTTCGGTGGTACAGAATGGGCAAGTATCCCCAAATGGTCCATGCAGATGTTGTGGCCAGGCATATGTGACCGACGGAGTAAGTGCCGCCCCCACACGAAGTCTCCGCAACACCACCTCCTCCTGGCGGGTAAGCCCGCTTGGGAGGTTTGAACCACATGGTGGAATTAAGCTAAAACACTCTAATATACAGACGCAGGGTAATCGTTATGTGCGAGTGTTTCGTGACTGCCAACGGGGAATCGTGTGCAGCCCACAACGCGACACCACTTGCCACCCATCGCACGCATTACCACAAGGAACTGAAATTCACACGCCCAGCGAACGAAGCGCTCGCCAAACAGACGCGATTGTTGCCTTGCGGATAGCAGACGCTCTAGTGGCCCCTCCGTTCCGTCACTTCCGCTTTAAGAAAAATGACGTCACGCACACAAGGTTGCCAATAATTCTGAGAAGCGAGGTGGGGAGAGTCGGGGCAATCAATAAAATTCATTTGTAATGAACCTGCGTACGTCTCCAGCTTGTAATTTGGCATAAATAACGGGAACGTGAAAAGGAACGTATAAAGCGAATTTTATTGAGATCCATTGACCTCGAAAAATCACCGGATTTGGCCTTTAAGCGCTCTCTCTCTTCTTTCGTACCAGCGAGCACGCTGAAGCTACGCAGGAGGGGAGGGGGTATGACAAGGGAGCAAGAAGATGCGTCCGTTCGTCAGTCCGCGTCATGATCATGAGCACTTTCTTTTATTTTTTCTTTCTTTGAACGCGTGGCGCACCATCAGTGTGAGCGTACGGGCACGTGGCGGCATCCTGCGCCGGCCGCCGTAACTATGGAGCTCACGATGCTCGAATCAGCAAATGGCCGTGGACTTTTGGTTTATGGCGCGGTCATTTGTGTTTATGGCATCATTTGCCGATAGAAGAGCGAGCGATTTCTAGCTGACTTTGAGAATTAATTGTAAATTCTAGGCCGCTTGCTAAGCTATTTATTTTGGCTCGCCTGTTCTCAAGAGCTTCGACGGCCAATCGGCAGCACTTTCAGGCCATGCTGAAGAAGTGTTGCAGGGCCCCTTTAACCAGCTCACCTTATAGAAGGATGGAAATTGTTATCTTTCCTGGGTTGCGACAATGACAATGGGCCTCCTGCGCAACTATGTATAGAGTGCCTCGCACATGCTACTTTTCTTTCTGTTTTTTTTTAACACGAAAGTGTTTTATGCCGGGGTCCACCAAGTACATCCGTCACGATATGACGTTGATAAAATGGACGCCAACGGGTGAGAAAGAAAAAAACCAAGAAAAATATACCCCGCTGGGAATCGAACCCACGACGTTGCGGCCGCGACGGCAAGCGCCCGACGCGCTACCGAGTAAGCTAACTCGGGAGATGCTGGGCACGGCGCGAACGCGCCTTATATCTTTCGCACATTCTCTTTCGCGGCGGGCGGAGCGGGGCGGTGCCGCCGTCTGTGAGGTGTGAAAAGAAGTAATGCTTCACGATCGACACTTACTAGCGCTTCCTCCGAGATTGCACGCGATATCGGAGGCAATGGTTAAAGCGTCTTGATACCAGAGAGGTAGACTGGCCGCGCTGCCGTCGCCGAGGCACGCTTGACGCAGTTACGTTCTTTGCCTTTGGCTTCGTGTTAGCGTGCGTCGGCTCATCGGAGTAGCTTCCACGTGCACCAACAGGAGAGAGAGAGAAAACATTTTATTAAAATATATAAACCAAGCATGTGGGAGGGAACCCTAGTCCGGGGTCTCTATGATGATCGCAGCGACGACACGGGCCCGTCCAACCAATGCCTGGCGGACCTCGGGAGGCCCGTCGCAGAGGGCATCGTCCCACAGCTCTTTGGTGCGGAAGGGGCGCAGGATGACTGGAAGGGGAGGGAATAATTTTGCGGTGCACTCCACCGTGACATGGAACGCCGTTGGGGAGCTGCCACAGCCCGGGCAAGAGTCTGCGTAGCGGTCAGGGTAGAATTTATGCATGGAGAGGAGGTTGGGGAAAGTATTCGTTTGAAGTTGGCGGAGTGCCACCTCTTCCTTTCGCGAGAACGACGGTGGTGGCAGGGACATGGTTTGTCTAGCTCTGGTGTAGTATGTTAATATGTCTCGGTATGTGAGTGGAGGACCCACTTGATCTGGACTCTCGGCCTCGCCATGCCGGGCAGCTCGGTGGGCAATTTCTCGAGCGACCGCGTGAGCGTGGTCATTACCCGGCAATGAGGCATGGCCAGGAGTCCAGAGCAAGTGGATACGTTGTGGGCTGGATGTGTCTATGTTTATGTTTGACGACTTGTGTAGGATGTAGTGAGCCGCCTTGGGGAATCCGCGTCCCATCAAAAAGGCTCGGCATGCTTGCTGGGAATCGGTTAATATGTACACCTCTCCAGGAATCTGAAGAGCTTGTTGTACAGCAAGCGCGACACCAAGGTCTTCGCCGTCCGTAGGTGTAGCACTCCGCAGAGAGGCGGCCGTAAGTAAAGTTTCACCGCCGTCCAACACTACCGCAGAATACCCGTTGCAGCAACGTGCGGCATCGGTGTATAGCGTATTTGTTTCAGGGATGTCACCGAGCATGCGCACCAGGTACCGAACACGAGCGCGCCAGCGTCCCGCGTCATGCTTAGGACTCATGTTCCGGGGTAGCGGGTGCACCTTTAAAGTTCTACGGACCCAGGGAGGGAGAGCGATGGTGGTGTCCTCGACGTCATTGGGCAAGAATGAGTATCCCAGTCTCGAGAGGAGGTGCCGCCCAGTGGGTGTGAGCAGAAGGCGTTGTCTTTGGCTGGTCCACTGAGCTTCCAGTAGCTCACTGAGGGTGTTATGCGTCCCTAGGGCTAGCAAACGTGTCGTGGCGGTGTAGTGTGGGAGTCCGTGAGCGAGCTTGGTCGCCTTTCGCAGCATTACGTCAATCCGCATCTGCTCGGACTGGGTAAGTCTGTGGAAGGGGAGATGGTAGGTGATGCGACTGTTCACACAGGCTTGTACCAGTCGCAGCAGGTCCCGCTCTTGCAGTCCCGAGCGCCTGTTTGAAACCCGTCGCATCATGGCGAGAATCTGTTCGGTTTGTCGGGACAGGAGAGAGACAGTGTAGTTTGCTTTCCCGTTTGCTTGAACGTGTAGCCCAAGTATGCGAGCACGCTCCACATGAGGGACGGGAACGCCATCCACGTGCACCACGATCTTGGGTGGAGGGCTAATGCTACGCGCCCGGATGAGAACCAGCTCGGAGTTTTGAGGGGCACAGGTCAAGCTGCACTGTCGTGCGTATGTGGTAACGATGTCAGCTGCCTGCTGCAGTCGATCCTGAATGGCCCCGTCTGACCCTCGCGTCGTCCAGATCGTGATGTCGTCTGCGTAAATCGCATGGGCGACATCAGGGATCTGATCGAGCAGCTGAGGTAGTCTTGCAAGGGCAATATTAAACAGGATAGGAGACAGAACTGATCCCTGAGGTGTGCCGCGACCTGTAAGGCGAATCGTGTCGGAACGGTGAGGCCCTATCCCGATGGTGGCTGTTCTGTCGCGCAGAAAAGAGCGGATGTAATTATACATGCGGCCGCCGCAATGCGATTCCGCGAGATTCTGCAGGATCAAATCGTGTGCCACATAATCAAATGCCCCTTTTAGATCAAGGGCGAGGATGGCCCTCGTCTGGGCACGCGACGGAGGGCCCATAACCTCCTCCTTGAGTTGTAGAAGCACGTCCTGCGTAGAGAGATGTGCCCGAAATCCGAACTGTGAGTGGGAGAAGAATGACTGTCGCTCGAGGAAAGGGTGCAGACGCCGTTAAAGCACGTGCTCCATTAATTTTCTGACGCATGAGGTAAGAGATATCGGCCGTAAATTTGCTATGGATATGGGCTTGCCTGGTTTAGGTATTAGGGAAATGTCGGCATGACGCCATGCCTGTGGTAGTGTACCCTTATGCCAATAGTCATTGAACAGGTTCGTGAGATGATTTAGATCCGAGTCACTGAGGTTTCGAAGTGCGGAGAATCTAATGTGATCTGCGCCTGGTGCCGTGTTTCGACGGAGGTCTTGAAGTACTACGCGAACCTCGTCGACTGTGATGTCCGTGTCGAGTTCCTCGTTAGATTCTTCCTCGTGTGGGTAGTCGGGATACTTTGGAAGGGGCCCAGTAGGGATGAAACGTTGTTCAAGCTCTTTGAGAAGGCCGGATGGATCGTCTTTGTACATATGTGTTAGTCTCTGTAGTTGGTGAAATGTTTGTGTCTTGGTTCCGGATGGATCTATGAGGGCGCGAAGTATCGACCATGTTTTCGCTGTGCACAGGGTGCCTGAAAGACGCTCGCAGAAACGCCGCCAGTTGTTCCGGACGAGGGTCTGCGCGTATTCTTGTGCCTCCTGCGAAAGTTGGTCGATACGCCGGCGAAGCCTGCGATTGAGGCGTTGGCGTTTCCAACGCCGCGTGAGCCCTCTGCGCGCCTCCCACAGATGCAAAAGATGCGGGTCCACGTCCGGGTTTGCAGTTGTGGTAACGATTGTGCGCGTACACGCATCTAGGTCATCAGTAAAAGACTCTAGCCATTGCTCGTACACTGATACTTCTGTAGGGTTCTGTCGATGCTCCCTGAACTGCACCCAGTCCGTGATACGTACCCTCCGCTCGGGGCAACGTGCATTGTGTAGTGTTAGAGTAGTGGCCACGATATAGTGGTCACTGCCTAGATGTTCGTCGAGAGGACCATGCGCAATTACTGGTCCTGTGTTTCTGGAAAAAGTAAGGTCGGGGCACGTGTCTCGTGAGACACTGTTCCCTAAACGCGTGGGGTGTCCTGGGTTTGTATGTAAGGTGTATCGCAAGTTGCATATATCATCCCAGAGCCGAGTTCCCTTGGCTGCAGATTTGCGGTACCCCCACACTGTGTGCGGAGCGTTGAAGTCTCCGCACACGAAAAGGGTGCGCCCAAGACGCCCAAATTCAATTAGGAGGCGATGAAATGAGTCTGTGTGCGAGCGGGGAGAACTGTAAACGTTTAGTATGTATAGGCTATGACTTTTACTGCCCTGAGTAATTATTTCGAGAATTTGATGCGGAATATCGATGCTTGTAGTGTGAGTGTTGCATGTAACGTTTTTTGATACTAGGGCTCCTAGGAGTTGGGAGTTACCCGTAAAAGTGTTGAAGCCGGATAAAGTAGGCGAGCAGTTCGGCTCCTGTAGGAGGATAACGTCTGGAGGGCTCGTGGCCATAGCAACGTACTGTTGCAGAGATCCCCTTTTTTGACGGTATCCCCGGCAGTTCCATTGCCAGACCACGATCTGTTCCTGGCTAAGGGACGCCATCATCATCGTGAGAGGAAGTGGTTGGGCGTGAGTATGGGTGCGTCCTTCTTGCACCCGTTAGTGGTGGCTGGGGCCGCATGGCTTGGGGATTGGGTAGGGGAGCGACGGAGTCAAAACGGGAGACTAACTCAGCGAAGAGGGAGTGTGTGCGCTCTTCTGATGCCTGTATTACAGCGATGATCTCCTTCCGAAGCGCTAGAGATTCCTGCCGCACATTGTCTATAGCTGCCTGAATTCTAGCGTTTGTACTCTCTATTGCAGCGTCCAGCTGCGCATGCATCTGAGCGTGACGCGCCTCCATGTCACGGCGTAGCCGCGCAATTTCGGGGAAAGGATCGGTGCTGGTGTTCGGTGGAGGAGAGGGGCGGAATGTGTTATGGTGTGGAGGATGGGAGGGAGTGAGCTGTGCGGGACCCTGCTCAAAACTTACCTCCCGAGGTGCCGCCATGGCATTGCTGTTATCCGAGGCCCGTGGCTGCTGATGATCCGGGGTAGCTGTTGAAGTTGCCGGTTTGCTTAGTAGTGCCTTCTTGTACGGCGATGGGGATGCTTGTGATGCCGGGGTAGTAGGGCGCTTCTCCTGGATGCGTGCTGAAGTCGACTGTGAGCGGGATCGGGAACGGGACTTGGATTTTGTCCGTGTCTTGGAGCGGGATCTGAACCGTGTCTTCGAACGAGATCGCCCACTTTTCTTCCATGTTTCAGGAGCATGAGTGGTCGCTGATGAAGGAGCCGCATCGGTGGATGCCGTCATTTGCCGCCGTTCATCGTCGATGGCTTTTTTAACCCAGGATCTGTTGAAGGATTGTCGCTGGCGTCGCGGGCACTTCGGGTCAGTGGTGGCATGATCTCCACCACAGGATTTGCACCGTGGAGAGCATGGATGCGACGGCATGGGATTATCGATACCGCACTGTTCACAAATGATGAGGTCCGGTGTGGGGCAGTGGTCGGCTCGGTGTCCCAATTTGAGGCACGTTTTGCAGACCGGATGTCTGGGGCGGTGGGGGTAGCAGCGTAGTTCTGCTCCTAGAAAGCGGACGAAGCGTGGCACGCGAAGCCCTTCGAAGGTGACCAATGCAATGTTCGTCTGACCCATCATCCGAGCCTGTAGTATCTGGATGCCAGTCGCTTGCATTTCCTCTACCAGCGTATGCGAGGTGGTACCTGGTTCCAGTCCCGGGACAATGCATTTGCACGAATCATCGGGGGCTGCCAGATATGAGGATACCGGGTAGGTGCGTTGGCCGAGTGACAGCTCTTGGACCTGCAGCAGGGCGTCTGCGACGTGTGACGACGGGGTGCTTATTACGGCCAGGTTTTGCTCTGGCCGGGTTCTTAGGATGAGGTTCTTTCGGTCACTTGGGCTCACTCCGGCGGCGGCCCAAAGCGCGGTGGCCAAGGTTGGTTTGGGCCATTTATCCAATCGGAGACCTCCGAGAGGACGCAGGACAACCTTTTCATCTCGGAATGGAAGAGGAGGCAGGCGCGTTGTCCCGCTCGGCCTGGGCTTGGTGAGAGGGTTTTCCGAGTCAGTTTTGAGGAGCGAGGCTGCTTCGAGAGCAGCGGCGTTGCGTGCGCGTCGCTTATTGCGGACTACCTTCCAGCAGGCACTATTGTACGCGTCGTCTTCTGTCGCGTCCGTGACGGTGTTGAAAGCCGCGGAATCTTCGTCCATGCCTTCCCCAAGTTGCGGGTCATTCGTGCGTTCTGCGGTAGGAATACTGGCAGTGCTGTGGTCGGTCGATGACCCAATAGTGGCTGCCTTGTCGGTTGCTGTGAGCGTCTCCTCGGTGTCGCTTAACATCGTCGGCGTCGTTTGCTGGTTGTCGCTATTAGAAACGGTGCATAATAGCGACAATGAACCTAGACGCTGCCTGCGCTGGGGATCGTGGTTGTTGTCGTCAAGAACGGCATGAGATGCAACGCTGCCCACCTCGAGCGGCATGTACCGACGTCGCCGCGCCTGGGTGGTACAGACGCCGGCTCCGTTAGGCTTAATGGGGCGTTCGCCACCTCGGGATGTTGAAGGCTTGCGAATCAATTAGAGATGGACTCACAGTGTCCGCAGCGGCACTGGGGAGCTCCGGTAACTAGGTAGGTCGAACTGTGCAGACGAAACGGATGCCGCAGTTGACGATCATCCGAAAAAGAGGATCGAAACGAGAGCCCGTGCGAAAACACGTCCACACACTGTGGCCACCTGGCGGCTGATCC
Organism: Rhipicephalus sanguineus; assembly: GCF_013339695.2. Lineage (NCBI taxonomy): Eukaryota > Metazoa > Arthropoda > Arachnida > Ixodida > Ixodidae > Rhipicephalus > Rhipicephalus sanguineus. Next base: position 104,987,396 of record NC_051181.1, read on the forward strand.
ACCAACGGGATTTCTCCGCGATCGACTGCTTCAATTGCGAGAGCACCGACTAACAAAACTGCTGCAATATGCGTTGCAGAAAGGACGCGATTTCGACGGGCGAATGTCGTGCCTTGGTGGAGCGAGAGCAGCGCCTGCGAGACAGAGGCCAGCGGGACGCACGCGTTTGCGGCTCAGGCTACGAACCGCTACCTCCCGTGTTGCTGAAGCGCAGTGTGTGTTATGTATGCATGAGCACAGGCGTCGGCTACCCGTTACTAGAAAGCGCACACCGTGCCGTTTCTCTCCTTAATTGACGACGCTTTGAAGAAGCGCATACCGGGTACCAGTGTTGATTATGAGCTTGTTGATATCATCCTTACGCGGGATTCACGATTCGCTGCGTCCAAACATATGTTCACACCGTCAGCTACCACAACGGTTTAGTCATGATCATGGGCGTTAGTCGTCGCGATAGAGACGTGCTGTCAACATGGGTGCATCCACGTCAAACGGTGCTATAGCTGCCAAACACGAATAGACATTGTACAAGCTCTCATATATCACTACACAATAAGCCCTACTTCTTTGAAGACACGTTTAACTTTCGTGTTATACCGATTCCTATGACGGAGGGATCAGCCATGTTTTTTTTTGCTTTTACCTTCTTCGGCGTCTGAAACATACGCCGCGATGGACTTTTGTCCATAGCCGTTAATCTTTCATATATGTACTGGAATATAATTCTGTCTTTTCTTCTTCATCTTCTCCTTATTCTTCTTGTTCCTTTAATATTATTTTTCTTCGTCTTCGTCCTGTTCTTCTTCGCCTCCTCCTCCTGTTGTCCTAGCTCGCCTTGTTCTTCTTCTGCTTCTTCTTTTCTAATTCTTGTCTTTCTCTTTGTTTGCTTTTTTTCATTCTACTTCGTCTTCTCGAGTTTTGTTCCACGGTCCCTAAAATGAGCACCGTAAAGGTAACAGTATTCTAACTGTTCGTATCGGCTACCTTTCCTAACGCAGTTCAGTTTTTCAAGTTAAACTTCACTAGCAAACTTTTGTTCCCCGTGTTTGGCTTTTCTCCGAACAGGACGAGCATTGAAGACTCTAACGGCTCTACCAGAAGCTTCAACTCGTGCGAATTGATCCCTTTTTTTTTTTCCTCTGTCCTAATTGTTCTTCGCGGAGGCAAGTCGGGGATAACGGCTTTTCTCGTTAGGCAGTCCAAGAAAACGAGAGAAGTCCATTCAGTCTTGCCTCCCGATGGCGGCTCGGTAATCTTTTTCGTGTGCAATGGAAAAAAAAAATTAGTTGAGACTTTTGTCGACGACAGGTTAAAAGAAGAAGGCACGCAAGTTATAAAGAGTTTGTAAATCTAATCGTAAAGCAGGTTACACTAAAAGCTCTTCGTTTTTGCTTTTTTTTTTGTTTTTTGCTCTCCTGCGTGAGAAAACGACCCTAACAGTTTCACAAACCCCACCATACGTCAAAAAGAAAAAAAAAAGAAAATTGTTCTTATCACTAGCATTGTGAGGGTAGTTTCGTTCAGCGAAGAAATAAGAACGAGAAAAAGGCTATATCGTTGACAAATGAAATTACACATAAACGCGCGGATAACAGCCGCAAAGCGAAACTGTGCCGCGTTCTCAAGAGCAGAGCGTAAGCAGCAATTAGAGCCGATGTCCTTTCTTTGTATTTTTCTTCGCACTCATTCGCAGAGCTGACAGTATGTCTTCGTGGTAAATGTTTGGTAACCCCGTTACGCCGTTACAGTAAACGCAGGCACGGAGCCACGCACGAAGTGTAACTATTTGAAGCGGCATTTTTCTCTTACGCATAATTCAGCAACTCAAGACGATAGCGTACTTCATGAAGAATGTACGAGAAAAAATAAGCGCGGTTGTGGATGGAGGAATGGCACGAAATCATTAAACAATGCTTTAATTTTCATTTTGTGTTCAACTTTAGGATAAATATAGTATACGCACGCGATAACCACGTATTTTTCCTCTTTATTTATGCCTAAGTTTAAGGACGAGAGCAGGTTTTGGTGGGTAGGCGGGAAATGCACCAGATTTATTCAGACCGTTTCTCATTTCTCAAATTAGCGCGCGTTGTATGCGCATTCGCGTGTACTTTTGGTGTTCGTTATTTATTTTGTTGTCGGCTTCTGAAAAGAATCGGCAATGAATGCTTTTGAGAACTGCAAATTGATAAAAGAAGAGGTTATGTGTACACAGTGACGTAGCGAACGCTATCTGTTATACGGACACTGAAGCAGTGACGTAGGCAGTAATTTTTTTCGGGGAGGGGGGGCACCTTCTTGATTCGACATGGGGTCTGGGCATATAAGTGTGGTCAATTGTCATTTTGTGCTCTGTATCCTATGAAAAAAAAATCGGGGGGGGGGGGGGGGGGGGGGGGGTCCACGGGCCCGGTGTGCCACCTCCTGGTTATGCCACTGCACTGAAGGTAGAATAAAACTATTTTACCTGCTATAAAATCACTCTTCTGCGAGAACACAAGCACCACTCTTCACACCAGAAGAGGATTCAGAAGGGGTAAAGAAGGATTAGAATGAAACACGGGTGGCTACGCCCATCTTCGAATTCCCGCAACAGTTCGCGGTGACGTCACGGATTTTGGCGAAGTCTGGTTGCTAAGGGCTCGCTCAGTGGCATGCTGCTTCCTGTGCGATGCTTAAAAAATGTTGACACATTGGACTTCACTATTTAACGCCGAATATATTTATAAAATCCTTCATTAGCTTAAATTGATTTACTGTTCCTTGTTGTGTCGCATTAGTGCGTGATCACATATTCTGGATGGATGGATGGATGGATGGATGGATGGATGGATGGATGGATGGATGGATGGATGGATAAACTTTATTATGGTCCGTCAAAACGCGCTCTAACACGTTGCGGGGCGCTCCCACGTCGGAACAAAAACACCAAGTCTCTCTGCTGCGTTGCGGGCCCGTTGGACTGCCCATAGCTGTTCTTCGTGTCAGGCGCTGGTAATAGCAGCCTCTCATTTGGAGGCGGGATGACTTCGCCGCCGCCGAACGCGGGACACCGCCAGAGCATATGCCCTAGATTGGCTATATACGCGCATAATGAGCGAACTCGAGAGGAATAGGTCACATCACAGAGTTACAGCACTATAGGTGTCACGCGATATTACCTTGATTATGTGATAGCAGCTGAGAAACGGTATTTACTCGCACACATTGCTACACGAGATATACACAAAGCAGTTGTGCAGTTTTTGGTGTATCGATCGTAGAAAAGATGCTGAATCACCGTACACATATAGCTTCCAAATATGGTGGCCTCACATTCGCCCTACGAGAAAGATTAAAAATGAATAGACAAATAAATAAATCAAACAGGTCACGTTTAACAGATATTGCGTGCGTTTTTTTTTTTTTACTTACGTGCACCGAACAAAATGTCCATCTTTCTATTTCTTCAAAGTATGCGGCATTTTTTTTCTTACTTGTCCGCTGTAAAAAAACAGTCAGTGCAGCGCAAGGGTGGGTCACAGCGGAGAGGGTAGGCACCTAGCTAGTCCCAGCTTGGCCACGCTTTTACCCTCTCAACTCTCTCTTTCCCACTGCTTGCTATACTATGCTATACATGGCTATGCTTGCGCTCTTTCTTTTTTGCATGTGTTTGAGTGTGTTTCTTTCTATCTCTTTCTCTCTCTTTTTTATCGTGTTCTCTCTTTCTTCCCGTTCTTTCCATCTATTTCTCTATATTTCTTAATGTCGCTTTCTTTCTCTCTCACTCTCTTTACTCGTTCTCCCCACCTACTTTTCCTCCTCTTCCTCACCCCCTCTCTTCCCTTTCCCACCCTCTTGTTATACGATACTACACTTTACAAGGCTATGCTATGCTCTACTAGCGTGCCTCGATAGCCGAGTGGTTACGACGCTCGCCTTCGGATCGTGGGTACGCGGGTACAAGTCTCGCCTTTCTTTCGCAAGTTTTCGCGAAATATTCTTTGCCAAAAACTTCTCTTGTTCTCTGTCTTTCTATCTCCTTCTCTCTCTCTCTCTCACTCTCTCTTTCTCTCTCTCACTCTTTACTCGTTCTTTCGCCCATCATAGTTATTGCAACCAACGCCGGAAAAATCGGTGCACGTGTTCTGAGAGCGAAGCAAAAGAGGAGGAAGAGGACGACGATAAAGAAAAGGATGAAGAGAGCGCGTGCCTGTTTGTGATGATAATTTTATATCTACGACACACGGCAAACCTCGAGAATAACAGCTCTGCTGTAAAAGCAAAATTCGGCTAGATTATGCAGAAGTCTGCAGCTTAGAGACTGCCAACGTCAATCCCATATTTATGAAGCGAAAGCGCGCATAACACTATCCATCCATAAAGCAGAAAGCCTCTTGCGTGCAGCGGTAGAGGAAGCGCCATATTTTTCCTGTACTTTGCGAAACAAGCCATTCAAACGTAATGCGCACAAGCCGCTTTCTCAGGTTCGCGAGTCCACAAATGCGACAAACAAAGCTATAACACATCGTACGAATACGATTCACCGAGTAAAAAAGTGTCACACGTGTTATCGCTGGGCGCGAGCCGCGCCTGCACTTATTCGAACATCCGCGAATGTCGTCGACGATTCTAATCCGATTGCCTGCGTAACGCGAAAATCCTTGCACATTTTAGAGCTTACGTGTACACCAGAATGTGTGATGACATGTACAGATGCCGACACATTTCACCCGCAGAGGAAATTTCATATGCCACGTTGTTGCTGCAGGCAACAACAGCCAGCCGATGACGGAAACTGAACTCTCTATAGGGCGAACTTGCGTCCAGCAAAGCAGTAACACTCGAAGTTCAACGATATCGGCGATCCCGGTTGTCAGTCGTCGAAAATTTTTTATGCGGGTGAAACGCGTCGGGTTTTATACTCGAGTCATTCCAGCTTATGTAACACAGCTTTTCGCGTCGTGCAGGCAATCCGATTACGTAATCGCAGACGCAGCATTCAGAAATATTTCGAGACATGCAGGCCCTGCTTGCGCCGAGCGTTATCACGTGCGTCACTTTTTTAACAGCTGAACTGTTGAAGCCGGCCGTAATCTGTCCCAAGCGAATAAAGAAACTCCGCGCCGTGATGATGGCACAGCGCGTTGCCTAGCAACCGGTTGCACAGCTGTGCGCCTGCTTCGCTAGCCCATACACTGCTCCGCCACCAGCCCACCTGCATTTAGAGAGTTCAGGCTTGGCCTAAACTCTCTAAACTACATTCACCTAATGAGCGACATCAGACTTCGACAGTGAGGGAGACTTCGTCTGTGCCTTATAAGTTGGCGGATGAAGATGGACAAGTCGTCGCCATGTTCAGTACTCTAGTGAGTGCTCTTCGTGTGCTCCTGAGCAAGATGCAGACACCGATAACTCGAAGCGCGTTGCAACGGCTGGACACTATCATTCCAGTTCTTGCAAGCTATCCGAAGTACGTTACTTGACAACACTGACAGCAGCACCATGGCTTCACCGTCGACAAGATTTTGAGTACATGGGACCGCACATACAAGTTGCATTCGCGCACGTGCCTTTGCGGCGCTCTGGCAAATACGGCGGCAAACCGCCTTCGCCGGCAGCGTCTATCCCCAGCAACGCATAGCTCAGCCGCGCGAGCCTCGCGCCCAAACTTCAGTCTTATAGTGCACAAAACTTCCTTATCTACTTTGCTTTCTGGTGTCTCTATTTCTGGGGCTCAACCTGCCCACTGATTCTATAGTTGGTTGGCTGATTTCCCGAGTTTATAGTCCTTCTTGTAAAACGTGCACAAGATGGTTGGTTAGCCATCCACTGTAGGTCATGCACGTGCTCACCTCTTTTTGAGAAGTGTAGTGTTGTCAGTAAACACAGTGATCGCCTAACACGTGAAGTTGTTTAAGCATATAAGATTGCGCAGTTGGGTGAAAAGCGTGTCAGCACCCCGTCAATCGCATTATTGCCCAAGGAAATGGAGTATCTACGGAGGCGTTTGTCGTAATCTGTCTCGGTTGTGCTTTTCGTGGCATACCTGCGCTATGCCCAGTGACGCAGTATTATGCGAGTGGCTATCATGTGTATTTATAGGCGATGCATTTGTTTTTTCACAATAAATTTGTTGAGAGTTCAACGCTGTGTGCGTTCCCTTCCTGTGTGTCCTGTGGTTTTTGCGCTGTTTTTCCTAGTCAAGTACAAGTGATTCACACTGTAAACTGATAGGGGCGTGAGCAGTCGTCGACCGTCGAATAATCTGATTATCGGCGGAGCGCGTCGTCTTTTATAAAGCAGTCGTTGAACCTTCCAGCGTTATCGCTGGTGCTCGCGTAAGCTCTCGAATAAACTTGACTATCCGCGTCCTGCGCGTAATCTTAATTGAATGGTCTCAAACAATCGCAAAGTTTCCCAAGCATTGCGGCGCGGCCTGCGCCGAGCGTTGCTAACAGTTTTTGTGGCTGACACTCGAATACATCAAACATAATGTTTCTAAGCGCGCGTGGCAATATATATGTATATATGCGCACAGACATAAAAACTAACGCACGAACGTAAAAGCTGCTCGGATCCCCCTGAAAAAAATTTCTGGCTGCGTCCCTGGCACCGTTGTTAGAAGGTTGGCGCCCGCTATAGACTTGCATCCGAAGGAACCACTTTTCCTATCACTGCGACGAGTCGGCTTCTTCCCTCCTCCGGACTATAGAAACCGATGGAGGGAGGAGCGCGCTTAGTACCGCGGGGCGTTTCGCCCCTCTCACTTCCATCGCCTACCTCGCTCCCTCCATGGCATTTTTATTTCACTCTGCTTCCCCCCATAGCGATCGATGCGAAAAGCCGGGCGTTTTTCAGCGCGCCTGGGCGCCAAAGTCGAAGCACCTGTTTCGGCTGGTGGCGTTTCATTTCTCGATGCACATTTTATTGTTTCCTCCCAACTCTTTCGGAAGGCTGTTTATGAAGCACTGCTCCGATATTCGCTTGTTTCTTTCGTGTTCTTTGTGTTGTTCTGTTGGTTGAACGCGCTGAACTACGTCTTTTTATATGTTTCGAGCACTGCCTTTGCATCGGCGAGATTGTTTAGTTGTTACGTTGAAAATAACTTGATAGATGAGTTTAAAGGCAACATCGAGCAAGTAGCAGCAGGTTTAGCTTTTTTTTCTTGTCTTGCGCCGGTGGCCCCGTTCTTGCTGCAATATTTCAATCGTACCTTTTTTTTTTCTTTTTTTTTGTTCATTTCTTTCCGTCTTTCGTTCATGTGGAGTTTTTAGGGACACTAGCTTTTCGTGCGTCGTAAAAATGTAGCGTGTAAATGCTTGCTTTGCTTCCTTGCCGCGTTCAGTTTCTGGGAACTTCAATTTCGTTGTTTAACAATCATTACTTTAGTGTGTAATCCGCGTATTTTTTTTGTTGTTGTTCTTTTCTTCGTCGTTCGGCCTATCTTCCATTTCTGATCGTTTTATTATTGCTCAAAGCAGCGCGCCGCGCTGTTTTGAGTTGGTTTGGACACCTGTGATTAAAGACCCTTGCACGCTCGCCAGCTTCCGAAACTCATGTTCGGCCGGGCGTTCGATGGCTGCAACGCTCTTACCGGACACGGTTTATATATAACACGGTCCGCCGTACATAACTGATGTATGGCCTTCTTTTCACGGTAGTGCGATCTTGAAAAAAAAACAGGAAGGTCGATGGATTGCAGGCCACGGAAAATTCGGGCCCCTTAGTTTTCTAACGTGCGCCGAGCGTAAAGCAGTGCCGACTAGAGAGGCTGCCTGAACAATGCATGCGCACACTTCGTCAGGCATTGCTTTTTCGTACCTTTGAAACCTTACAGAACAACTTACTTTAAAAAATATGCGATGTTTTTCATCGGTTATACTTCTATCTGTTCATTTATGTTTATCGTATAGAAGTTGCCTATATGTTTTTTGGTTTTTTTTTTTTTTCACAGGTGCGTATTTAGCTGCGATACGAAGATACCGGGATCTTCCATAGCCAAATTTCATACGCTGCCGGAACTGACGAAGAAAACGAACAAATATTCAGTTATGACAGTAATAGCGCCGTCTTAACAAACGCCCTGAATTCACTTAAGTTGCATGATGGTAATGAAACATTGTGGTCATCGATACCGTATACAGACGTAGCCAGGAAAAAAGAATTGCGGGGTTCCAACCCTTCCAAATGGTTTCGCTTACTACTTTTATAATATATACACACATTTTATAATATACATTTTATAATATATAAAATATATACACAATTATATAAACACACGTGCACATGCATATAAAGGGGCCAGAGCCCTGCACAATAAAACAGTGCCTACGCGCATTGTCGATACATTGATTTCAAGTTGATTACCCTGCGGAAGCATCACCTATTGACGGTAAAGTACGCTAATGACGTCTTCATTGAAAGTTTGGAAAACCTTTTTGAAAACCTAAACCTGCGGTGAAATTTCATCTTTCGTTAGGCCTACTGATATCCTTCTGTATACAGATACAAACATTTTTGCTTTGTTTTTCAAGGGCGTCCGGAGAGATGTCTAAAGCCACGAAAACCGAATACTCGAACAACGCAGTTAACCGCTGGTTCACTGACTGTTGACGTATCTTTTTTAGTTAATCCGGTTTAAGTTTTGGCAATATTAATCACATTTATTATGTAAAGAAATGCTGAATTAGTTATGCAGGTTATTTTATCTTTTACTTGTTTTAGCGTAGGTAGGTCGCCGCTGCGGTGGTTCAGCGGTTACGGCGCTCGGCTGCTGACCCGAAAGTCGCGGTTGCGATCGCGACCGCGGCGGTTGCGTTTCGAAGGATGCGAAATGCTAGATGCCCGTTTTGCTTAGATCCACGTGCACGTGAAAGAAAGCCGCGGGGCCGAAATTTCGGAGCCCTCCACCATTGCGTGCTTCATCATCCTATCGCGGTTTGTCACTTAGAGTCCTAATATTATTATCATTACTCGTTTTAGCGTAATAGTGGCTATTCGCACTTCCTTGGAGCTTCTTGAACTTCCGCCTTCTCCTCAAATTACTTCCGCCGATACTATTAGCGAAGATGGCCAGCCAGTGGTGAACCGCAGTTGCGAAAAAAAAAAATGGCACTGTCAAACCAGGCCAGGAGATTGTTGCGAACTGTCATTAAGAAGCAGGATCCAATCACGTACTACATTTGGAGCTAACATTTATCTGTCTTAATAAAAAAGTACAAACTCACTGAAGGAAAGCGAAGGGGAAGAAAAATTAGCTCGTACGTCATGAAATGGAAGAAGCGGAGCTCCATCACGTGGTTGCAGCACAAATTTATGGTGCGTCATCTATGGCGATGGCGAAAGCACAACACCCCGGATTCCTTCACACCATTACCAGTTATTTAGTACCGAGGCGTGCGAGGTTCGTATAGCTTTGTGTTTTGGTTCCAGCTTTCAACACGGCCGCTAACCGAGCACGTCTTGTCGACGTTTGCTTGGGCGCTGCCGCTTCCCCTAATTCACAATGGGCTGAGATGCTTCGGGCAATAAGTCCCCGACGCACGAGAGTTCCCGTGATCCGAAGATACGTAGTGATCGTAGCAGTTGCCTGTACAGCGAGACGAAGACTTGAGGTTATAAATAATGGCGTGCGCTCAGGTGCGTTATTTAGCCGCGAGAACACACCTGGCGCTATCACGCGATTCTCGCCTCTTACATGTACAATCACGGAAATTTCCACGCAAGCTTGATGTCTGTACGTTACCGCAGGCGGTACGACAGAATGAAGAAAAAACCACGCCGTAATTATTAATTCAGCAAGAAATGCTATAAAGTTTATGCTTTCCGGGAAGCATCACTTCGTGTGCTTTGGTTGCTTCCAGAAGATGTCTTTTTGTATTGCTGCGAGTGCTATGAAGGATAAGTCGTTGCAGCTACCATGGTTTATGCGGTGCATTACTACGCCCGATGAATATTCGTGCCCTGACTGCTGAGATAAACACGCACGTAAAACAGTATGGATGCCTTAAGGATACTAGCGAGCGTGCGCTGTGCTACATCCTTTGTTAATCCAGCCAAACAACAGTTTAATGCAGGAGAAGAGCGCGCCTCAACGTTAATTCACAAACTCGTTTATCTCGACGCCTTCTGTGTAAAGTGTGCAAACCGAGCGGACCCTCCAAAATTGTGAGGGCAGCGTGAGCGTACTCTCGCGCACATTAAAGTAATCGCGCTAACAGACTACTCAAAGATTGTTACAGTTGTCGCGTTTGGTTCGGAGATGCCCGGGTTATCATGAAATTGTTGTAGCCGGCTTATCCTATTCATTTTGGGAAAGGCTTACTAAATATCTCGAAGTTCATGGGAAATAAGGTTTTATTAGGCCTATGCAGCCTTTTGCTCCTGCCCCTAGTTTCTACAATGGAAGAAAATAAACTCCTACCATCAACCTTCAAATAAGGTTCATTGACGCACGAATGGACGAATCGGGAACGACAGAATGCTGATATTGGTGGCATACGTCATCGACAGCAGATGCTGCGCTTTACCCTTCCCACATTTGTCAATGAATTCGTCTTAAGGAGCGGCACTGATGCACCTATTGTGCACATAAACACACTGCTCTATCGCTTCCTTGAATCTCAATAACTTATCTCGGCCTTCCACGTTATGACGTTATAAAAAGTCTTTAGGCTGGCTTTCAAGTATCTTATACTCTATTTGTTGTATCTTCAACTGTTTCGAAAAAATGTTTGTTTGCTCGTACACTCTAAGAAAAAAAGAAGAGTCAATTGACTATTTTTTTTTAGAGTTCTGGCTTGCCACGTATATGACTCTCTTTACGTTAACTCTCTTGTTGGTCACGTGACTCTCCGACGAGAGTAATGATCTCCAAAGAGAGTTGGCGTGTCTCCTTAAGGAGAGTCATACACGTGGCAAGCCAGAACTCTCAAAAAAAAGAGTCAAATGACGCTTTTTTTCTTAGAGTGTAGTTGCTGAACTTGTTTACTTTCTTATGTACATGTCTTTATCCGACAACTGTTCCTGTTTCTAGTTTCGATGTACAGTGCGTTGTGTCGATAGTAACATTGCCCAAATGGGTTCAAATAAGCCGTGTATCCATTCCAGTGTTCTCCAGTAAGATGAGAGCCATCTCGTAAAGCTTCCCAATGTAGCACCTACTGTGCGACTGCCTGCTATTTTTTTCCTCAACAGAAAGAGGAAATAAGCATTTTGATTTGATTTGAGTCGAAGGCCAGGAATTGTGCATGTGTTTGAGAGCAGACATCCTTCTCAAGCCTATTAATCAAGAGTAATCCCACACACTGTAGAAGAACACGTATTGGAATAAGTGGCCATCAAAACTTAGCCAGCCAGAAAACACATCGTGTCTTGCAGATTGCATTGAGTGCTCGAAAGAAAACTGTTCGGGCATTGAGGCTTGCTTTTCTGTTTTTATCACAAACGTGGGTGCCACAGTTTCTTTAACATGAGTGAACTTCTAATGTTTATAAAGTATACCCATAATTTTGACTATTGTTCAGTTTCATTATTACAATATATTTGCACCCAGAAACACCGGCCTCTAGAGTCAGTTATGTTACGCTGTATCGGAGTACCTTACACTTGAAATCAGAAAGGCTTGCCTTCAATACTCAGTCTTACACTCGAATGCACTGAAGTTAATGAAGACTGTTTGTAGACAATAGATACTCATCAGCTATTTGATGATCTATAGAAATGATTTAACAAAGCGCTTATACAAGCGCCTTATTGTGTCTCTTTTATGTGTGGGTGAACGTGTCTCTTGTTTCTGTCCCCTGCTTCATCAACGTCGTGGCTGATGATGTTGAAGTTGACTAAAGATATTGCAGGCAATTCTGGCAACGATGCACGTCAGTTCGTGGTCGCGCCGACTCTTGCAAACCACATCGGCAAGTCGCGTTGTGCGTCGCGTTGTGCGCCTCGGCTTCCTGTTTGTGGTAGAAAGGAAACATTGTTGGATCTGTAAATGCCAGCTTGATTGCCACACGCGCTAGCAAATATGTACGCGCATCTTTAAACGGTGCAACGTAATTCAAGGCGCTGCAGAAGAAAAGAAACAAAAACAAACACTAGTGAATAGAACGTCATTATGAGATAATATAATTCATTGACCTTTTGGATATCGTCTAAGATTAGAGAAAATCTGCTTTCCGCTTGTGTCTCAATGTTCCTCTCATTGTTGCAACCGTCGATTATAATTTTCAAATAATGGTTAAAATGCACTCTGGCAGACAACAGCGTCAGTTTGAGGAAGTTAAAATATGGCATATCTTAGCCAGTGACCAAAAGCACGAAGACAGTTGCTTGAGTTGCGAAGTTCATGTCTCGCTTAAACTCGTGCTAACGCACTACAAAAGAAGCGCGCCTTTTGCATACGTGACGTACCAGTCATAGGGGATTAAACCTACTCCACCCTGTCAGGTATTCCTCATCTCCTTAACTCTGTCCTCACGAGACAGAACGTGTGTACTTCCGCCGGCACGACACACGCACAAACTTGCGCAAACACTCATCATCAAAGTGAGAAACGGAGCCACCTGTTAATGGCACCTGGAAGTACAGTTCGGCATTGAAAAAAAATAAACAGAACTCACACAGGGTCACTTATTCATTCGCCTAAGACGACTAGAACGGGAAACCCATTTTCTCTTTTTTTCTTCTCAGTCGATCAATTGACACACCCCCGGCCCCCTCCTGAGGCTGCCTGCACCTAACAAGAATTTGCACTGCCTCCAGGATCGGAGGCATTGAACGCTTTCTGCACCTCACCATGGCTTTGCACTGCCTCCGCGATCGGCCCACATTTGACCAAGCGACGGTTTCCTGTGATGAAGCCGTCATTCGATGCCACTGTATGTGACGTCACAATGGAGTCATTAAGACGTCATAAGGAGATCACAGTGACGTCACAAATTTTGGCGATCTGTGACGTTATGATGACATCCTACGGTGACGTCATCACGTGATGATGATTTTTTGCGTCGCTAATGTTGACGCCGACGGCGCTGCACGCCGACACCGACGGTCAATTTTCGTGTTTGATGAGGCATCTAAGGCTGTCTCCCTAACAAGGCTGATAAATTAGCAGCGCTCAAGTTTCCACGTCAGTGCAGCAATGAAAGGCACTATTGTACATGCTATATAGAACCGGTTTGCTCTATTGTACATTACGGAAACGCTTTGCTACACAGAAGGGACATCGATCCCCTTCTCTGTACGGAGGCTTTCCGGGAGATTTAGAGTCTTTGTGTGAGCCGATCATCGTACAATCGACGTTGGCTCGCTGCCAAGGAGTCCAACGATGTCGAGAGACGTTCGGCCAGCTTCGCTACATTGACCAGTCGTGCAGTGGCCTTATATATACTAATACTTTGTGCGCTCGAGGGGAGGCAATTATGCCTTCTCACTGTCCTCTTCGTTTTTTTTCCCACGAACTTGCTTTTATTTTTCAGCTGGCCCTTGCTGTGCACTCATCCCGATAAAATATGCCCCATAATGTAAAGTTATTTCTTTTCTGCCGGCGGAAAGTGTCGCACTTGAACATGGTGCGTGTTGAGGTACGGCTTAACAGGCAGAAGCAAGCGCAGAAATTTTAGAGACCCGATTAGCCGAATGACCGTTTACCTCAATCTCTCTACAGCCACTTATGTATATACTAAAACAGAATTATAGCTCACAAAAGTATGCCCTTGAAAGTGGTAAATAAGTCCAAAATCTATGTGCGTACGCTCGCTCGCCGACAAGGGCAATTTGCACGACACCGTGCAATGCGTTAGATGGAAACTTAGAACATTATTGGGAGAGCAAACAATTAATGGCATCGAGGCTACCAAGGCTGCATCTCGTTAGCTAAACTCCAATACCAGGAGTGGTATGCGACAAATAAAAAAAATATTCCACCCGCCCCCCCCCCCCGTCAAAAAAGAACAAAAAAACATTATGCTAGCGCGCAAACGGCTTATAGTGTCTTTTTGAAGACCGCGATGGAGGCCAGCCATCTTTAAAAAAGCGAAGCGGTTTCTGTTGCGCTATCGTTAGAGTTTGAGGAATCAGGCTAACGTGAGCAGGCTTCGTCTTGGCCGTTCATGACAGGCCACAGGGAATCTTTAAGCCTAATTGCATTGTTGCAGGCGGTCAATGCGAATAACTCAATTTTAGATCAACTAACTCTAGCTTTTCACGGAGTGACGCAAAAACGGTAATGTGAACCGGCCTTTCGAATTTAGCGGCAAGTGCCTAAAGCTAAGTAATTACTTTCTGTAGTTAAAGACGCTAGAGGGAGAAGAAATAGTAGAGAAGGACAGGCTGGGAGGTTAACCAGTTTAGGAAAACCGGTTTGCTACCCTACACATGGGAACAGGAAGGGGGAGATTTAAAGATGGAGAGGAAAGAGAGAGAGAAAGATAGAAAGATAGCACATGACACAGCACACACTGAATCAGTCGGTCACTCTTGCGTGGTACGCGACATTTCTGTCGCAGCCGCTTGACCAAGTTCGTCTCTCTTAAAAACCTCAGCAGAGCCTTTGTCGCCTTCAGCTAAGATGTCTTCAGTTGACGACATGCAAGAATTGTTTCAACAGACATTTGTCTACTGTCAAGGTGCCCTAGAACGGACGCCAGTGACTGTCTCTGAACATTATATACCGGACAGTCGCACAGGACGTGGTGCAGCCTCTCCTCGCAACGACAAGAATCGCAAAGAGCGTTGTCGGTCATTCCAATTCGAAAGGAATAGGATTTCGTAAATGCCACCCCTAGCCATAAGCGATAAAGCAGTGTGGCCTCTCTTCGGCGGAGTCCATTTGGCATACAGAGATGCATCAAAGAGGACAGGTGGCGTTGACGATTGGTTCGGTTGATTTGGCTGCTTGGTGGGCACCATAGAGCTAGCGTGATCTCCTGTGCAAGATATCGAAGACTGCTGGCAGCGTCAGACCTTGAAAGTGGGATGGTATCTTCCCGTGTGCTTTCATGAGCGGCCCGAGCGGCATTATCGGCGTGGTCGTTCCCTATGGCGCCGCAGTGACTTGGCAGCCACTGAAACGTCACGTGGTGCCCTTTCTCATGTGAAGTATGGAGAAGGGCTTCAGTATGCGGCAAGCGTGGCCGTGACATGAACCCGCGACTTTTTAATTGGACATTCTTTCATCTGGTCGCAGTGCAGCCACGTCTTAGCCATCTTGCGGGCTGCACTGTGGCCGATGGAAGGAAGCATCATTGCTCCGTTGCTGTACAGTGTCGTCCACATTTGAGTTGAGCAGCTCATTATTATTCAAGACCTCAAAGAAGCTGATTTTTATTACACCGTAAAATTGTTATTGGGAATTGACACCATGATTAACGTCGCACAGCGGGCATTTCCCTCAGGAAGTAGATCACGCGTTCTGGTTCAACTGGCTTGCATACTAACGAGGGTACTCGACCGTGTACATACGGCGCTGAGATGCCGATGCCGGTCACCGTGTTCTCGCGAAAGCCATCATCCGAAGCCCGCTCATGCCGTACATTCTTTCTCCGAAAAGCTGGGAATCAAACGAAATAAATAAAAAAAGAAAACGAGGAGCATAGTGGGGCTCTATGCGAAGAGGGAGAAGTGAAAAGTACAGTGCGAAAGAGGACGCTAACAAATGTCTCACGGGTCGCATCAGTTGTCCAGCTTCGAAGCGGCGACCTAAACGACGCCCCTGGGAAAGGCGAGCCCAACGACGGCGTCGCTTGCCTCGTATAACCGTGACGGCGCGAGTTCACTTTACCAGTGGGCCAGCCTTCGAACTGGCTGCGCTGTTTCTCAAACAAGCTGGCCCCCGCTCTAATCCTTGTTTCTTGGCAGAGCTTTCCGATTCAGCGCGCACTCTCGAGAGTCGTCGTCGATGGGAACAGAACGAATGCAACTCGCTATGTAGACCTATTGGATGCAGTCGCTGCAGGGTGCTTTTTTGCACCGCATTGCCGATTTCGTGGAAGGATATCGTTGCTCCACTATTCACGCGGTTTCTCACACAGCGCGCGACTTGCTCGTAACGTGGAAATGTATGTTAAGAGAGTCACACTTCAGTGTAACAGCGCACCACAACAAAACAACCGGTCTGAAAGGCGGAGAACGACACACGCAGCAAGCGTTGTGTTGCGGTGCGCTTTTACACTCAAGTATGAATTAATACCAACTCACCCAAGTTGCCGTCTTATGGCGGTTTACCTTAAGATAATTCATTGCTGTCCTTGTCGGTACGTAACTGCGAACTGCCGAGCGCAACCTATAGGTACCGGACAACGAAGAACGTGCTTGTCCTTGTTGCGGAGCTTGTCCAGTGTTCTGTGTGCTCATCTTTGGCTCGTGCGCAAATTACGTTCTGCAGTTCAAAATAACATGAAAAGAATCGGCAATGACTTTCTGTCGCGCAGGAGCTTCCAATAAAATGTATGCCACGAAAAAAGACCTCTTGTATGTTTTTTTTTCTTTAACGTTAAGTGTGCACCGCTGTTCCTCTTTGGCTATCAAACAACTAGACAAAGAAGGAAAGTGGTGTAATATACATTTTGTCGCCTCGTACATCTGAGGGCGGTAAAATCAATATTCGAGATTGTTTCCCTCTGAGAAAGATTCCGTCGCCCAAGTGGTTGAGACTAGCCCGCAGAACCAACACATCGTTCAGACTTTAAGGATGAGTGGCCAAGATAATAATATCGTTGTCTTAACCTCAAGATCTAACATATTGCATTCAAGTCTGGTGATTACAGTTTCGAGGAACGCACCGTCATCCACGTCACTATCATAATCATAATTTTGATGCTGACAATCCTCATGACGATTGAATAAGCATTTTTACAAGCCACGTAGAGGGGTACGCTGTCCTCAGCGTAAGTTTCTGCCAAGTAGAAAACCTGGAGAGAACGGACGAAGAAGCGAAGGGAAGCTATATCTTCATCCCGTATTCGAGCTCTTCAACCCTGCTTTTTTGCAAAGATTCACCAAGGTGAGCCCGAATGAACACTCTTTTAAGTATATGCGGTGTCTCAGGAAAAGCACCGGCACGGGTTTCCTCATCCGCGGTAAGCAAAGAAACCGCGCGTGTATCCCGCGAGCCTTTTCCCATTTCGCGGGTAAAGCCACCTTCACGCCAAGGCCTGCGGCGCGGCAGGTGTTCAGAATGGCGCGCCTCGCAAGAAACTCGTTGGCGTGCCGCGAGTGGCCTGCTGCGACGCCCGTCCAATATGCGTCCGCGATGCGACCACGTTTCCTTCTCTCGCCCGCTCTCTCCATTCCTTTATGCACTTCACTTCGTTTCGGCGTTGAGCTTGCTCCCGCTCGGCTTCTGACGCAGTACAGGTAAGCGCTCGCAAGACCCGGATGCGCGCCTCTTAGGAGACACCGCTTACGCGCGCTAATCGCCTCCATTTTCTTCGAGGCGTTACTGCGCGCCCTTGATGAGCGCGCTTAGGACACATATGGAGGACACGCGTAGGCAGGTGAGCTATCGCGCACGCACACATGCACACGCAAGCACATGCACGCACGCCAGAGGCCGCATGGATACATGCACATGAAATGCAAACACACGAAAACACACACATGTATGTATACGTACATACATGCTTATATGCATGCATTTATACATACCTACATACATACATACATACATACATACATACATACATACATACATACATACATACATACATACATACATACATACATACATACATACATACATACATACATACATACATACATACATACATACATACATACATACATTGGCAACAGTCCACGTAGATACAAAGACGTAAAATGCAAGAAACATACGAAAGCGGGAGCACGCACGCAAGCACGAGTGCACGCCCACACGCAAATACTCTCCTATCGAGGCATTCGCACATTGTCCCATTGCATAAGCAGACACGCGGGCGCTTCGCTTATTCTTGTGCACAGCCGTGTATCCGAAAGCGCGCACTTTAGTGTTCTAGTAGGAGAAGTAAAGGTTGTTACGGTGATTTCCGTACGCCGCTGTATATCTCACGTCTCAAGGAGTGAGTAAGAAAAAAACGTTAGATAAAACGAGAGACTGATATAGGAAGAAATATGGTATCGGACAGAGAGGAACCCGGCGAGCCGTGCGCGAGGCAGCTGGTCCCTTTCCCACGGCGCTGGTGGCGCTTCTGCACAGAACGAGTCGGGCGCGCTTGCTTCTTTTTTTTTTTTTTTGTAAGCTGTGTGAACGAAAAGGTGTTGCGTTCATTTTTGGATCTCGATGTGCCGAGTATTGCCGCTCTTTTCTCCGGGTTTGCTTTACGCTAAGTGTCGATACTAAATGTAATACAATCAGAACCTGGTTTGAACGTACACCGGCGGTTTACGATACCTTTCTTTATTCTAGGTAATATTGGTTAACGCCTACTCAGAGTTGGCTTAAAAAGAAACGAACAAAAAAACATTGGGGCGCCTTATTCTTTATCGCGGCGCCCCCCCCCCCTATTAAGTCAGTGTATGGGGCAGACTTTTGCGCCCCCCTCTTCTTAGGTGACTAGGAGAGGGGGGTCCCTCAAACCCCCCCCCCCCCCCCTCGCTATGCGCATGCCTATGCGAACAGTTATAAATATTGAAGCGTCGCTATTGCATATCTCTGCTATCGCATACTCGCTTCAGAATCTACGTATATACCTAAACTTCCTACCACAACGAAAAGTCATGCGGCAGACAATCAAAGCGAGCTTAAAATGTATTAGTGGGCTGGTTGGTTGATCGCGATAGCATACGGCGGCGCACACTGGCTGAATGGACGACACGAAACAAAAGGACATACACAAACACTGAGTATGTCCTTTTGTTATGTGTCGTCGATTCACATGGTGTTCGTTGTCATTTGCAATTTTGCATATGCCATATGCAAAAGCGAGGTTCCCCTCTTCCTGCGCGTGGACTGTTTTCCGATAAATATTGCATATGAATATCGTACACGCACTATTGCCTCGCGCATTTCTTCCTATATAAGCCGTGTGTTTATACGAAATGTAATATTTAATTAAGATGTAATAAACTAATAATCACTAATTAGTGTTTATATAATTATCTTCATTACTACATATATTACAGCTGAATAGTTGAAGCCGTCTAGATCGCAAGGCGCGTTCATCATGGACAAATATTGAGGGTGTCTCGAGTTTGGAGACACTTATGTATTCGCAAAACATGCCAACAACTACGTGCGCATTTCAGTTACTTGTACAATATATTGACGCATAAAGCCGCGTTTTGATGGAAAAAAAGATCGGAACAACAAGTTTTTTAACATAAGTTTGTTGGCGCGAGTTTCGAAACCCACGCCTACGCCACTTCCAGATTTCATTCGAAGTGGGCTTGCCTTGCTGTCTTACCGGCTACAATTCACTTGCCGTAATATGTCCGTCAAGGTACCTAATTCGAAAGTTAATCAGTCAACCTTACTAAAGGTTCGCATGTTCCCTTTCGCAATCGCCGAATATGACTCGAAGGCGAAAGCCATCTTCTTTTTCATGTCAGCCGATTGTACCGACTCCTCCCTCACCCCCCGAAAGCTATCTGCTCCTCACGGAGTTTTGCTGGGCCTCCGGCATCGGGCCGCGTTTTATCAAACATCGATGTCGTTCGATGACGTTATCATCTTATTTCACCTTATGAGGCGTCATAGCGGCGGCATGATGACGTCACAAATTTGGCTATCTACTGCCTGGATTGTCATTGCGTTCCGAACTTTAGCGCCTGCGCGGTAGTCGGCCGAAGTCCTGATAAATCAGTACGACTAATTATTGAGGCTAAGAAAATAATCGAATCAGGTGATCTATGCGTCAGCGCTGCCTCCATTTCATTATCGCCAAAAGAGTTACGCTACTTGAATGCGACTGCGCAATGAGGCACGACAATGGCGCGCGTGGTGTATAAATATGTTCTGTGCTCTTTCGAAATAAATCTATGTTGGAATGGCGCTCCGTGTGTGTATTCCTATTCTTCGTCCGTGTCTTATTCGCGCCTTAAAACTTCAAATTTGGCTATCTGTGACTTCATGATGATGATGATGTCATATGGTGTCGCCATCACATGATGCTTCTTTTTTTTAAATGTGAATGCATTTCTTAGTCGGGCTATGTCAGGCGTCCGGCGTTGTCCGCGCGCCTCTCCGCTCTCATTCCCTCTCCCGTAGCAATAGCTGCGGGCGCGCGCGCTTATCCTCGCCCCTAGCAACCGGAGCAGGTGGTGCGGGCGGAGTAGCGGAGAGTGAGTGGAGAGGCGGAGCGCGCTCTGGCGTGTGAGGGCGCTCGCATCGTGGGAGCTCGGCGGAGCTCCCGCGTGTGTGGAGAGAGCGCAGGAGAGGGTAGGTGCACTGCTTCGCCGCTCCTTCTCTCGCCGTTCGCTCTCTCTCCTCCCTGCGCCACCGCCTCAATTCAGTGCCTTTGAAACGCGTTTGTAGCGTTTGTGCTGCCTTGGCACAGCCTGAAAACAGCGCGTTCTAAACGCGTTTGTGCTGCATTGAAGGCGGTGGCAACATCCCTGAGGTGATTACGAACGCACGTAGGAAGCGTTCGTTGAAAGAGGCGCCCAAAAGGGAGACACTTGAGCGCGTTGTTGTGTCCAGCTTTACGTCATTAAAATTACTACGCCGTGTACTCTGGGCGCAACAAATGAATTCGCATTTCCTCACCATTCCCTTCGGGGAGGTGGGGGCATTTTTTTTTGCATCGCTCGTGTTGACACCGACGCCGCCGAGGCCTCCGACGGTCAATTTTTCGCGTTTGATGACGCATCCAAGGGTTTCGCCTTAATAAGAGCTAAACGCCGCCCGCAGTGCACTCTATAATCAGCGAGAAATAAAAGTCGGGAGTGCTAACAATTTCCGAACGAATCACCAACCGTGTTGAGTTAGGTGCCATTGGAACAGCGCTAACAATGTCAAGAAATAAAAGAAAAACATAGGGCAAATGCCATACGGCGTAGATCGGGTAGGGTGGAAGTATGCACCGCAACCTAAAAAAAACTCGAGAAAACTTGTAACGACATGAAAGGCCTAAAAACAGCGCTGTACCGGGCATATTATAAGAAAGTAAAGAAATTGTATGTCGCCACCAACTGGCGACCGATCAGTCATTGCTGTGTGCGACAATGTGAACACGCGCACTTTAGTTTGCAGGGGATTCCCACAAAAGCTAGCCAATGGGGCGTGTAGAGCGAGCCGCATGCTTCAGAAGTTTTCCTCCGCAAGTGCTGGCAAAAAGCGTGTTTGTCCGTCCTGATTCAACTTACCAGTTTTACGATTAGGGTCACGGCTTGCTAAATGAGGCAGATAAACTCTCTAGCAGTTTGTGTCTATATAGGGAAACCAACAAAAATGGAAAGGCGAGGAAGTTAACCGGATACGAAGCTTCTGGTTTGCTGTCATGCAATAATGGATGGTTAAGAAGGGAAAGCGCAGCAGAACGAAGAGCGAAGGGAAAAATAACGAAACGCCCTAAATGAAAGGGGTGGTAGACATTTGGGAGTATATAACGCGGTTTAAAGGGGCCATGACACCCACTTTTCGATCATATTCTGTGTTATGCGGGTTAATACTAGAGCGTTCACAAACATGCTGGCGAAATTTCAGCGCATTCGGTCGAGCACTTAAATTATAATCGAATATTTTTACAAACACGCGAGTGGCCTGAAAGTCGGGCCGCACTGGTGCAGTCGCGAGCCGTGACGTAACAAGCTGCTTGCTGTGCGAGCGTCTGCATTCCGTCCGACGATTTTGTTCCGCGGTCAGCTGCACGTGCAATCGAGCTTTTTCAGCTTTCTTAGGCTTGACAATGAAATTGAACGATTTGCAGTGCCTGAAACATTGTTAGAAGACGACGGCTCTGCTACATGCAGCAGATGACGTCACACACGCCATGCCGGGCGTGTGTGACGAACACCGGTGGGTTTACAGCCGGCGACTTCTAGGGCTTATTGTGCACTGAAATATTCTTTTACAATCTATTTTTTCATAAATGTATAGGCACAATAAACACTCTACCTCTATTTTTCACTCAAAACCGCGAATCGTTGCGTGAATGTGTCATGGCCCCTTTAGTGGTTCGCTAGAACATAGCAACTGCAACAGTGCATTGACTGCATTTTTATGGGGCAACCATAGACGCTGTGGTGTACTTCAGTATTTTTCGTTTTAAAAGCGATCGGTCGTTCAGGCATGCTAAAGCTGTACGAGGCCGTGTTCGTGGCACCGTAGAGGACGGCAAACACACAAACAAAAAAAGGTGCCTGATTGTTTCCTCTCTGCCGCTTTCGTCACAAACAGCGCTGACTTCCATTCCGATGTGCAAAACAACTAATATGCGAAAGCGTTGCTCAACAGACGGCAAAGTTCTGTTGCTAGGGGTAGTGATAGTTGAGATGAAGGACGAAGTCGTAGCGAGAAGGCGAGGCACTAGGCGCGCGCTCAAACCTTAGCGTATTCCTTAAGGACCATACGACACCATTGCGAATGATGGATTTGTGTATAGGGTACCAGTACTGCGCTTGTAATCGCGTGTTAATAAAGAAACGTTCAACTTTGATTATAGTGAAAACGTATTTGGTAGCAGTTTCAAGACCAGTCTGTCGTTGTTTTTACAGGTTGTACATGCCCACAGTCAACATTGTTTGTGCGCATCACCGTTATTTTCATAACAGCGCACTGCAGTACCAGCAGGAGATTCTCTCCTAAGTTATCTCAGACTGAGGTTACTGGGAGGTAAAATGGTCAGCTGGAAAGAGAGATTGTAGAGGCAGTGGCTATGCGATGCTTCAAGGATGCTGACGGCCTTAGTTCAGCGTCAGTCTCAGTTACCATAATAATATCTGGGCTTTTACGTCCCAAAACCACGATATGATTATGAGGGACGCCGTAGTGGAGGGCTCCGGACATTGAGATCATCCGGTGTTCTTTAACGTGCACTGACATCGCACAGTACACGGGCCTCTAGCATTTCCCCTCCATCGAAAAGCGACCGCCGCGGACGAAATAGAACCCACGACCTTCGGTTCAGCAGCCGAGCACCGTAACAGCTACACCAGCGCGGCGGATAGTCTCAGTTGCCCAAAATGAACTGTTGTTTCTTTACACTTGACGCTTAGTGCTCGGCGAGTCTCTCGTGTTCAGGCGTTTGCCTAGCATTTGTTGCGCACCTTTGTTGAAGGTATCTCGTTATTTTTTATCGTCGTATTTTGTTGCTGTTTTCGGGTGCACACGTGATTCTGATATATATAAGCTCGCCGTTGTCTAATTAAACGAACAGCTGTCAGTACCACTTTGTGTTGTCTCTTTCTGTGTCCCGTGTGGTTTTGCGGTTGCCTTTCCGAATCATGAATCACCAACTGGCCTACAACCTGACTCTTCTAAGCTTCGCTATACCTAACTGAAAATATATTTCAAAAGGGGGTTGAAAATGCATAATCCCTTTCGTGACTTTTCTTCTCATTATGAGGCTGTTCGTTCTAGAAAAAATTGTGGACATAGTCGAGTTAGAACACAAACACTAGGCGAGATTAAACATAGACGGTAGAGGATACCATCACAGCGCAAACGAAATCCCTGCGGTGGGCAAACGTTGTTACCCTGTACCTCACTACGAGCTTACGATAAATAGAAGAGACGTGTCCTCCTTGAAAAAAAAGTCACAGTTTCGCCGTAAAAGCGAAACAATGAATGCGATAGCAAGAAATTGGAATGTCACACGAAGAACGACAAGCAGCTCGATACTTGCAGCTCGCCGCTGAAGCACAAAGAAGGACGCCCGAAATGAACGCCTAGGCATGCACAGGACCAGCGTGAACTAACAACTGTCACAGTTGTTACGCATTTGTGCTTGAGCAACGCGCTGCATGTGTCGCAAATGGTTGTTTGTTTGTGTGGTTGTTTCCTCAAAATTATGGCACATACCCACTCTGGGGGATTGTAAGGCTGCGTGTCGACAATTGGGAAATCAGACGCTCTTAGATATTTCTTTTTCTTTTAAACATCGGCGCGTGCAGTGACCCTTCTGCGTCTCCTGCCACACGGGGGCGACTGACGCAAGGTGTGCCCCATGTTCTTTTTTTTTTTTGCTACACATAACGAGTGGGTACAGGAAGGGGCCACTTTGTCGTGCGCGTCTACAGAGCAGTTTTCAAATTGAAAGTAAATGTAGGAGCATTGCGTGATAGAAAACACGCTCAAGCTCCTCCGAGATCTGCGTAGCACCCGCGGTAAATGGTGAACATAAATAGCTCGCCGTTATTTTGCTGGCGCATACATGACGTGCGGTTGTCTAACGCAGCGCGCTGGGGAGCGAGGGGTCGCTGGTTCGAATCCCCGGTTGGGTACTTCAGAATTTTTTTCTTCTGCATTATTATCCTTTTTGCCTTATATATATATATATATATATATATATATATATATATATATATATATATATATATATATATATATATATATATATATATATATCCGGGACATGACGGCGACGGCAAATATCCGATGAGAGTGTCATATAATTGCTATCGCAATAAAAAGTCTATCAGTACAAATCGGCACTCAAATCGGCACTTGCAGAAGCTGGGTTCATAAGAAGCAAATAATGTCAAGAAGAAAAACATTAGTGAATGAGAGAATGGCTATTTCACTCCGATGACAGTCTCACGGTGGCTGTCTGTACGTGTATACACCAAACTCAGTCGACATAGAAGAGAACCATTTATGTTATTAACAGCTCCTTCTAGGAAAATTGCATATGATTATTTCCTAATCTGCTACGACTTTAGTATTTCCCTGCGCGGCTGCTTAGAGAATTGTGTCCTAGGCTCTAATGGCAGGTTTCTTTTAATTATTCTTAGATAACATGTATTGCAAGCTTCGCAGGTGTGAGCGCTAGAAACCAGGTCATCTGTGCCATTAAGAAATTTGCAGCCAAAAAATAACACAAACGGAATGGATGTCACTCAGGCTATCACAAAATGCTTTTAATTAGGGATGGACGAATATTCGGGCATTTCGAATATTCGAACGAATATTGAAGTATTCGAATTCGCTTCGATACGAATTTAGATTATTCGAAATGAACAAATATACGTATATATTGGACCACACATAACTCCCTGTAAAGGTGGTTTCACTGCAGCGTTGAGAAATCGAGAAATCGCACTGCCGCGAAGCTACACTTCAAGGTTAAATGTACATATTTTTTTTTAAGTTTAATAGCCTGTTATATGGGCTTATATGCACTAAGTCTAGTAATTTTTAAATTTTAACGTATTGCACCGCTTATAACTTTCACCCTACTGCTATTCAAATTTTTAGAGTATTCAAGGTTTCTTCCTCTTCATTTCAAACCAAAAAAGTTACATTCACTCATACCTAGTTCCAATTCTTAAAAATATTGGGCAAGGGTCATGATGAAAATGCTAATTTTTCTTAATAATATGTGGTGAGTACTATTCGAACTATTCGATTCGAAATTATTCGACCAAATCAATATTCGCTTCGGATTCGCTTCGAACCTCAAGTTTACTATTCGCCCATCCCTACTTTTAATGCGTTCGTAGAGCTAATAAATTGACTTAGTGGCAATTTATTTACAGCGGCCTGTCAAAACATTCAGACAAATGGCTGCAACGTTTGCTAGCAAGAAGGATTAGGGTGTCCCTAACTGGCTTCCAGGTAATCTCGAATGCTTTTGTTATCTCAGAGGCTCGCGAGCCGCTTATTTCACGAATGTACAATTTCTTTTCCCGCACGTTCTTTGCGTTGCGATAGAATATAAGAAGGTTCCACTAAACATTGTAGTTCAAGAAACAGGCGTACTACGATACATACATACATACATACATACATACATACATACATACATACATACATACATACATACATACATACATACATACATACATACATACATACATACATACATACATACATACATACATACATACATACATACATACATACATACATACATACATACATACATACATACATACTCTTATGTGTTGTGACACAGGTGGGAGCTAACTACGCGACTCAAGTATCGCACGTATTGGCAAAAGCGGAGGCTGGGTCGCATTAAGCAAGGCCCTGTTTTTGGTTTTCAATTCTAGCAGTGGACGCTGTATTTTCGAATCTCAAATAGGACGACTCCTGGCACCTGAGACTCGTTGGGAAAGCGAGACTAAACCGTTAAACATCGTGCTACGTGGAAGATCGCCCACGCAAAAGTGCCGCCTTGTGGTGGCGAGTTTAACAAGACACGGCAGATGAAGGACCGGAAAGTTCGAGTCTCAAGACACAGACGACGCCGAGGGACAGTGGTTCAGAAGGTGCAGTACAGATGGCAGGCACTATCGCGTACGTAACGTCAACAACTTCGTGTAAGGTAGCTGAAGAGGCCTGTACGCTAAGAAGGGAGATGTTCTGAAAACCCCACACGTCGAGATGGAAACCACAGAATCCGAAGTTCATGCAAGGCAGTTTGTTCGTTGCTGTGCGCAGTACACTGGTCGTCAAGACTCTTCTCGTTGTACTCGCAAGACGTGATGTAGCTACGGGCAAGCTGCCGCGCCTGCACTATCTCATCAATGAGGTAGCGAGCGTAATTACTGGGAGCGTCTGCTATGGAATCGGTGAATGTGTCGACAGGTAAAGTTCGATCGTGCCCTAAGACAATAAGGAACGGTGCGTATCTCGTAGTATCGTGGCGGTAGGGGCAGGTACATGGCCCTGCACTGTGAGAGATTCTCAGATCTGTACCTTTTAACCGCACTGTAGTCGGTTGAAGCGGGATTAGAGAGCAAGTCAGATGATGCATAGTTCAATCACACAGCGAGCCCTTTGGTCTGGCGATGACACCACGTGGATACCTTGGTCTGAGTGGGGCGGTTGAGCAGATTATCCTCCATGATTTAGAAAGGAAGGCACGGCCTCATTCGGTCGGTACTTGATGAGGGATACCGCGTACAAACATTGGATCGTGGCGGTGAAAATCAGCAGCGCAATAAACACAGGTCTTCGTCAATTCTGGTTAAAACCCCACCTCTCGGCAGTTTCTTCATTTGAATATGAGGGATCATTACGTAATATATATATATATATATATATATATATATATATATATATATATATATATATATATATATATATATATATATATAAAGCTACATATAAGGAAACGCGGGTAGTTCCTTCCAGTATTGACAGAGCTCGCAGGAGCTGACGCAACGCCGCACTGGACAGTCGGTCAGGCAAATAAGAGCGACAGCGCACGTGGCCATATATACAAAAAAAGCAAAGTTCCAACGGTTGCGGTGTCCTAAAACTCGGGTGGAACTTAGGAGCGGAGGTGTGTTGTAACAAGAAGAGTGGCGGGAGCATCAGGGTACACATTACGTTAATTGAAAATGTCATCCTTCGGAGTGAGCATGTGCAGAGGCGGCTGAGTCATGTTTGTGGGAGAATCAAGTCATTCAAGTAGGCATCTGCTTGTCGGCGATCTGAAGCAGCTAGGGCACGGTAAAGACGTAATCGATGGATACAGTATGACCACAGTCAGTAGTGGGCAACATGGTATCTCCACAAGCAACACGCATCTCGGTTCAGGCTCGCTGACTTGTGGACTGACGTAAGGTTTGGGAAAGTTGGTAATCTATAAGACGCGGTGAACAGCGAAAGAGATGAAAACTTGCAAAATACAAGCGAGCAAAGGAAACGGCAAAGAGTGGTGATAACAGACATCGGCATTCATTTTTTTTTTTTGCGCCTGCAGGAATACTTATTTAGTAGAAATCTAGGAACGAGAAACTGAATGAAACTAAAAATGAACGAAAATACAGCTTACCAAGAGTGGAAGCTTGAATCTGTAGCCAAATCATTATGCGTTCGCTTGCGCGTGTGTACATGTTTGCTTACGGCAGGTAGCTGAACTAGACACCACCTTTTTTTTAAAAAAAGGTTAAGGGTATCTTCTGGGCATAGGCAAAAACAGACAAAAAGTTGGCTACGTGACAGTAACAAAACACACTAGGGAGAAAATGTTTCAACGTGTCTTTTCCTATTTGTTAAAGGTTTTTATCGATGTGAAATAAAACCATAAGTTCTCGCGTGCTCAGTGCAGGCTTCGTTCTGGTTACGTCAGCAGCTACTGAGAAGCGGTGTATGGACGTGGAGTGCTCAAAAGTGCTGCAGCACCCTTTCAAGAAAAAAGACAAAAAGAAAGCTAGATAGCATCGCACGAAGAATCGGGTCGACACTATGGTCTGAGAATAAAGAAAAAAATATTTGCATTGAGAAACATCTTTTTGCCGGTTTCGCTGTCTTCGATCGTCTCGGAGATCTTGCGCCTCACCTGAGCTCAGAGACAAAAAAAAATAAAAAACAAAACAAAGGAAGCGCGGGAAAACGTGAGGAGAGAGCCGAGAAGCCCGCCAGGTTGCCTATATGGTTGGAATCTTGCTCCGATAGCACGGACCGACTACACTCCGCAGCGATGACAGAGGAAACCGACGGTGAATCCCTTCTTGGGTTCCCGCGTACGATGTGGGATGTTTCGAGGAGCTTCCCGAGCAGCTGAATCCCACCAGACTTCGATCACGCGCAGCGTTCGTTTTGTGTCTTTTGGCCCTTCTTTCTACGCTCCCAAACCCATTCAGTCCGTTCACCCGTAAAACGTGACCCATCTAAAGTTTTATATCGGCTCGCGATTGTCTCTCATGGTTGCCATGGCTCTTTTAAAGGTTTCGATGTACAGGACGTTCACCGCCTGCGGATAACACGCGCCATTTTCTTCGTGCTACGCTTCGGTTTCTCTGGAATCAGAATGCGAAACCGATAGCAGCTGTCGCCACACAACGCCCGGGGCCCGTACCCATTATAAGTCGGGGACCAGTCAGAAACAGCGGGCCCCCTCTTATTGGTTCAACTTTTGTCATGATGAGTAAACGATACGTATTCACTACCCAAAGTAATACAGTTTGTTCAGGCATACAGTGTTTCCAGATTTGGCCATGATATTAACAATGTCCATGATCTCGCTGATCGTGCATAATATTGATAGATGGTACGAACTGAATTTCTAGGCCTTTAAATCAATGTAAATGCAACGAAGACACATTTAGGAGTAGAGTTGGGGTCGTCATCCTTGTTCCCAGGTATTGCAGCCGCATGCCCCGTGAGGATAATGCCAATGATATTTACAGAACGTTTCCTTCTACTTACACGCTGCGTAAGCTCTTCTATACCCGCCCGCGTATTCAAGGCAAATGCGCCTAAGAGGGCCACAGAGATGTAGTTAGCACGTGCCCGCGTGGTCCGCTCCACCATAGCAGCACAGCACACAGGCAGGACACGAGCAAAATGAAGAAGCCAATAAAATATGGCTCTCTTTGTAACTTCGAGAAAATATTTTCCTTGCCTGCTTTTCTTATCGTGCGCGAGTACAGCCTCGTTGAAGTAAGTAAAGTGGGTTTTTTGAAGTGTTACAATATGTACTCGTCTCTTTGTCTCCTTAAAGAATACATCATTGTGAAGAAATAACGCGTTATGTGGAACAGTTCTTTTTTGTTGTTGTTGTTTCACGTCGGCATGAACGAAAAGGAACACAGCTTCAAAAAGTATTCTATCACTTCCCTGTGCATGTCCCCATTTCGTCCCCGTCCCCCCTTTTTTTTAATGTAGTTTGCAAAACTTTCAATACAACATATATGTTTTCAGCGAATGTGTTGTACCGCGCATAACGTGCAATAATTTCAAAGTTGAATGGTACTGTCCGCCTCGGTGGTACAGTGACTGCGGTGCTCGGCTGCTTACCCGAAGGTCGCGGGTTCGATCCCGGCCCGCACCGATCGCATTTCGATGGAGGCGAAATAGTGGAGGCCCGTGTACTTAGATTTAAGTGCACGTTAAAGAGCACCAGATGGTCAAAATTTCCGGAGCCCTCCACTACGGCGTCCCTCATAATCATTTCGCGGTTTTGGGACGTAAAACTCGAGATATTATTATTGAATGGTACGGTGCGTTGCTCGGTGCTCTTCTCTGTAGGCACGCTGCAGAGCTCTTAAATTACTGTGTGTCTTGAAACACTTTCACGAGTGATGCAAATACCCTCATTATTGACGCCTTACGATGTCCAAAATTGGGCGATCTATTGATCCGATGCCTTTATTAAACACACATAGTTCTTGGTGTTTTTCATAAATTAACTTTGAAGTTGTATAGTAGTTGTTGGGGTTTTAAGTCCCCAAACCACTTTATGATTATAAGTAACACCGTTGTGGAGGGCTCTGGAAATTTTGGCCACCTTTAACCTGCGCCTAAATCTAGCTGCACGCGCCTTTAGCATTTCGCCTCCATCGAAATGCGGCCGCCGTGGTTGGGATTCGATCCCGACCACGGCGGCCCTTAACTAACTTTCAACTTAGTTTTATTGGACTTTCAAATTAGTTGTTAGTTCCATGTTGTGGAATATTGTAGCTGCTTCTGTAGCTTTTGTTCTTCAATCAAATCCAGCCGAATTTATTGCGGGGAAGCATTAAAGTGAAAAAAAAAATTGTTGCATTCTATAGACGTTTCTCAAATGTTTATGTGTTCATTTTTTCGTACGATACAAGGCACTGCCCGCGGTCGGGGCAAAATGAGGTGGTTAGCCTCGATCACGACGTGGTTCTTAGCTGTTTCTTTAGCAGTTTTTTTTTTTCTTCAGGTGTGTCTTTTGCAATCTCTGCGAAAACTTTATCTTGTCAAATACAATTTAGTGCATAATGTGAATTGAGCATAATGTCTGTTGAGATTGGTTCACAGTCCACGTGCGGAATTAGAGCACCTCCATACAAGCCACCATGTATACTGTCGGTAGATTTCTTCAACATCGCTATGGTTATCATCATCAGCTTGCAATTTTTCAAGGATACATTGCTAAAGCTTTTGATCATTTTTTTCTTGCTGGTGCATTTTCTCCCTCGAATAGAACACACCAATTCTTGCTGCGCCTTATTTAAGGTAGTTAGTCTTTGTTACCGCCGCTTCCCTAATGGCTTCGTTGTTAACGGCCTTTTCTCTAAACTTCTTTCCACATGCTTATCCACGGCGCACCGTTCCACTATCAACTGCCCCACTACTATTTTCCCTTTACAACGAAACGCTATGCCTAAGTGCAAATAAGTCAAATTGTATCCATAGCCTTAACATTTTGTGCAATGAAGTAACAGCGCTCGCTTACAGAAATTACGTAACGTTCTTGTGCACTGATTGTAGTTAAGCACTGTTAAAAATAGTCCTATCTACAATATGAAAATTCAGATCTATATCAGGCGCACAGAGAAACTTCTAAAAAAGTTAAGGCTATGGTTACGCTCATGATATTATATGCTCGAGTACTTCGCTGATATTAGACGGACACGGATACTGCGAAAACACCGTGGCACACCTCTAGACCAGGGGTCTCAAACACGCGGCACGCGGACGTTTCGCTGGAAGCCCGCAGCTTCACAAGTAGTAAAATGTTTGTGACTTTGCTAAATGATACTCGCATTATTTGCTCGCCTATCGATTAATAATGCTTAGGGTTGGCTAAGCTACAGAGAAGGGACTGGTGTCAAGCATTTTTTTGTGTGTGGCACCCCATGCTGACATTATGTGTTGAAACATAAACACGGAACAAAATCTCTATCTTTCACAATCGGCGTCCCTATTCGAGTCATTCTGGAGATCACTACATATATGTTTGTGTACCGCATTCTTTTTCTGGGTACAAGTTCGCACAGTATACGTGACTAGTAGTCATGACACCGCCTGAGTTTTGACAGTCATCAAGGCCTTATTATTTCGCGATCAGACGCGAAGAGACGGATATTCTGAAAGCGCAAGCGGAGTGCTGAACGCTCTACAGTATGCGCTACAATTTTGTCGTTCATATCATTGTAAAAATCAGCCTAATCTAGGTCCTTTACTTCTAGGGCCCGGACCTTCGTTCAAACTCAGATCGTGAAGAACATAACGAAACAACTCCATTGCGGGCGCCTGAACAATCTTTTAGGTGCATTCTCGCATGACAGCGCATTGTCCTTTCAGCAATGGCGCGTATTTCCTCACGAAGAAGAGTTTTCAGCAGTTAAGTGGCCACCGTGGGCACTTCTGAGAGACGAACTGAAAGAGCGTGCACTGGACGACGAGCTTTCAAGGAAAAGGCGCTGAAGCGCGGGAAAAGGCGATGAAATTGTAAAAAAAGAAAGAAGAAAAAGGTAGAAGTACGAACGAAGAGTTGGAACCCATGGGAGAGAGAGAGAGAGCTCGTAGCGTATAAGGCGCCTGCCTTCGAGCTGTAAATTTAGACGGCTCGGCGAAGCGTGAAGCGGCTGTCACGAATCGCGTCTCTTGGCCTGAGTGCCGAATAATCGATCCGGCTGCTCGCAGCGGCGCCCGACACAGCCTCCCGGCAGGGAGGCGTGCCCTTATGTGGTCAAATCGAAGTTAACTGCCCTCTTTTGGAACGCCAGATATTCGAGGGCCCCCCTGTTTTATTTTATTTTTTTTTCTGTTACGTTTTTATTTTAGCTGGCTCATGAGTGATGAGCGCAAAATTCACTGGCGTCGAGCCCGGGATATGCAATTATTGGGATGTACTTCGTCGTTGCCAACCAGAGCTTTTTACAACGAACCTCAATATGTCTATGCGACACCAAAATTCGTCCCTCCTTTGTGAGCAAGAAGCCCTAGCGTGCATTCGCCACAGAAATTGGGCAAGTGTCACTGCTCACCACTGGTTCACTAGAAATTAAGACGGGAACACATGGGCAGCAAGCGCCATTGAAGATTTATGCACGGACTTGACCAATAATTGAGAAAGACTTTGATGTACACTCAAGATTAACCCAGTGGTAAACACCGGGGCCGCACGTTTCGGCTTCGGTGGCTAACAATCTGAGTGCTGAGGAGGTGATCTTCTTCTTTGTCATAAAACTGTGCGTAAGGTCAATCGAATGTTACGGGGGTAATTGGGAATCGCTGGAAGCGCTCGGTAAATCCTGCAGTGGGCACAAGGAATGTGCTGGACATGTAACCCCGCTTTAGGAATTAGTTGGTTCGCGGCCACTTTGAGCAAGAACAGTGTGCATGAACAACGCACAATCTAGTACGAGCATGTTTTATCTCCAAAAGGTATTACAGGTCCTTTTTATAGAATTCTTCAAAAATGTCCGCTTCCACGTTCTTTCGTAAACCTAGCTTCTGTCCACTGGAATTCTTTTTTTGTGTTAATATTTGTATCTGCAAAAACATAGCACTCCTCACCCGCTTCCTAACTGGCTGGATGAACTGCTTGTATAATGCCTGGTTATTTAACGAGAAGTTAAAGTTAGCTCTGTGCGGAAAAGCCATGCTCATATTGCCACGTCGGTGAAGGTAAAAGGGGGGGGGGGCGGAGGGAGGGGGGGGGGGTAGCTGAGAATAGATTATGCGTAGATTACAGAAACGAACCGAACTGTGCTCCAGAGGTTAAGAATTCCACGTTTCGCGAACAAATATCAAATAAACGGGTGAGAGAAAACGTTAGACGACTCGTATTTTGATCTACGCGTTTCGTTCATCAATTCAATCAAAATTCAATAGCACATTGTTTTTTTCAAAAGGACTAAATACATAGAAAAACGTTACTCGAGTTTTTTTGCGTTGCAAAGGGGCCGTGTGGTAACATCTGCGAGCAGAATTTGAAGCGAGAGCGAAAAATATTCAAACAGCGCGTGCTTCAGAGAAAACGAATGAGGAATTTGACGGTGTCAGGAGAGACAGGAGTTTTAATGAATGAAACACGAGACAAACTAGCTTTCATGAATGTTGAAATTGAAAGTAACAAAAAGAAGAAAGACAACAGATCGGCACGAAGCGCTCGCATTTACTGATTGTTTCTGTGCAAATTGCCTTCGGCCGTTGCCTGCATTCGAGGCAGCGAAAGCTGTTAAAAAACATTTGTTATCGGCGCGCTCTCCACATTGAAATGGAGATGTCAAAGCTAGGCGCTATAAGAAACCCATTGCAGGCATTCCATTTGGCTTGCCTTATATTCCGGAGAACCTTCGCCACTTCTCTTTTTGTTTTTTTCTATGCTAAATCTATCTTGTATTTTCGCTTTCTCGAGTCGACGTCGTAATTTGGGACGTCCTCTCATCTCCATAATTGGAAAATATCTCCAGCACCGAGTATACGAGGAAACGGAGGGGAGGGGGGGGTGGAAGGGATGCTAATAGTGTGAAAAAATTCCTGAGAGAAATTGAACACGCTCATACCTCGTCGCACAGATGCAATCTGTTCAGCGGAATGTTCTGTATGTATGTACAAGTGATAAGTGCACAACGATATAAAAATATATAAAAATGTCGTGCACTCGCAAACATATATACGTAAAATAGAATGACTTCTAACGTCTGGTGCAATAAAAGGAAAATGTAAAATTTACATAGCATCTTAAGAATGCTTCTTTCTTCGCCCAATGACTTCTTTTCCATTCACTTTTTTTTCTCTAAATTGAATCGTTTGTTTAGTTTCCTTTGAAATCAACTTGCTGTGGTACACAGCTCCTTTTTTTGGTAATTCATCCTCAGTCTCCTCTATTTGAGGCGATGTCCTTGCCAGCATATTATGTTCCGTGATTTCTTTAAGCTGACCTTCTTTTGTCGCCTTTCACTCGGCAAATTTCATTTTTATATGCAATTGAATTGGGTCGTCATTGCTTTGCGAAGTATAGTTTCATGTCCTGTCCTTCACTCCACTAATAAAGAGCCAATTTTTACCATTAAAATAATATTTACGTGACAAGCTTTATAATGTCCTCCTGGACTCAAAGAAGTACTACCATCTTAATTTTTTTCAGTGCCTACTTCTTGCCAATGCGATATGTTTATGATGTGAGGCGCGTGATTTGCTGTCCACTTTACAGCTCAAATGAAGTTTCTTTAATTGCAGTGATGTAAGTTCTTGAATATGTGTGTCGTTTGTGGCTCTAAGATACCTTACTGGGGGTAGCTCTTACATTTAGTCTTTGAACCTCCTCGTACAAGCTGAAGTCCTCTGTGTTGCGTTTGCCATCGATAAATAAAAAAAAAAATTGAAATGCATCATAGAACGAAGCGAGGCACATCAAATTCTCGGGAAAGACGTCGGTGCTTTGATGAGGGATGGCTACACTGCACCAGAATACTATGCCACAGCAAAGATAGCCATCACCAAGGCAGATACAGTGTCAGTGATTTGCCAGCGCAGGTTCGTGAATGTGCGCCTAAAGACTTAAAACCGCGACATGAGCAAGAACAGATACATGTGTACTGGACTGGCTATCTTTGTCGTGAAAGTACAATGCACCGATTCCTACCTGTCGCCATTTTACGTAGGCAGTAAAGTTTGTTCTCTAGCCGCCATGGTGGTCTAGTGGTTATGGTGCTCGACTGCTGCCCCGCAGGTCGCGGGATCGAACCCCGGTCGCGGGGGCCGCATTTTCGATGGAGGCGAAACGCTTGAGGCCCGTGCGCCTAGATTTAGTTGCACGTTAAGGAGCCCCAGGTCGTCGAAATTTCCGGAGCCCTTAATTACGGCGTCTCTCGTAGTCATATCGTGGTTTTGGGACGCTAAACGCTTACACTTATATATTAAAGTTTTTTATTTGTGTTCTTACAAATGATGACTAAACATCTTCTCTTGGTTCAGGTGTTGCGAAGTAGCTCTTGCTATGTTTCAGCGTCATACGTTGTAGGTGATTACGTGATACCGGTATTCGAAACGTCTTATTATTGTTCCACAACGGAATTGCTAGTCCTGTCTCAATACGTCGGGAGGTTCTCAATGTACTGAAAATTATCGTGATACTACTTATCTCTGTCCTGTTTTCTCTCGAAGCAGCAGTACACAAGGTGAGACAGGATATTTTTAAACAGCCATATTCGGTAATGAGAAAGCGGCACGCTGGGATACCGCGTGATGAGCGCCTTCTTGCCACTGCTCTACATCGCGTGCATCTGTGGCCTGTGGTGTTACCTTTGCCAAGCAATTTTGTCGATTTTTTCCCGCACCACCGTTGGTTTTAACACCGGAGGTTGTTTGTCCCGATGAGAGAAAAGGTGCAGCAAAAACTTGGCTTGAGAGTATTGCAGTAGAAAATAAAACGCTGGACATTTGACAAGTACAATAGTTTCTCTTGATCGTCATTTGTCGTTTGTTCTGTTAAGCGTTACAGCACTCCTAAAGTACAGAACATCAACTAGCCCTCACCGTAACCCTTGGTAACTGACCTTTACGTACTAGTGAAAATCGGTACGCGGTTCTTACACTAGTTTATGAGGTGCGTTCGTAATAATAAACACGATGAGATAAGCTACGTGGCGGCAATAATGAGATAAACTCATCATTGACGCCATCTAGTCCTTATCGCGTTATCGCATGTTATCGCATCCCTGTCGCTCAGGTATCTGTTACTTTAGGTGGTTGAAGTTTGAAGCTTATTTTCAGTTTTGAAACTATATGAGACATGAACTGTCGTGCTGCCGGAGCAAAAGAGGTGTCTCTACACGCCTGACTAGGCTCCTGGCACCACGAGTACAGCAGACAAGAGCGGACAAATGCGAAAAAAAAAAGAAATACACCGGCATACATACATATATATGTGCGTGCACATAAATGACACAATTACACATGGACTATAGTTCAATACAGCCCAATAAAGGGTAATAATTCAAATATGTTCAAACACAATAAACGAAATGTATAGATACATGGTTTTGGAATAATTTGAACCAGGTATTTTTGGTAGCACAGGAACAAATAAATGAACAAAAATAAAAGTAATATAGGGTAGCGCTCCAGCAAAACATTATTTCCAAATTAATTTCCGAACAAGCACTATTAGATTTTTTCTTCTAAATGTTGAAAGAGTACTAGGATGCTCCATAATATCAAATAACTCCTGCTCATCATTGAGGAGATTAGGAATTTCCAATCGTGATTGATTTCCATTTTTGGTTCGTGTTTTCGCTTTGACGAGGGTCCAAGATCTTAACGTGTAATTGGTTGTAACGTTGGTGCATGTCGAAAAGAAATTCTCGCGGTTACTTTTAAGTGATAACAATGCTTTTTCAGATAACTTTTTGTTTATACATATTCCTGACATACCAAATACGATCCTGCTGAAAGTGCTCAGAAGTGTGTTCACACATCGAGTGATTATGGACAAAACGAATACACTTTTTTCTGTATTCCTAATAGGGTTTCCATATTGCACGGTATTAGAAGTCACGCCCTGATCAAGCATGCGTGGTTAAGTTACGTCTTATGAGGAGGTATCTTTGAAGACGTGAAGTCGAGCAAACCTAAATGGATGTCTTCCACACAGATGAAGCGTGCAAAGAAAAAAATACGAACAGCAAATACCATCTACGAGACAAAGGACGATTACGCAAGAAAAAGAAGTTTCCGCCGGATAAACTCCCTGAAAGGTGCCCGCGGTCACATGGATTGCGTGTTTGTGGTGATATATATCGATTAATTCGTTGGTTCGTCTGATGTGTGCAACCTTTAAACGTATTTTGATATTAGGTTGATACTTCCTCGTGCATTAACACGTGCCGCGATGCTTTCCTTATGGTTGAGAAACACGAAAAGATCCTGCAAGTCATTGCTGCGTCAGTGCCGCAAATCATGGCGCTGATTAGTCTTAATCATTTCTGTAATTTTACGTGCCAAAACCACGATATAACTGTGAGGCACTTCGTGGTGGGAATGTCCGGATTAATTTAAACCATACGGAGTTCTTTATTGTGCATCTATATCTACGTACACGCGTCTTATTGCACTTCGCTCCCACCCAGTTGCGACCACCGTCGCCGGGAATCAAACCCGTAACCTTGAGCTTAGCAGCGTGGTTCTTAATCATGCGTTTGAGTTTGAGTTTAAATCAGTTTACCAGCAGGTAGAGATACAACAAATTATGCATCTTGCGTCTACACTGGCGAAGACATTCAGTAAGGCTTCGCTTAATGAGGGTACCAAAAGGTCCATTAGATGTGAACCCACTTCAAAAATTTCTATTGGTGCTAACATTCTGGCAACTAACAGGCGTCCTTCATTAGTGGGGTTCTAATTAAAACTGCAGTTAAACTTTCACCACTGGAACGGAACTGCGTGCAAATATTTAGGGTTGGTAAAGAGCAAGTGTACTCAAGAAACTTGAAGCGCAAACCTAGTAAAATATTCAAACATCAAACGCGACTTTGAGCTCGTTTTAAAGAGGACCTCGCGGAGAGAAGTGCCTGGACGTCCTTAACGTAATGGAACCTGGCTTTTGTGTGCTCTAGTAATCTTGACTCGCTTTCAGTGAAGCCGTTCACAGCGTCTGATCTGGCTGAATGCTTGAGGGACGCTTTCTTTCTCTTATACTTCCGTCATTTCTTGCTAATATCTTTTCCTCGGAGCAGTGCTGCCCCATGTTTCCCTTCATTACACGGCGCTGTCATCGTATCTCACGTTTCGTGGGTTACTAAACAGCTATTTTTCTCTTAACGGCGGTTTCAATTTGCCCAAAGAGCGGCCCCAGGCACTAGAATATTAAAAAAAAATTAAGCATTTCCTTAACGGGCATTAAACGTAAACGAAACAGAAAGAATACAAATTGGGAATAGTACGATTATTTTTCTGGGCCCTGAAAGTGCCTTAAACGTAAGCGGTTAATCGTTATCGTCATATTCATCAAGGTGCTTTCGAATGTGTTATTAAGTGCCCGGCTTGAAGATCATAACCACGAACTCTTTTTGCGCTTCCGAACAATACAGAAGAAACCTAAATTCCTACCAAATAACTTTGTTTCTGTGTGCTGCAGAGTGATTACACGCGCAGCGGTCTTGTCGAGGGCTTTGCCAGCACCTATTAAAGGTTTTCGTACTGCAGAGACAGAAGATTGTTTTAGTCACTTTCCTAGGAACTGATTAGAAAAATAAAACGCGCGTAATTACAAAATGAGACTTTCTTGAGATCTTATTTCGTGAGTGATGATCGTCAAATTGTCTTTCAAGTTCTTCGGTAATGCAAAAACTTCTGAGCGCATCGCAGGGGTTGAGCAAACAAATTCGTAAGGAAGAACCATTGCTCTGCCTTATAGTATTGACATCTACCTCATATGGGCGGCCTGATGCATTTTCACAACGCGTTCATGCAGATAGCCTACCCTGTTTGCAACATTGTCGGTGTTTTCCGAGCTCTTCGTACCGACGATGCTCGCGCATCGTTAAGCCCGCAGCCTCGTTCTAGCCCTGCATTGTTGGAGCATGCCTTACTGCAAGAGCCTCTGCGCTGCTTTTATTAATGATGCACGGTGACGTACATACATTGTGATGTATGCTCTCTATAGTATATGTTCTCGGTTCTAGTTACCTTTAGCCTTTAATATTGTGTCTGACGCAATATAAGGGAACATTGACAACATGAACATTGACAATGAGGACATGAACATTGACATTCAACGTGAGCATTGACACTGAGGACGATCGATCTTTCACCATTTATTAAAACAATTATGCTGGTTTGGATCGCAATCCTGAATTCGCCTCCGCCGCCAGGACAACAGTTCCGGTGAGCATCATGGGTACTGATTCCCGGTGAGCATCATCAGGTTCCCTGAGAGCATCATCAAGCCTTAGGTACCTCATCAAACCCGAAAACTGACCAGCGTCCCGCGTCGGTGGCGTCAACACGAGTGATGCGAAAAATCATCATTACGTGATAACGCCAACATATGACGTCATCAAGCCGTCACTGTGACATCACATAACGTGGAGTCACATGGCGACGTCATCACACGGCATCATTTCTTGGTCAATGGTGGGCCGATCACGGAGGCAGTGCTAAACCATCCGAGGTGCCCCCGATCCTGGAGGCAGTGAAAAACCGCGTTAGGTGCAGAAAGCTTTCAGAAGGTGGCGGGGATCAACACATCGACTGAGAAAAAATGTGCTTTCATCTTCGAATCGTCGTAGGTGAACGCATAAGAGACCCTGTGAGTT
Source organism: Rhipicephalus sanguineus (assembly GCF_013339695.2). NCBI lineage: Eukaryota > Metazoa > Arthropoda > Arachnida > Ixodida > Ixodidae > Rhipicephalus > Rhipicephalus sanguineus. The sequence continues at coordinate 105,027,449 of NC_051181.1, forward strand.
TTGTTTTGTTTGTTACAACTGTTCTTTATTGAAACCTTCTTCCATTTCTTGCGAACACCTTCTTTAGATAGATTATAAAGTACAAGGCTTTACTTAAGTTAATTGCTACCCGTAAAAATAAGACAACCAAATGTGTTGTTCTGGGCTAAATTAAAATTTCGGGAGCAGAGCACTGAAAAGAGGCTTCTTTTGCCTTTTTTCATTTACTCCGACAAGACATGAAAGTAATCTCAACGAGATGTTTCACTGTTCTTGTTTTTTCTTTGTGTTTCATTGGAAACAGCAAAGACGGCCCTCCCACAATGTTTAATTTCCTAGACCACTCTACTCCTCTGCATTTTGCTGACATCTCTTGTATTTTTTCATGAGGCTCTTGTCGTGTATGCATTTATTTCCGTAAAAAAATCCTCTTCGTATCTCTCTCTCTTTTTCTGTAACCTGAGCGGTGAAATTGGTGGCTTAGTGTCCATTTCAATTACAATTAAAAACTGTTTTGAATTTGTACTCTTCCCATGTAAGGCCGGGCTGATGGGTGTTTCTTTTTATTAACCTTATCATTGTGAATATTAAATTTTAATCAAAAAGCTTCAGTGCCATAACTTTATGTAAAAAAATTATGAAACTCGGCTAATTTTCAAACAGGTTACCTTTTAACTTACTTTTTCATCAAGAAGCTTAAAAGTTTATCTTACAAATGTTGGATCTAGTAGCGTTACAACAAATGGCGTTTCTTACGCTCCCTAACGGCCTTTTCAGATGAGTATGATAAAAACAAAATAAGAAGCGATGTGAACTCCATTTTCAGTATTTCTGTACTCCAAACATGGAATGGGAAATTCCCTCAATTTTAGAACCGAAACGATTCAATCTTGCCGCTCGAAAGCCGGGGCGAAATTTTCAAAAGCTGTAGGTTGCATTTAACATCTGTTTCATCCTCTAGCTGGCCGACGCGAAACCGCGAGATATCCAAAACCGTACGTTCCAAAAAACCTCTCCAGCCAAGTCCACCGTTGGGAGAGGTGTAAATGAAAGAGCTCGGCCGCTTGCCGCGCGCCTGGGCTCGGAAATTGCTCTGCAGCGCGGTAAGGGAAAAGGGAGGGGGGGGGAGGGCGGAAGGGGTAGAGGCTCGGACCTGTGGCCAACCAGTGTGAGAGGGGTATGAGAGAGCAATGGTGGGGAGAGGAGGCCTGGGCGCGAGTGAAGGCACGCAATGGAGAGGTGTCCTACGGGCGACGGCGTACGGTCGTGGCAGGACTTCCATTTTTCCTCGTATATTTTTATATTTTTTTGTGCCGTAGACTTGCTGGCCTTCACAGGTGCTATCGAACCACTCTCCGCCCCTCTCCCCGTCTTCCTCCCCCGACTCCTACCGAGCAAGAACCACCGTAGGCACATGCTCTACGCAAGAACGAAGAGTAGAAAAGGTGGAGGCGGGAGGGAGGGGGGGGGGGGAGGGGAAGGAGTGAGGGGTACACCGGTACATGCGATCGAACACACGGCGACCAATTACGAGTTGCGGGTCCGGTAAATTAATTACGACACACACACGCTCGCGCACGCTGTAGTGGCATCCGCCAGCCGCAGCTCTGAATGTCGAACAAACATACCGGCGATTCCTGCTTTTTTTTTGTGCTGTTCTTGACGCTTTCGCATTCTGCTCCAATTTAGCCGAAGCAGTTCTTGCTCCTTTTTTTTTCGTTTTTCCTTTTTTATTGCTCCTAGCCGTCGGCGTGGCCATTTTTTTCCTTCTTTTTTCTTTTTTTTTTTGTCGAGACTGCCAGAACGGGCTGCCGGCTAACCGAAATTAACGCATCTGCGGTCGTCCTTTCTTTTTCAGCGTTGTTTCCTTTTTTGTCATTTTAGGTACTTGTTCTCTTCTCCTTTCCAAGCAGCAGTATATCCTGCCGTCCCCGCCAGCGGTTGACCGGGATAGATTTCGTCAGTCCACCCCCTTTTGGTATCGGCGTGTTCCCCACGAAGCACGTTTAGGCCTACGCGTTCATACAGAGAGGGAGAGAGGGAGAGAAAGGAATGGCGTTGCGAAAGAGCGAGACCTCTACAGCATGTGCACGTGTGCCTGCGTAATTTCCATTACCCTTTTTTGCGCGGATGGCCTTCCACTGTGATTAAGATTACACCTATTTTTGAATGGGTTTTAGAAGTTCCGCAGGGCGTTAACCTCAGCACCAAAGATTGAGGTCGATTAATTAAACGGAGGTCGTGGCAGGCATAGGTAACATAACAATATAAATGCAGAGGTTTTAGGGAGCAGATAGATTATAAAGGAGATACAGGCAAAGTGCAGGACTCAAATAGTTGTAGTAAAATTTAACTATATGGTTTGTCAAGAAAAGCTGAAAGGCAGAGCTGTCGCGTTTTTTTTTCTTTTCCGTCTCTTGTCTTTCGAGCAGTTCTTGGCTTTACAGTAAAACCTTATTTGCTCAAGCACGCATGGTGACTTTATAGTTCCATCTTTTCGCTGACACTGGCTTCTCAGTGGTCTTGCAACTGCTTAGCAGTGTAGCGTGTCGTGCACAACATTTCGTGGACCAGCTGTATAAAAGCAGTTAGCATAACCGCGCCGGCAACCTAACAAGGCTACTGATTGCGATGATAACTATATCAGGTAAAGATTGCATGAAAGCTGTCCCGTGAGCTACGGCTGCAAAATCTGAGCGCCAAGCAAAAATGGTGTGAAAAAATAAAGCATACCGTCTTTGCAAAAGCACGAAATGTTAGGTACATGTCAACGTCCACTTCAAATAACCTTTTTAACTCGTAAAAAGTATTAGTGCCGGTTTTCTTTCTCGAGAAATGTCCAACTGTCTCGCTTCCAGCGTTCATCCAGGGACCAGGTATATATTCTGGATTGGCTGTATATTCTGAAAACATTCCACGTCATAATACCGCCCTTATCGGCATTGCCATTTATCGTATAGGCGAGTTATGTAACTAATCTAATCAATCTTGGCTTCAACAAACTGAAAACTGTGGACAATTAGCAAGGATTTCCCTGTCCTAGGATCCTTACTTTTGTTGGTTTAATATGACTTTATATCTCGCTCTTGTGGCGGCTGCGTGAGAGAGAAAAAAAGTAAAATAAAATAGAGAGAAAGAAAAACGTCATATACTTCAATAGAGGGCTCTGAATGACCCCAGAATAGTCAATTGCGACGCCTATTATGTACTTCACTAAAAAGCCGCAGTATTACATTACTATTGCTGAAACGATTGACAACGAAACACTATTTCCGCATGACTACACTGGATGTTCCATTCTGACGTCCGTATAGCTCCGGAAGTTCTGAGACTGTTAAAGGATATTAATCTCAGAATAAGCTAGTAGAAGATAATTGCTTTTGATACAATTGTATTGCGTATGTACCAAATACTTTATAAACTTCAAATACTAAAAATACTGAGTAACACAAAGGGCACGACCTTTTCTCAACAGTATGTTTGCATTATCGAAACGCTGAGGTTTGAAGAGCGTATTTCAAATGGCTGGGCGTCAAGAAGCATAGCAAACATATTTCTCTACGCTATAATCATAACGCCGGTGGTATCGGTGCTACGTTATAGTGCATTTCAACCAGAGTACTACATATACAACCAGGAGTCGCTTGCAGCCCCATATGTCTATTAGCATTGAAGCTCATTTCCAGTCCTTGAAGTGGTGTAACCATTTTACGCTCAAGCCTAACTGCGCTAAAGGCACCTGAGCCGTTACCTACTCGCAGAAGTTTCCTTCTCAGTAAGTCACTCGTGGTGAACCGAAAAAACGTGATTGCGCAACTAGGTCACGTGACCACGGGAAGCCTCCTCTCTTATTTTCCCACTTCCTTCCACCGCCTTATAGGATCTAAAGTAAGACGTGTAAGCGGTGGCCGAGATGTCGGCGATGACACATAGGGTGCGCGCGCTGTTACCATGCCAACAGGCAACGAGGGATGCTTTGTCGCCGCTTCTCGGGAAGAAAGTCTGCCCGTCGTTTTTTCGTTATTTTTTATTGTGTGCCTGAGTGAGTACATTCCTCAGCCTGACTACATAGTCGCGAACCACTGGCCGCGCGAAATGCGGCTCGCCGTGTCTTCGTCGCCCTATCAAGCTCGTTAGCGCAAAGATGGACACCCTCGGTTGCTCGCTTTACGCTCCCACCTCGGTGGTAGCAAGTGGCGCGTGGATGCTGGGTCACCCTCCGGAAATATCGGCTCACCGGGAACATTTGAGAGAGAAACTTAAGATGAATGGAGAGATAGGGATTAAGTATATAGCACCAAGTGTTAGCAGTGATCTGAACTGAGAATAGCAAGAAGCATATCTCTTTCTCAAACCTTATCTGTACTTTTTATTTGAGGTTTCTCAGGATCGATGATGATTACTATAGCTTTCCCATGAATGCTGGGGCGCTTTCTTGTTTTTCGTTTCTGCGGTTCTTATTGCCTTGCTGTTATGTTGTCATTTCATTCCCGTTAATGCCGAAAACTTTCGTCATTGCATATTTTCGGATATACTTCGGTGCGCTACGTTCTTCTAATTAAGTTGCACAGTTCGACACACAACTTGAGGTGCCAGGAGTATCTAGAATTTACCTAAATAATCGAAACATTCTCCAGTTTTATATAGATGAATAATATTGAGGTGCGCGCATATAAAATCTATTCTGGTTGTCTCTCATCAGCCAAATGTGAATGCAGAATTCATATTCAAGCCACTTAAGGTAATCTGAGAAGAAATGAGAAAAAAGAAAACGACAAAAATTTTTGTTGATCTGCCAGTGCATGAAGAGATCTTTAACACAGGCATGCGGAGTAGTAATGCAACTAATCCACACGTACTTATACATAAAAACGAATCATTCTGTGTTGGCCAGCACATTACTTCAAGCGTTTCCTCAAAGATCTTTTCTAACTCCAAGCCTGCGTTATTTGTCAAGCAAGGAAAAAAGTCACTTGTTCTTGCCATAAGATAAATATTTGGCTTTCTTCTAGAAAGCTCCAGTCACCATAATGTGAGCTGAAGAAGAATTGTAGCTATTATATATGCAACAGAAACCAAATACAATATGTGTGAGCGAAATTTAGTTAAATTTTTCGCACCGAAGCATTCTACGTGAACTCGAACGTATGAACGGTGTTCGCTACTGCGTGAAGCAAATTCATTACTGCTTCAATTATGTGCAGTTGAATAATTAGTCAAGGTTATTTAACCAACCTTACTGGTTTCCGCTGATAGTAATGAGCATTCATGAAGGCTCCCTGCTAAATTACAGTTTAGCGTTTTGGTAAAAGTTAATCGCAGTCAAAATAGTTTGAAGCTACGGTTCATAAAGCAAACTACTGCACTGACAAACGCCAGATAGTGAGTAGGATGAGTTTCCGAACGTAGACAATTTCTCACACTTAGATTTTATAAGGTTCGACGTACGATAGTATAGTTGCTCGCAATTGAAGCATCAACAGCAAAACAGACAATACAGATACAACATCAACGGAAGAGTTTGTACGTCTCGTGTCCTTCTCTCAGCGTAGCACAAATCTAGCTGCCACTAATGTACCGGAGAAGCTTTTAGGTCCAGCGATGACAAGAGACATCGAGAAAGAGAGCCGAAAAAACGCGAAAGGCATTCATTCCCGTTCCATTTGCGCAGAGCCGAGTGGGAGCAACAAATACCAGCCGAGGAACGCTATATAGCCAAGTGCCACACAAGAGAGGCAGTCTGGGCTGAGTGCAGCGCTAACTAGCGGACGGCGAGGGAGCACAATCTCTCGCGTAATCAGCTGCTTCGTCATTCCGCAAAGCGCTCCTCTCCGGTGCTAGCCTTTACATCGGGCCAACGCCGGCCTACTAACAATCCACGGCTGCCAAGCGCCATTTCTTCTATCTCGTCCAATCGCTCGCTCTCTGTCTACGCCGAGAGGTTAGAAGAGAAGAAGAGGGGGGGGGGGGGTATATGGAACCTCGAAAGAAAAACAGCAATCAACACACGGCGTTTGGAAGCAGAGGAGAAGAGAACACACGAAGAAGACACGCTCGAAGTAGCATACACTAGCACGCACTCTGCGAAGGGAGCCAACCGCTTGCTGGCATCGTAACACGAGCCTTAACGGCCGCCTTCAATGCCCAGCGGAAATGGCCCCGTGTGGTTAGGGGGGTCCGAAGGAGAGGGAGAGAGGGCTGTTAGGAAAAAAAACGCTGGTGATGGAAAGAGTGCATGAACCGTCCCAGACCTCGTCGGATGGCCAACGGCGGCACGACGGCTGGCGCCCGCGCCAGAGCCGTTGACTCGTTCTTGCTTGTGCGAGTGCTATTCTCTTTCTCGTTTCGGCAGAGCAACGGCTGTTGCGCTGCTGCCCTGGGTGCCTGTGTAAACTGCGGCCGGTAGACGCTGGGCTTTATAAGCGTCGTCCTGGCGCGCGGCCGTGCAACAGCCGGCAAATATTGGCGAGCAGCTGCGTGAGATCCTTCTGTAGAGCAAGGCAATCTTGTTGTGTACACACGGATGCCTTCAGACAGCCGAGATCCGTTTTCCGAGCGGTACATTTGACAGATCCGTATCGTGATTACCGTTGCTGCTTTGCCGGTAGCCGAAATGAAATTCGCTCGGCCTCGGGTCTATAGGCAAGCTGTTCTCGCTATTGACGTGTATGTTGTAGAGGAACATTATTATCGGTTCTGAGTTTGTTTGGTCTACCAGTACTGTTTGTAAAGGTGTGTTCCATCATATCAGAGCGCATTTTGCCTGAGGCTGTTTCATGTGCTCTTCTCTGCGCTCTTTCCGTATTTCTTTCACCTCCCGCTCCCCTTAGTGTAGGGTTATGTACTTCATTCTTCCTAAGATGAGTATGATAAGCGTTTGTGTGATTTATACTGACGCAAGTTGTAAGTATTTAACGTATAAACGCCTCTAGCACTTGCGTACAATGGTTCATAAACTTTCCTTTGCGCTTGTTCCGGTTCAATGCCTATAAAGGCTCCTGTAAAGCGTGCTCTGCCTCAGTAAACCCCGCAGTGCGGCAGAGCAGAACAGTATCCCATTACAAATCAGCGTGGATGACCAGTTCATGTTAATGGGACCCTTTCCTCTTGCCAAGCGCAGGCTAAGTCGGGCATAATTCTTTATGTTCACGTAAAAGCTCGAATAATTGTATGAAGGCTGTCTTTTGTGGTACTTCAAATTAGCATTGGAACAAGGTGTCAGCAACGTCACAAGCTCGAACACAACGTCGAACAAGAAGAATTGAAAAACAAATGGCGTGTTATTACGCGAAAGCGTTGAAACCGTTTCACGACTAAACATTGGGCCGCCTTCTCCGAGGGAAGATTTTTATGGCATTGTGAATAAACAAACAATAAAGTAACAAGTTATTTCAGTAAATAATTTAATTACAGCACCTCTCACTGATATAATATTCCGCTGGGTTTACTCACGACCAGTATTCAAAATATTTGTGAAAGTCGTCGAAAGGGTACACTGGATCACCGTGCATAATTCAACGAGAGTCTCGGAGTGGGCTTGTCGGTTCATCATTAGACGCAACTGCTTGCAGCGCGAACTCTACACAAGGAAAAAGGACAAGCGCTTCGCATGTGTCTTCTTCGGTATCTCTATCCAATGCTTCGTTTTCAGCTGCTTAAGCAGCACGACAAAACAATAAGTCCACCGGGGTAGGCATGTAATGGACAGGCGCATACGTTCCACCCTGTTCTTTGCTTTTGTCCGTTAACCCCTTTCCACAGGTTAGGGTAGCAAACCACACGCTCATCTGGCTTACTTTCCTGCATTTCATTCCTTTCTTCCTTGTCCTCCTCTCCCTCCTCCACTACCACAGTGACGACCTAGTTTTGCTCTGCCACAATACGTTTCATATTGAGGCAGAGCACGCTTTACAGGAGCCTTTGTAGGTAACGAACCGGAACAAGCAACAACGGCACGTAGTAAAGACGAGAGGCACAGCATGCCGTCCCAGTGCTGCGCTCTTTGTTCCGCTTCGTTATTCCCAAACCAGGCCATTTCAGCGCTCTCCTGCACTTTCAGTTCTCCGCGCACTTTCAGTGCACGGGCAGTTTCTCGATTATTAATAATGAGTTTCGTATTTGTTTTAAATATTAGCATTGTCATTTTTTGGGCGTGTTGGTAAACGGAACTCGAAAACGTATTGAGCGCTCACGAATAGGGACGTAAGGGAGACGACAACACATTGTGTTGTCGTCTCCCTTACCTCCCTGTTTGTGAGCGCTCAATATGTTTTCAAGTTCTGTTTTAAATATTACACAGCAGAATTTGATGCAAGAAAGCTTTCCCCAGGCTGAGATACTATGCAGTAACTAATGAGGAAATATATAATTGAATGACTTTTCGTACCTTTTTTACCAGCTTTTATGTTCCATTTTTTGTATTCTATTATGCATTAAGGCTCAGAATTGACCAGTACACTGATATCAGAATGCTTAGTGTATAAATGCTTCTTGGTATCTATATACATCCATCATCCGCGAGCATTTCAAGCCACATTGCAACCTGAAAACACATGTCGACCAGTCTTTACGAAGAGAATGAATCAATATTATGAGGCAGATGACTTACACATAAAGGGGGGCGAATATAATGCAAAAAACACTTCGAAGGGCGGGTAACGATTAAGATAAGATAGCGCTCCGCGGTTACTCCTCGAGCATGGAATACCAACTAGCCCAATCCGCAACTATTGGAAGTTGCATTCCGCAATTCTTTGCGCCCCGTTCGTGCGCATTGTAGTTTGTTAGATACCTTTGCTGAAAAAAAGACGGGTAAATGTAATCAGTCAACCTATTTTTAATGTGCCCATCAGCAGCTGTCAGCCTTGGTCAGTTCTCGACAAAATAACGACCAAGTTTGACTTTTTTTCACCGAAATATCAATCCCGAATTAAAAGTGAAAATGATGGTTATGTTGCGAGAAATGCATTAAATAAAACAAATGAATCTAAATTCACTGCCGAATATAAAAGTATCGCGAAGCCTGGTGTTCATTCATACAGTGAACAACTTACTGTCCAAATACTATAAATGCCACGTCGTTATTATAAAGCTACCTTATTCATTATGACTAGTCCAGTGTAATTACTAATGCAGTAGTGTCAGAAAATTATAAACACCGTCTTTAATTCTACTACACCATCAGTGATATGGACAACAAAATATTTACTATTTAGGTAAGATTTTCCACATTTGCTTTGTTTGATTCCCTATATCTATGCTGTATCTTTGCTTGCCTACTGTTCGTTCACAATCTTGTAGTGCCCTATAGTAGTAGTTATCTCTTAACTCCCGTTTATTAGCATAGTTCGACACTTTTTTACACAGTCTACCTATTTTAATGTTTTCTTAGAAAGAAATTATGTTCGAGTACATGCTCGAGAACAAAATGAGATTTCCTTATTGGAATACAGGTGCGACCACATATAAGTTAATTAGAATAGTATTCACTACAATTTTACAAGAATTTAGCAGGAAAGCATTGCCAAGAAAGGGCTGTCTTCTGCCGCTAGTTCCAAGCTGAATTGGAAATTATGGCCTCAGATTTTCACTAGTACAGCCAGACACCAAATTGCAAAGTTTCCGTTTCCGTATCTCTGCACCGAGAGCACGCACAATTCTATTCCGATGTGTAGGTTCACAACTTGCGCAAATTATACGATTTAATTACAATAAGTTTACAAAATTCACGTTCAGGAAACATTGATATGATTTCAAACGTTGTTCAATACGTACATGCGCTGATACGACGCATATATTACACAACATACAGCCATGCACATGTATTACTGAATATGTTATTGATGTGGAATACACAGAATATACCTTAGTTCCACAAACACTTTATAAGAGAATTACCAGAGCATGTTTTATTATTGAATCACGTGTGAGCTGGACGTTTTACGCGTATTGCTAAAATTAGATATCCTTCGGCAGTTCCATAGAAAAAGATTATCGCCTGTTAGGAAATGGCCTCTCGAAAATCAGTAAGCTGTTATTTTACTTCAAGTGCAGCAGAGCTCACCAGAAATGCACCAAAAATGATAACTTTCTTTTCTAATGCATTTTGCGAATATTAGAAGCTTCCCAAATCGTGCTGCTTTTCCGAGTTTTCCTTCGCATTCCAGTGGGCTTAATTATTTTAGCGATAATGAATAGCTAGTAAACCGGTGTTCACTCCATATCCACACAGCGTGTGTTCGTAGGTGATTCCAAAGGAACTTCTTTTATTTCACAACGGTACTCCTAAAGCAAATTTGGTTTGTCTGTTTTCCTCCATTCGCGTAAAACTATGATCAGCCCGAAGGGCCGTGGTGCGTGCAGTGTACTCTATCAGCCTCGGTAAGGTGTTTTAAATATAAACGTATTAGGTAATGTACCCTTTTCGCACGAAATAACCAACGAAAATTGGTGTCCATTGTGCTTTCGCACAATGGACACCAATTTTCCAATTCAATCCCCTATTCCAACCAATGGACACCATGAATTCGCGAGATTAATATTTCAATCCCCTATGATTGAGAATGTAGGCTAAGAATGGGATCGCACGCCTTCGCTACGTTTAAGACGGAAGGAATCGACATATACTGATGTCTCTCTTTTCGCCCAGACCTGAGTCCACCTGCAAAACGTTTATGCACTAAACAATGCTACTGGCTTTGCACCGTGAGACTCCGCAGGTGTGGGCTGCAACTGGCGACGGGAGCATTGGTGGAACGCAATGGGGAAGAGAAATATCCAGATGCGAGGAACAGGGACTATAAAGAGGGATGGAGGCGCACAAAGGATGCGGAGAGGAAGCACTAACGATGCCTCGAAAATCAACTCGCCGTTATGATACGTAAAACTACAAGTAGTAAGAAACTTTGTGATAATACTCAAAGAAATTGTGCATCTGTAATTAACTTGTATAGTTTGAATGTATATTTCATAGTACGCTGTTTTCTATACTTGCTTGCGAGAAGCAAAGGTTCGTTCACCATTCAATGCGTTTTTGCTTCAATGTGTGTATGTGTAAGACAGAACGTTTGCATAATATTCAATAACCTGAATAAAGAAAAAAAAAACGTAAGTTCCTTTTAGCTCAAACAGCTGTTTCAGGTCTTTCGTATCAGATTTAGATAATCTGTGTTTAAACACCTGTAGGCTACCTAATCTTTTTCTTTGTGGACTGAGACTGTACGTCCCAGGCCTCAGGCCTCACCGACCACCCGACCTCTATCGCTGGATTCACGGACCGCTCCACCGTTCACTGTTAGACTTGATACATGAAGCGAATTCACATGTGTGTTTTCGACACCGTAAATGACTATGCCTAAGGGCAGGCTTTTGTAATAAAAAAGCAATGCAACTTTTGCTTTACACAAGCTTCCCTAACAGGTCCTCAGGTCTTTATCGTTTTATGCGCTGGCATGCAATGCTAGCACGACAATCGCGTCCTCGTGGAATATAAATTTCAGCAATGAATACGTTCATTAGAAATAAATTAAGCTGTTTACAAGATCCAACTGCGGAAACCATTAAAGCAGTGCTATTTCGTTGTTGAAGCACTCATTATTACTACAAAATTCGTACAGCACTTACCTTATATCAGACGAGCTGCTCCTGCGTTCAGCACTAAGACGCCAGCTCTCCGAAAAAGAAAAAAAAAACGAAAGAACTTCACCACTTTCCCGATGAAAGATACAGTATTTCAGTGAAGAACTAGTCGACACACGT